>NC_084998.1:10165253-10247753 GCF_963854185.1 Sardina pilchardus
TTTTTGTGCTTGTGGGATTTTGTAATCTCAAAGGTCTGATTTTTAAAATTGAGACGGGCTGTTGTTGTTGTTCTTGCATCTAGCGTCACACAGTTGCCCTTGTCCTTTGCAGGGTCCCGAGTTTGTGAGGAAGCACATTCTGAACAAGCACGGGGATAAGATCGAGGAGGTCAAGAAGGAAGTGGAGTTCTTCAACAACTTCTTGATGGACGCCAAAAGGCCGTCCCTCCCCGAGATGAAGCCCCCACCTCCCCCGGGCCCTGGACAAGGTGCGTGCGTCCGGCTGCTCTGCCTCTGGCCAAAAGGCAAAACCAATCACCACGAATATACTTTCAGACACTTACGTAGACTTCTCTTCTCTCTCTCTCTCTCTCCCCGTAGGAGTTCTGTCTCCAGGGCTTCCCTTCGCTCCCCAGGCTCCCCAGGGCCTGATGGGCTTCGGCCAGCCCAGGCCACCCATCATGGGATATGGAGGTAAGGCAGAGTTAACCCTCCCTCTGCGCAGAATCGGTTTAGCAATGAACGGTTTGGTTTGTACTGATGACCTGATTCTGTATGTTTTTGTTTCTTTTGCCCGCCACGTAGGAAGCCCTTATCCACCCAACCAGTATGGAGGAGGAGGAGGCAGAGGGAACTATGACAACTTCCGTGGTCAGGGAGGCTACCCAGGAAAACCCCGCAACAGGTAAGACTTTAGATCGGACTGAAAGCCCTCCGTAAATCAAACATAGGATCATGAGGAGAAATTAAGAGATGTAAGGAGGTATCATTTTCAAAACTGTGTAGTGAGTGATTCCTCGTCCCTGAGTGACTGCTTGCCCTTCTCCCCCTTCAGAATGATCCGTGGGGATCCCCGCAACATCATCGAGTACCGTGACCTGGATGCCCCTGATGATGTCGACTTCTTTTAAAAATTGGCCTGTTTTTAGTTGCTCGTCTTGTTTCTAATGGTCAGTTCGCTAGCTTTATGTAAACCTCATTACTTTTTAACTAGATATTTTTCAAGCAGCTGTACTATTGCATCACATGTCCCAGTGGAAATATGAACCCCTTACATCCTCGGTAATGACTCACCCGTCTCTCCATGGACTGATGACTGATTTTATTTTGCTAAGTGTACCATAGGACAAACCTCTCAAAAGCCCCATGTATAAATTGAATTGAAATTGAAAGAGCAGAGATTGCTGGTAAAATATAATGCAAGGATGTATGATTGTAAGACTTTCAAGGAATAAATACACCTTTCTTTATTGGGTTGCTCTTTTGACATTGTTCATTTGGAATTTGTTCTCATGCAAGTTTCTTTCCGAATGTTTGCAACAAATATAAGACACGTGTGGTAAGATATGGTAAGATGTTTAATAGGTTTACACTTGTAGAAAACATTTATTACTGAGAATGGACTCATTGTTCGAGGCCATATGATCAGGCCAGTTGCTGTTGCAGGGAAATGTTGGATATATTTTAAACATAAGGCCTTTTCTTTTTTTGTAATTTAATTTTTATTGTAAGTTTTCAAAGTTGGATTGTATACAATCAAGTACGTTCTTAGTTACAATGTACATGTTTATACATTAATGAAGAAAGACAAAACAAAAAAGGACATCAAAATAAAAAAACAAAATAGCTTACAGAAACACTAAAGAAAAATGAACCAGGGGAGTCCATTTATAGAGGACAAAAATGTTGTTTACTTTGAATAATGATTCATACCATTTAAATGATTAAATGATTTTGCGCCAAATGGGGGAAACAGCTGCCCCAAGCACACCAGTACCCACACTACACAAAATCAGGCCTCACAGTTGATACATACAAAAGCCACAACAACCAGTTTTCATGAAATTTGACATAAGGCCTTTTCAAGCACAGAGCACAAAGTACTTTCCTGAAAAGCACGCAGAACCAACAGTATTAAAAATAAATAAAAGCTAACTTCAGAAGACAAAATTAAACTCAACATAGGGAAAGTATGGAAAAGAGAAAGGAAAATGTATCATTTCATTATGAAGATGAGGGACAACAATAAGCCAGAGAAGCAACCTCAGCATTTTGGCACAATGCTGCACTAATTGGTCTAATGTGCTTTAGGTTCAGTCAGCAGTGGCTGTTCGTTCACAGATGTATTTGTTCTCTCGAGAACAGTGGTCATCGTTCAGCCTGTTATTGTAGGAGAAGTTAGCACAGTCCTCTCCTCCTCCTAGCCCATGTTCCGTCCAATCATCAGGCTGGCCTACCTCCCACTGACTGCAACCAAATGGAGAAACAGTTGTTGGTCTAATTTTCTGTGAATTCTGATGTAATGTGTATTGTAAACCACTAGGGGGTGTGCCTCACCTTTTGTCCATCACATGGGGAGTTCCGTCCACCCATTTCCATTGCCCAGTGATATCTTCTGAGAGGCCTAACCAGTATAAAGACACAGGTTTGGTGGTGATGAATTCCTAGAAGGGAGAAGGGGGAAAAAATAATGGAAATCTGTGGTGCATTGTAGTTAGGACAAAGTTGAGCACCTGTACTGCAATGCCGTGGCTGAACCCAGGAGTATGTAAGTACAGTATACAGCAAGATTATATTTCACTAACTGTTGCAGAAGCAGTGAACCATGAATTTTAGAGATGTGTAGACATACATACCCATTCGTCTCGATCGTTAATTACTAGCAGTGTGGCTCTTTGTGTCTTGCAGTAGTCTCTAGCCTTTTGCCATGTCAACGTGTCCGAAGAGAAAAGGTAGCAACGGGTCTCATGAAGTTTCCAATTTTCTGTACAGCTATATTTTATCTCATCTAGAGTGAGGAAGGATGTATTAATAATAACCCATTTGGAAACAAGATCATGTAATTGCACATTTTAAATTAAACTAAAATGTAATGTCTGCTTGCTTTGTAGAATCATTCTACACTGCACAAGACAGACAGTGGTGGAAACCTTTGTTACATTTGTAATTTGTTTACTTTTTGAAAGTTAGAAGAATAAAAGAAGAGTTATGTAGTGCAACCTAATGTGTAATATGGGGTGTAGTAGTTATACGGTAGCTTTACTGGATGTGTGTGAATATGATGTTGCTGTATACAGTGCCTTATACTGGATGTGTGTGAATAGGGTGTAGTTGCTGTATACAGTGTCTTTCCTACTGGATGTGTGTGAATAGGGTGAAGTTGCTACTGTATACAGTAGCTACTGGATGTGTGAATAGGGTGTAGATGCTGTATACAGTGCCTTTACTACTGGATGTGTGTGAATAGGGTGAAGTTGCTACATACTACTGGATGTGTGAATAGGGTGTAGATGCTGTATGCAGACCTACCTTTACTGCGCTTGGTGCTCATGATCTCAGCAGTCAGATTAGTCAACATGGTCATTAGTTTCTCATCTTAAGAGAAGAGAGGGGTTTTCATTTCATATTACATACAATTGCATTCTATTTGGATTATATTTCTCAAAAATGTCACAGACACATCAAACTATGAAGTTGTGGGACATGGATTTAACATGGGTTAATGTTAACTGGAACTTAATGAGGCTCACCAAATTGAACTTAAACCACAACACAAACACATTGCTTAAATAATTATTTTGAACTCAAATTAAGTAGCCTATTTTATTCATTTTATGGTAATTACAGACATGTTTGCTGTAGTTCAGATGACACTGAATTTAGAGAGGAAGCCATATTGTCTGTTTAGTCTCCAGATTCATCAACCTCCTCTCTTGTTGACCAACTGCAGAAAGCCAAATAAGTGACACTTAATCTAAACTGCTCACAAAAAGTAAGGAAACTTGACTTTGGCCCATTATATCTCCCCTTTAGTAATACCAACCAGTAAAGTGTTTCATATCATTTTTATCGTTGATTTGTCACCTTTACAATGAGGTATAGCTGGTAAGCATAGGGCAATCATGGAATGAGCAACACAAGCAAACGTGTAAGTAGTGCCAACGAAAAATGTGCCAAAATAGCCTGTTATGCTGTTGGAATTCACCTTTGTTACTTCAAGCATTGACGATTGCACTCTCCCACAGAAATGAGGAAAACAAAACATGTTAGGCATACATTTGTTCATTTTATACTCCGTGTCAGGGTCCTCAGTAGCGTGTAGAGGATCCATATGCAGCCACAACAGCTTGGCACCTTCTTCTCATGCTGGTCACCAACCTGGCTACATTCTGCTGTGGGATGGCATTCCATTCCTCGATAAGGATCTGTTGTAAGTCAGCCAACCTGGTTTTGTTGGTGACTCTGGCACGTACTTCATGCCCAAGCTGATCCCACAAGTGTTCACGGCAGGCCATTAGATCCTCTCCACTCCCAAATTCTGGAGGTACTCTCTGATGATCCCAGCTCTATGGGGGCGAGCGTTGTCATCCTGGAGGATGGCAATTGGTCCCATATTCTGGAGATATGGAATTGCCACTGGCTCCAGAATCTCATCCCGGTATCTAACTGCATGATGATTGCCTTCAATGATAACAAGGTCTGTCTTTCGAGTTAGGGAGATATCACTCCACAGCAGAATGTAGCCAGGTTGGTGACCTGCATGAGAAGAAGGTGCCAAGCTGTTGTGGCTGCATATGGATCCTCTACACGCTACTGAGGACCCTGACACTGAGTATAAAATGAACAAATGTATGCCTAACATGTTTTGTTTTCCTCGTTTCTGTGGGAGAGTGCAATCGTCAATGCTTGAAGTAACAAAGGTGAATTCCAATAGCATAACAGGCCATTTTGGCACATTTTTTGTTGCCACTACTTACACGTTTGCTTGTGTTGCTCATTCCATGATTGCCCTATGCTTACAAGCTATACCTCATTGTAAAGGTGACAAATCAACGATAAAAATGATATGAAACACTTTACTGGTTGGTATTACTAAAGGGGAGATATAATGGGCCAAAGTCAAGTTTCCTTACTTTTTGTGAGCGGTTTAAAAAGGTCACTTCAAACCATGACCACATTAATGTTTAATTCCGTGGATTGGATTACCCAAATCTGTATCTAATTTGATCGAGACATTTTTAGTGTGCTAGGTGCATGCATGGCCAATGCTGATTTCAGGCAATGATCCAGTCTGCACCAGCTTTTTTTTGTTGCCTTTTTTGGAGCTTTCGCTGTCTGCAGACAGCATTTTTTACAGTGTATTCAGTGTATACCCACCAGTTTCCTGCATTTTGGATGCAACTGAGTCTAAAGTGGATGACATGTTTTTCACTGCAGTTTCCAGCTCTTGCATCTTTGTGCCCTGTTGACTGGCTGCAGAATAAAAAGTTGACAATAGATGTCCCAAAGGAATACTCACTGGTATTGGCACAAAATCCATTAACCACAATTAAATTAAATACAAAATGGCTAATATAACGGGCTTAAAGTGTAAAATACCGAACAATGCCTTTAACTGGAATTATGTTTTCCCCTGTCATCCTATTTTCATTTCATCAAAATCAGCAAACACTTTGTAGAGGATATGCAGATGAATATAATTTAGCCTTTCATCTCAGGTGCTAAAACATTTTGAACCATTTCAGCAGTTGAAAAGCTGGTGGCCCAGGCAGCTAACGAGATAGAAACGCCACAACTCGACCACATAAGCAAGTGTTCACAACACAACACACAACACTTGCAAGTGTTCACACAACTGTATTGCTTTGATGCAACACTTACCTTGTAATTTAGATGACAGTGAGGTTATAGAAGCACCTAGATTTGTCACTGCACTTTTGACTTCTGTCAGTTCTTTGAAGTCAGGCTGCTGGCTATGAGGTGCTACAAAATGTATAATTTATTAAGTTGAAAGCAATCCTATCCTATCAGATGATTCATTTATCAGAAGTAATTTATGATTAATTAAGCATCCAAAGACATTATGGGATTATAAACCTGTTTGTTGAAGATTGGATTGGAGTGAATGTAAAGCAGATGCCATGTTGTCGGCCTTAGTCTCCAGCTCTCTCAACATGCTATCCTGTTGATTAGCTGCACAAACAAAGACATCAGTAGGATCTCACCCATGAGTAATGCCAGCTGTGGTAGTAATGTTGCTTTAATCTCGATTGCATTTCAACTAACAGGTAATTCAAGTATTAGGCAGACTTGGCAGCAACTTACATTTGAGAGACACCATGATCATAAGAATCAGAAACAGTGGAAGCGTAAAGCAGCTTGCACACTGCCCAAACAAGTGCCAACAAACACCAACATTCTAAAGTTGGCAGTTGTTGGCATTTGTCTGTTGGTAGTCTTTAGAATGTTCATAAAACCAACTATCAGTCCACACTGCCCAGACACTAGCAGACAAGACTGACCTTTGTCACCTACCTTTTACAAGGATACAAGGATGTTTATTTGTCACATGCATATGATTACTAATGTAAAGAATGAAATTGTCAGTTCCTTCGCCTATTGTGCATAGTAGGTAGGCCTACTAGGTAGGGACAGGATAAGTGCAAAAAGCATTAAAGTGCATGGGGGGATGAGTAGGGGAGACCGGGGCTGGTAGGATCACTTTTCACACTCAGTTATATTTCTTTGTCTTACAATGCATTATAGCTGTCAAAGTGTGATTGACTGAAAGATTAATATCTCATCTAGAAAACAGGTATATACAATGTCAACAAATTATCCCTTGTTTCGAGTAATGTAACTGGCTTTGAGAAATTGTGCCAACCTGCCCCAGCACGGGGTTGTTTGGCTCACATAGGCGATAAGATGTTTAGGCTACCTACCTAAGTAATAATGTAAAATAACACACAGTTTACCAATAAATTATTGAAAGCATGTGTAATCATATGGTTACTGAAAGATTAGTTTGAATACATATTGAGTGGGCACAAATACGTGAAGTGAATACCTGCTAGGCCCATAGTAGACCTATATTATATATATATTTAAGCACCCTGTACAGTATATATAGGCCTATATAAAAACATGAAGTTCAATGGGCCTTTCTCATGTGAACTATGAGCCAACCAAATTAGTGAGCCAACCAACCCCGCCCACATTGAGGTAGGGGAGACCGGGTATGATTGTAACACTTTTTTCCAGCACCTGTAACTCGCTCATTTTTTTAGCTACAATCCTGTAACCTTTTTTTCCCCCAAATACCCACATTTGTGTACTTCAGATAGAACCAACTCACATTTCTTCAAGAAAATTACAGACCTTGTAATTTGATGTAAAATACAAGGTGACCCTTTGTTACAACCGACCCCACCACGGGGTGGGTTGTAACACATACTGGGGTAAATTGTAACAGTGAGATAAAAGACAGGAAAAGAGAGGTCAAACCATATGTTTCTAAAACATGTTCGGGGCATTGAAATACACTGAAAAAAATGATTAGTAGAATTTACTTAAAAAAATCTTTGTAACAAAATGCACTCAATAAAACTAAGTAAATGTAATGCTGTAATATCAAGTACAACTTACTTGCCAGAATCAATTAAAATGTACTTGCTATACTGTCATTGACATTTCTGAAAAAATTAAGTAAGTTTTACTTGACCATGTCAATATAGAAACACCATGGTCATGAAATATGGAGTAAATCTTACATGTTTATAATAAGTAGATTTTACTAGATTGTTTTGTATTAAGAGGTCTTACACACTAAAGTTATGTAAATGTTACTTGTTTTCTTCGGATAAATGTTACCGAATGGCAAATTACACCGATCACACTATTTAAGTAAAATGCAAACTTTATTTTACCAATTTAAACAAAAATGCTCTACATAACAAATAAAATATCACTGATATTTCAAGTTAAGATACAACAAAACCACTGGGGTGCAGTCAACTTGATGGAATTAATCAAATAATGAAAAACAATAAATACAATTTCACATATCTCTCACTCAGGTGACTGCTTTTCTGTAACTTATTGGATGTAGCATTAAAACAACATTATAACCCTATGTAGGCTATAAAATATAGATGAGCATCCATACCAACTGGACTTAGTAGAGGGAGAAAGAGAGAGAGTCTCAGAGAGAGAAAGACAGAGAGAGAGAGAGAGAAAAAGAGAGAGAGAGAGACCAGGAGCCAGTGAGATAAGCATTAGTATACATGGAATGACTTCTTGCTTTTCATCATACACCAATGGTTCAAGAACAGAGAACACTGTTTGATAGAGAAAGATGGAGGCAGACAGGTCACCAGGTGGGTAACCTGTTACATCAAAATGATCTTTGAGTAATGGGGCGGGGGGGGGGGGGGGGGTAATAAAAATATACAAATATATATTTGAGTAATGCAAAATGTCACACAGTGTTACACAGTGATTATAGTTGTTTCTAGACAATGCTGTTTCAATGTACAACCTGTTTGTGTTTGAGAGCGCGCGAGAAAGAGAGAATGTTTAAGTGTATATGTGCTTGGGTGTGTGTGTTTAAGTCCGCAATTTGGATTTTAAAGCTTGTACTTTTGGTGTCAGCTTCATCCCATCCAGTTCCACAAAAAGTTTCTGAAACACCTTGAATGTGTAACGCGGTGGTTTGGGATATGCAAGATTCAGGGCATAGATCAGTCCCAAAAGTAATATGCAAGCTCTTGCTGTGTTTCCACATCCACGCAACATCTCCCTGCCTTCAAGAATGATGGAGACATCAGGATCCTCTTCGGAATCACCATGGACGACCATGATACGTGACCAGTAGGATCACTGCAGTGGTCCTCCTGCATACAATTGACAAGAAAAGATAATGCTAATGAGGAACAAAACCAAATTCCTTCTATCATTCATATCAACTACATTTCATTACATTACAATGGCATGAACAATAGTGAACAATGGCATGTAATAACAGCAATAATATCCTATCACACACACACATAGATGTTTACTTGCCTGAAGTGCAGAGTCAAACGTAGGGCACTCTCCCCTGGCTCAACCCGCATGATGATGCTTGACAAATCACTGTTGAGAAAAATACAATAGTAAGACCCAAATTAATATTACCATAACATTTTCCGTCAGTATTTGAGTAAAAACTTATGCATACTGTTCTTATATAGGCACAATGTAACATTAGAGCCAGACACTTCAAGTTGACGTTTTGGTAGGTAACTGCTAGCGCTAAATGTGAACTTCAGTGAAATTATAGCTAGGCTAGCGCTAATTTAACAGTTGGAGTCATAGCACTACATTGTTTCGGGCAGTTCTTTGATTCGACTGGACCTCCTCAACCACAAACAATCGTTTTTGTTTTGAGAGAAGATATTCTAACTTAGAAGTTACCGTGCTTACTATCAAGATAACCTCCAACTCACCCCAAACGTTTGCAGACGTTAACTGACAACGACGTTAGCTTTTGATCAAAACAAATTGTAGCCTGGCTAGCAGCTAGCTGCTAGCACTACCCGAACTACGAACGGTAGTGCTAACGTGTGCTACTGTACGTCAAGCAGACAATAATCAAATTATCAACATGTACACGAACTCCTATACGACCACAAATATAAAACAAAAAGGGAATACTCACTCGTTTCGACAGTCAGGTGTAGCAAAGTGGTGACTTCTTCGGCGACAAGCTTCTTCTTCAAGTACCTCAGCTCAGGCCAAAGATTCTTTTTCAACCGTCTTTGCTACCAGGCATTGTCCAACGGCGCATGCGCGAATTCAAATGCGTGAAGGTTTATTTAGTAAAAGTTACTTAAAATGTTCAGGTGTTGGTAATTAATTTAGAAACTACGAGTAAATATCTAGTAAAAAATACTCTTCCAAATCAAGAACATTTGATTACATGAATATGTTGTGTATAGTTTAATGTTTTTTTCTAGTCCCCACTGAAACTTGATATAACACTGTAATAATTGCTACATTTGAATAAGTAAATATTACAATGCCTAAAAGTCATTTTTTTGAGTGTAGGTCTATGAACACAAGAAAACAGGTTATTTAATTTTGTTTCTCTTTGAATGACCATAACCAAAGTAGCCGTGGCATATGTGGTTGTGTGTATGTGTATTTTGTGTGTGAGATGTGTGTAGGGGTGTGTTTGTGAGTCTGTGTGTGTTTCTCTGTGTAAATTTGACTGGATAGTATAAAACATCGCACAAAACTTGTACTACAGATGTGCCAGAGTTGATAAGCTACAGCTGACAAAAACAAGGGCAGAGAAATTACGATATGATGATTACAAATTACACATAAATAATTTCAGGCCATCTGGAAGGGAGAGGATGTAGTTTCCAAGTGAGGTGTAGGAATACATCCTGAAGCATCCTGTAACATTTTTTTTAAATCTAGCAATTGTACTCATTTGAATGCATGTGGAGTGAAATGCATCATGTTTTGCCTCAGAGACTAGTTTAATATAATATGAGGCATGTGATTGTATCTTCAATGGTAAAAGTAGGCCTACTAAGAAAAATATAGCCATGGTGAAAAATGTGACTTTCTTATGTCAAAATATTTTTTTCCTTTGCTAAATTAGAACGGGTGACAGGCTATAGGCTTAAACATCACCATGTGGGATAGCCTAGTGGTGGAGTGGTGGATGTGATCATATTTCCAATATCTTATTCCTGTTCTGTGGAAATGGTGATGTTACAACTATCCCTGTGTTACAACTATACCCAGTCTCCCCCATATAATCATTTAAAACCAAATACACGTTTTAGTTCCTAACTGTTATACCCTTCTGGGAGTTGTTTAGTGGAAGGTAGCCTCCATGCTGCAAGGGTAGCCTACCGAAATCTATTCAGGACTTGATTCACTATGAATGCAAGTTAATTTGCCACTAAATAATGTGAATTGGCGATTCATCGGCCAGGACATATCCTTCTGCAATTCTAGACAGCATCACCCCATTGTGCAAAACTCGCTTTAGGATGCTTAAATATCATCTGTCACGAAACAAAGATGATAACATTTTATGTAAATGTAACCTGTACGACAGGGTAATGGCCTATACTTATACAGGGACAGTCTAATCTAATATCTAAGTTCAGTGAAGATTGGTATAGGTTTTCTCTAGACCAAATTCTAGTACTCACCCCAAAAGACAACACACACACTCGTGGTTAAGGTTATAATAAAAATATATAATTTATTTTCACAGTTCAATGTCATTCAATTCAATAACAGTTATCTCAATATCAATATTAAAAGTATTAGGTTGTGTCTATTTTGCTAATATATTCTGTTATAATATTCTAGGCTATTTATTATCTGTATATATCCATATACTATTTTATATTTATTCTATTTGTTTCTATATATTTATTCTATTTATATTCTATTTAATACTAAATCCTATTATAGATTATCATTTAAACTAAATGAAAACCAACAAAATAAAATATGAGTGCACTCAAAAAATAATAAACAAAAGAAATTAAAAGGGGGAAAGATTCAATCCAACTTGTGCAAGGTGTAATGTCCAGATCCTACCACAATCACAAGGGTAGTAAGGGGATGGTGATATGTGACAGGCAGTCCAACAGGAAGGGCAAGTTGATGTAGATGATGATGATGATGATGATGAATCGAATCCAAGACGACGGGGAAAATCCAGACGGGAAATCCAAGGTTCCAAGGGTGAAGCAACGGGGTTTGATCGGGTACAATAAAAAACCAGTCTGCACAAAATTGTACAGAACTCTTATTAATTTCAATCTCTGTCATAACAATAACATATATACTATAACTAACTTGAGTTTGAATAACAACAGCGGCATAATGCCGTAGGAGTAGGCTAATAAATCTGTTTACGTTTAGCTTGGTTGCTATGGCTTCCGTGGACGCCATGTAGCCTGAGTCAACGGCTAACAAAAAAACCGGAGCTTACAATTCTTTTAACAAACACATTAAATAATTAAATTGTCAAACAAGTTATACATCACACGAACTTTAAAGTCGATCTACAGATCGGGTGTCCTGACTGGTTTTAAATGTTTATGGTAGGCTAGCTTATCTTAAGTGTTTGGTTCGCTCACCAGGATTCCAGTAGCTACAAATGTAACGGGGAAAGTCTTTGTAACGGGGAAAGTCTTCTTTCTTCCTTCTTCTTTAATGGTGGTGGTCTGTTTTAGGGCAAATTAAGGTGCACTAAATAATTGGCTCTTATTAGGATAGGCCTACACAATCTGTTTGCGTTCAGTTGTGACTTGCAACTCACCGAAGATGATCTTTATGTTGTTTCAATGGTCGAGTGGAAGTGTCCAAATAGGCTATCGTGTTTTCATCAAAATATCCAAGTGTTCATATCAATTTATCCAAGTTTACAAGTGCTCGTGTTTTAGACTCTTCTTGAGCTTCTCTCGCCGTGTATCATCAGACGTAGAGCTTTTCTTCAAATACGCTGATTGACGGTTTCCAGTTGTTTACATTTAGATGTTCTCGTGCGCCCTCTGGTTTGTTTTGCGCATCATAATGGCAAGGGTCAATTCATTGGGTTACAATCTCCCCTTCTAAACCGCATCAGTCTCTGCATGCGTTTACAGATGGCCTGATCTGGCGGAGCAAGTGCCATTCATTGGGTTACAATCTCCCCTTCTAAACCGCATCAGTCTCTGCATGCGTTTGCACACGGCCTGATCTTGCGGAGGGCACTGAAGAAGTATCAGGAACATTTCTACCCAAACTCTCAAAAAATGAAGCAATGGCTAGGACTAAAGGCCTTCCTAGTTCACCATAACAGAGTCTCTGAGGGGGATGTCTTTCTCTGCTAGATCTTCTGATCTGTTCACTCTCAGACGGGTCAGCCTGGGCAGTCACATCAGTGGGCGGTGCATTCTCAAGTTCAAGTGGGTTGTTTTCAGGCCAACATCCTTCAACTGGTCCAAACTGAGGCTCATCTGTGAGTATTTCTGTCTCACGCACAATTGATTCCTCTTCCAGTAATTGATTCTGAACAGACTCAGGGGTATGGTGTTCTTCACTGATGGGTGAATTACGAGATTGGGAGGATTCTGGTGGGCTTGGATTCAACCCAATTCGATTCGACAGCTCCATGGCACATTCTGGCGGGGTGGCCTGTGTGGTTGTTCGGATGATTTGGGGGAACCTTGTTGAGATCTGTGGAACTTGCAGATAGCGATCCTCATCTTCATCACTGCTGAGTGTATCTGGGTCAACAAGATCGTTGTGCTTGGTCTGCTGTGGGACTGCATCCCTGCGTCTCAGCTTTCTTGTAGGTAAGGTTGTTTCAGGTTCTGAGTCTCTCTCTGCAACAGGTAAAAAACCGCAGGGTAGAAGAAGGTCTCTGTGAAGAGTACGGTGTGGACCTTCACCCTGTTCTTGCTTGACAACATAAACTGGGCCGTCTCCCATCCTCTTCACTACTGTGTGGACTTCCTTTTCCCATCTGTCTGCAAGTTTATGTTTTCCTCTTATGTTCACATTCTTCACCAGGACTCTATCTCCAGGAACAAGTTCTGCTGCTCTGATCTTTTTGTCAAACCTGGTTTTATTCTTCTCTCCCATCTTTTTAGAGCTTTCAGAGGCAAGTGCATAGCTGTCTTGGAGGCGTTGACGAAGATGTTTAACGTACTCTGAATGTGACTTGAATCCAATTTGGTCTGGTGTTAGACCTAAAACTAGATCAATGGGCAATCGTGGTTGTCTGCCAAACAGTAATTCATATGGCGAGTAGCCTGTGGTGTCATTTTTCGTACAATTGTACGCATGGACTAGCGGTTTGACAAAGTCCCTCCAATGATATTTATCCTTGTCTTCTAGTGTTCCAAGCATGCTGAGAAGGGTCCTGTTGAATCTTTCCACAGGGTTTCCACGTGGATGGTATGGTGTGGTTCTGATTTTTTCAGTTCCGATCAGAGAGCACAATTCCTTGATGGTGTGGGATTCAAAATCTCTCCCTTGGTCACTGAGAAGGCGACTTGGAAAACCATACTGCACAATGAAATGTTCCCACAGTGTTTTGGCAACAGTATTCGCCTTTTGGTCTTTCGTGGGGATGGCAACAGCAAACTTGGTGAAATGATCCGTGATGACGAGGATGTTTCTAGTGTCCTTACTATCAGGTTCGATGCAGAGGTAATCCATACACACCAGTTCAAGGGGATAGCTGGTCTGTATATTCTCCATGGGAGCAGCATGCTGGGAGTTTGTTTTCCGCCGCACACATCTCTCACAAGTCCTACACTTCTGTTCCACAGACTGGAACATCTTCGGCCAGTAAAATCGGGAACGAACAAGGTGAAGGACGCGCTCAGCACCAAGATGGCCAACTTCATCATGAAGGCCATGCAATGCTTTTTCTCTGTGGCTACTAGGCAGCACCAACTGATAAATCTGATTTCCACGATCGAGGACTTTCCTGAACAGTACTCCATCTATAAGCTCTAGTCTATTCCATTCTCTAAGGAGCAGCTTGACTTCTGACAGTTCAGAGGATGTCTCTTGAAAAGTGGGTTTTCTGTTTCCTTGAACGAAACTGATCACACGCCTGATAGATGGATCCTGTCTTTGAGACTGATACCAGTCTTTGTGAGTCATTCCAGGGAGGGTGCCTTGTCCAGAGGACACGAAGTCATCAGGAATGGCAGAAGCATCTAAAGCTAAGGATTCAGCAAAAATGGGGAGTTCTGGCGGCGAATAGTCAGCCGAAGTGATCACAGAGTGGCGCTGACATACAGCAGATAGCATGTCACCGGAAACAGTTTTGCTTTCTCCATCTAAAATTCTTTGCTTCAGCTCTTCTATCCTCACTTTCTCCTGCTTGAACTCCTCATCTTCCTCTGATGGACTCTGAGGTCTTCTGGACAAGCCATCGGCGTCTTGATTGTTGATCCCAGCCCTATACTTGATGTTGAATCTGTAGGTTGACAGAGAGGCTAACCAGCGATGTCCTGCTGCATCAAGCTTTGCTGTGGTCAACACATAAGTTAGGGGGTTGTTGTCTGTTAGAACTTGGAATTCTGTTCCATAGAGGTAATCATGGAATTTCTCACAGATGGCCCATTTCAAAGCGAGATACTCTTGTTTATGTGCAGGATAGTTTTGTTCACTTCTAGATAACCCTCTGCTGGCATAAGCCACAACTCTCATCTTCCCATCATGCTCCTGATAGAGCGCAGCACCAAGACCATCGCGGCTGGCATCAGTATGCAGGACATAAGGAAGGTTGGGATTGGCGAAGGCAAGCACAGGGGCTGAAGTCAGTTTATCTATGAGGGTTCTAAAAGCAACATCGCACTCTTCAGTCCACTCATTTCCAAAGGGTAAGGTGGGACTGATGGAAGTTTTGGCTTTGTCCTTCTTGTAAATCTTCCCTCTTTTCCTTGGAGCAACATAGCCAGCAGTTAGAGCATTCAATGGCTTCGCTATTTTAGAGTATCCTTCCACAAAACGTCGATAATATCCGGCAAATCCTAGGAAGCATTTAAGTTCTTTTCTGTTGGTGGGTTGAGGCCATTCTCTCAAAGCCGAAACTTTACTGGGATCTGTGTGGACTCCATCAGCATCTACAACATGGCCAAGGTATTTGACAGATGTCTGGAAAAAATGGCACTTTTCAGGAGACAACTTTAGGCCATATTCTCTAAGGCGGTTCAACACTTTCATTAGTCTGGCCTCGTGCTCTTCTAGTGTGTCAGAGAAGACAATCAGGTCATCCAGAAATACCAGTACTTCACTGAGGTGTAGGTCACCGACACATTTCTCCATGAGCCTCTGAAAGGTGCTTGGTGCATTTGTTACACCTTGGGGCATACGATTAAACTCATAAAAGCCCAGGGGGCAGACAAAAGCGGTCTTGTGCTTATCCTCCTCTGCAACTTCTACTTGGTAGTAGCCGGACTTCAGATCCATGACCGAAAACCATTTGGCTCCACTAAGAGCAGAGAAGGTGTCTTCGATGTTAGGGAGAGCATAGGCATCTTTAATCGTTCTCATGTTCAGCTTCCTGAAATCTATACAGAGTCTGATCGCACCATTCTTCTTTTTGACAACCACAATGGGGGATGCAAATGGGGACTCTGACTCACGAATAATTCCAGAATCTAACAGCTCTCTTAGGTGTTGTTTGACAGCTTCTCTGTCAGAGGGATGAATGGGTCTGGGTCGTTCTCTGAAAGGGGCTTCATCCTGAAGTCGGATGCGATGCTTTACTGCAGTTGTACGGCCATGGGACAAGTCATCAACAGCAAACACCTCCGGCATGCTGTTCAGCTGCTGTGTGATTCGTCTTTTCCACTCTTCTGGAATGGGAGAATCTTCCAAGTTGATGTTATTCTGAGACTGAGGGACTTCAGGCAAAGTCATCTTTGAGGGTTCGGATGGCATCACATATTGAGCTATCATCATTTCAGCTATCACCTGCCTTGGATGCAGTGTGACAGTGCGATCAGTCACATTTCTAAGAATGACAGGAATCTTGTTTGAAGATCTAAGAGGAGTTTCTATCAAGGCATTTTCAACAAACACTCCACCAGGTAAGGACATTTTTTCAGGGGATTCGACTACAAAAAGGGAACGTGGGGAATGTTTCTTCACTCTGACATTTCCAAAGACAGAGACTTTTCTTCCTGGTGGAATGGTGACAGAATGGCGTCCATGCAACTTGACATGATTGGCTGATATCTCTTCCTGATGACTAAGGGCAACATGCTGGAACAACAAGACACAGTCACTACTGATATTGGGTCTTTGTAAGAATTCTTTTCCATGTTTTTCTATGCCACCTTCATATAATCGGTCAAGGACATTGGTTCCAATCAATAGGGGGATCTGAGTGTTGAAATGGCAATTGGGTACAATGAGGACTAATGAAGAGACTTGTTCAGCAACGCCAGTGATGCTGCTGGGGAAGGAGATGAGGGCTTGTATATAACCCTGATAAGGAACATGTTGGCCACCGGCACCTTCTATCTGGAATAGAGTCTGAATGGGCTGGACGGGGAGGAACGATAAGTTGTCCAAGTAGAATGTTTCTGAAATAGTTGTTACTTGGGAACCAGTGTCAAGGATTGACTCACATTCAATTCCTTCAATGGAGACAGATGCAGTGCAGCGTGGGCCTACGAGTCCAAGGGGAAGGGATTGGCTATTTTGGCATCTTTGTCTGTATCTGTCTTTCCCTGTCTGGGTTCTATTCATTATAGCATTAATGGGTTTGGGACTCATATGTTGGTACTTAGCTCCTGAACGTCCCGGAACAGGAGCTGCTACTAGTTTAAAGGCATGGAGGTGACTGTATGCTTATTCCTGTAAGCTTCACGTTTTTGTCTCAGCTCTGTGTTCTTTTGATGGACAAGAACGGGGTTGGGGGCACTGACACAGTGGGCAACAATGTGACCATCTTCACCACATTTAAAGCAGAACCATGGTTTAGGATGACGAGGCGCGAAATTTCGAGGTGTGGAGGCATTTGTGACCATGCAGCTGGCTTCGATTTGAGTTCTGTTTGGCTGTGGCTCTTTTTTGATGGACAGGGTTGCAATTTGTTTCTTTAATTCAGCTACTTCATCACGGAGTTTTTGTGTGTCATCATCTTTGTTTTCGACTGGGACTTCAATTCCATAAACAGCATGGGCATGCGCTGAAGCTCTTGAGCTCCCTAGATGTTTCTTCATCCTGTCTAGTTTAACTGAACGACGGTCTTCTTCTGTTCTAAGCTGATGAAGCAATTCAGGAAATGAGGGTGGGCTATTTTTCTTCTGTTCTAATTGAAGGCCTAAAATTAATGAGTGGTCCCAGCATCCTCTGCAGAACTGTCTAATTAAGTGCTTTTCTGAATCTGCAAGTGGGGCTCCCCCTCTAGAGATAACTTTAGTGAGGAGGGTCTGAAGTCTGAATAAATAATCGGATGGCTTCTCTCCAGAATTCTGGTTTGCGCTCAAAAATGCAGCAAAAAGCTCTTCTCCATCTGCTACGACTCCAAAAGCGGATTCAAGGTGGTTTACATAAGCTACAGGGTTTGCATTAACACCAAGTGGTTTCACCATGTCAGCAGCTGGACCAATCAAGCTCTCTAGTATCTTTCTATTTTTTTGTGAATCCGTGACATGGGTGTCACTTAGAAGCAGTTCAACTTGAGTTCTCCAAGCTTCGTAATCTACTTCCCCATTTGGCTTTGGAAGCCTACCTGAGAAGGTTCGCATTTTGATTGGGCTACTGTATGGGTGTGCTGACTCGTTCTTAATAACGTGTTCTACTACAACTCTCTGAATGCTTGGGGGGTTAATGATGTTTTCTTCAAGGCTTATAGAGTTACGCACAGATGAGTGTGTGCTTGGAACACAGTGAATGTTGGGCATAGGTTGGCTTCTGTTACATTCTTGGGTTATGCTAGATGTGCGCTCAACATCAATGCTAGAGTTCTGCATAGGGCTGTGTCCCAGGCTGGACGTGTTGTGAGGTTCCTGTGATGCTGTAGATCGAATGCGTTTCAGTTCATTCTCTAGGATTGTCGCATAGCCTGATGTGGCACTACCACCAATAGCACTGAGTTCTTCAAGATATTGCTGTGCTAAGTCTTTGCCTATTTCCTCTTGACATATTTCTCTAATTGTTCTGATGTTCCATAGAGTAGTTGGATCGCTGGGACTAGGTATATTGCCAAGGGTATCTGGGTTGATCCTGGTGATTGACTTTTCACACTCGAATTCTATCAATACCCTACCATTAGGTTGATTGGGCTCATCCTTAACTCTGATAAAGGATGAGATCTTCCCATTTTGTTCAAAAAAACTTTTTATCATTTCATCAGAGATTATTTCATTGACACCTTCAACTAATAAGCTGTTTTGTCCATGGACTTTATACTGATTGCAAAGTTCCATATTGACCGTGTTATTTCCTAAATAAAACTATATATAATTCAAAATATTTTTATAGAGAGGTGTGGTCAATGGGGTAGTATATGGTCTGAAACGCTAATTAACCAATCTCCTGGCTCTGGCTCGCCAACTTTCTGTAACCTGTACGACAGGGTAATGGCCTATACTTATACAGGGACAGTCTAATCTAATATCTAAGTTCAGTGAAGATTGGTATAGGTTTTCTCTAGACCAAATTCTAGTACTCACCCCAAAAGACAACACACACACTCGTGGTTAAGGTTATAATAAAAATATATAATTTATTTTCACAGTTCAATGTCATTCAATTCAATAACAGTTATCTCAATATCAATATTAAAAGTATTAGGTTGTGTCTATTTTGCTAATATATTCTGTTATAATATTCTAGGCTATTTATTATCTGTATATATCCATATACTATTTTATATTTATTCTATTTGTTTCTATATATTTATTCTATTTATATTCTATTTAATACTAAATCCTATTATAGATTATCATTTAAACTAAATGAAAACCAACAAAATAAAATATGAGTGCACTCAAAAAATAATAAACAAAAGAAATTAAAAGGGGGAAAGATTCAATCCAACTTGTGCAAGGTGTAATGTCCAGATCCTACCACAATCACAAGGGTAGTAAGGGGATGGTGATATGTGACAGGCAGTCCAACAGGAAGGGCAAGTTGATGTAGATGATGATGATGATGATGAATCGAATCCAAGACGACGGGGAAAATCCAGACGGGAAATCCAAGGTTCCAAGGGTGAAGCAACGGGGTTTGATCGGGTACAATAAAAAACCAGTCTGCACAAAATTGTACAGAACTCTTATTAATTTCAATCTCTGTCATAACAATAACATATATACTATAACTAACTTGAGTTTGAATAACAACAGCGGCATAATGCCGTAGGAGTAGGCTAATAAATCTGTTTACGTTTAGCTTGGTTGCTATGGCTTCCGTGGACGCCATGTAGCCTGAGTCAACGGCTAACAAAAAAACCGGAGCTTACAATTCTTTTAACAAACACATTAAATAATTAAATTGTCAAACAAGTTATACATCACACGAACTTTAAAGTCGATCTACAGATCGGGTGTCCTGACTGGTTTTAAATGTTTATGGTAGGCTAGCTTATCTTAAGTGTTTGGTTCGCTCACCAGGATTCCAGTAGCTACAAATGTAACGGGGAAAGTCTTTGTAACGGGGAAAGTCTTCTTTCTTCCTTCTTCTTTAATGGTGGTGGTCTGTTTTAGGGCAAATTAAGGTGCACTAAATAATTGGCTCTTATTAGGATAGGCCTACACAATCTGTTTGCGTTCAGTTGTGACTTGCAACTCACCGAAGATGATCTTTATGTTGTTTCAATGGTCGAGTGGAAGTGTCCAAATAGGCTATCGTGTTTTCATCAAAATATCCAAGTGTTCATATCAATTTATCCAAGTTTACAAGTGCTCGTGTTTTAGACTCTTCTTGAGCTTCTCTCGCCGTGTATCATCAGACGTAGAGCTTTTTCTTCAAATACGCTGATTGACGGTTTCCAGTTGTTTACATTTAGATGTTCTCGTGCGCCCTCTGGTTTGTTTTGCGCATCATAATGGCAAGGGTCAATTCATTGGGTTACATAAAGATCAGATCAACCAGTCAGGTTGATTTTTCTCGCGAATCGGTTGCTACAGCAATTAGGCCTATTTAAACTGCTAGATCGTGCTCTGTCAGATGATATGCGTGTGATATCAATGTGATTAGAACTTCGTGAGCAATCCAACACAGAAGAAATGTGTATTTTGCATTTGTCGCCCGTCGCAGATAATGTGCAGAATGATTGCATGTAGCCTAGCCTAAATTCACGTTGATTTTCTCGCGAACCCTTGATTACACCCACTAGTATTTAATGCCATCGGAAATCTAAGATCGTGCTCTGTAAACAAGTGACACGCATATCAGTGTGACAAGAACTTCGTGAGCAATCCGACAGAGAAGAATGAGTGTGCATTTTGCACCGTCGCATAGGCCTATAATTTCTCTGTGGTTGCAGGGGGTTCCCTCTGGGAAGGCACTCCGCAGCCTCCCCCTAGAAACGTCCGGCAGAGTTTATGTTTATCGATGCTGCTGTTTTTTACGAGTGAGTCAGGAGATGCGTGTGAATAAGGCTACAAGTAGCCTAATATAAGTTTCCGCTCGCGGATGTTATGCATGCAGGCTGAGCCTAGTTGTCAAGCCAACAAGGGGTCCGATTGTTGGAGTTTGTTGGAAAAGTGTCTACACTGCACGAACATTCTAAAACTTTACCGGACCGGACTCGACATGTCGAACTCGTTCGGACTCTGTCAGACAGTGACAAACAAACGCGGACTGACCGTCCACACTGACCAAACTGTTCGTGGTCATCCGTGTTTGTTGGCGTTTGTTGGCGTTTGTTCGAGCAGTGTGCAAGCTCCTGATGATGGAACACACATTTGAGCGCCAACAACGACTGTGAGTAGACTTTATATCCTTGACAGACGTGTCTTCTGAATGATGTAGGGGAGAGAGGGAAAGAGAAACACAGAGAGATTATTTGTTGTGTTTGCTGTGTTATGATGTTTCACATCAACCTCACAGAGCTTGGTAATGTGACCTTTGAGATATCTCTTTCCTGACCTGACCCAATACATCACAGACACACCAAACATCGTATGCACTTTACTTTTTAACTATTTTTAACAATGGCCATTTCAGGCTTTTATTTGCTGTTACACTTTGCTTTTGTTATTCAATTTTATTGTCATATGCAGAGTGATGTACGATGTACATCGTAAGATGTACGCTTACTGATGGAGACTGAGACGTCAGTTGAAGTGTTAGGGGAGAGCAGGGTCAATTGAAACACTTTTCAGTTTAACGTCTTTTTCAAAACAGGTGAAAGGGATACAAATAATGTTGTCATATGATCAACAACTCACATGTGTCCTCTCTTAGTTACCAGTGTAATTTCATATACACCTTGAGTGATCGCGTTGTTTTTTAACTTTGAACGTAAGTTGTCATTTGTTTCAATTGACCCACCCAGTCGGGTCAATTGAAACACATGTGCGGGACGAATGAAACAGCATATTGTAAACAGAAACCATTGACTTTACTCTAGTTTTTATGAAACATACCTAACAACATACTTCTGTACTTGTCATGGCTAAAATTTCACCTGATTCTTCAAAATATAAGTAGGTCAAAAAATGTATTTTTCCGTGTGCGTCAATGTCGAGATACGCGTTTCGATTAAACTCACATTTCTTCATTTTATACCATGCTGATGACTACATTTCCATCTAATTTACTTATTTCCCGTTGTAAGCCTTGATGAGGGATTCACAATTGATCTTCCTCTTTTATTTTGAAACATTTTATTTTTTTTGCATTGATAGTTCGGGACGATTGAAACAACTGTTTCAATCGTCCCGACAGTGCTAACTAACACTTAAACATATTTTGCTTCTAAACCTCAAAATGCTGACATTTAACACTTTCAGACATGTTTAAGTAATGATTCATCTCTCGTATGGTCATGTGATCATTGCATGAAACAATAAACACGAGTTGTGATCACAAAAAAATTACCGCACATAAGATTTTACTTGCCGGTGTCAAAAACAGGTTTGCGGGGATAACGTTGGAATTCGATGACGTCATGGCACGAGATTTCCCGTGGTTGGCAAGTCTTGTGTGTTGAACAAACTGACGACATATGACATTTCAGATGTGCATGGTTTTCGAGGAAATCGCTGTGTTACTTTCGTCCCGCGTTTCAATCGACCCGGCTCTCCCCTACTGTTAGTTTGGTTTATTTCCCAATAAATGTACAATTTAACAAATACTGAGCAGTGGGAGGTGGCCTGAAGATAAATAAACCCACATTAACTAATTAATTAATTAATTAAACAATCACTCAATCGCTCTATCACTCTCTCGATACAACACTATTAGGCTACCTCTCTTCAACTCTTATTAAACTTTACTGAACATCTTAGAACCGTTAATGTGTAACTGTGCAATATGTAAAGTACTGTGAATTATGAAATGTGCTATATAAATAAACCAGACTAAACTTGACTTGAAACATACCAGACTACCTGAGCACAAACCAATTAAGACTCATTCATTCTCACCTCTCCACCGTCGTGATCTCCCCTCCTCTAACTCCATGTTCTTATATTCCAAAGCACTTTCTTCCCCCATGACTGTAGATTTTTTGTGTCCTGCATCAACCGCCACTAAAGACATTGTCTTGTGCAAGGAAGAGTAGCCTATCTAGGGTCTTATAATTTAGGGAGATGGGTGGTGACGCAAATCAAATCTCACACATTTGACACTTTCAGTTCCCTTTCTCCACAACAGAATGGGAATTTAATTTGTGCTTTATGAGCAGCACCGGTTTACTATAAGACATTACATTGTACATTGAAAGGTTTCACTCCTGATAGGACACAATATTTGAAAAGTTCACATGTTCAACTGCAAGAGATCATGTAGGCCTATAGGCCTAGTCCACTGGTGGATGGTATGGTCCAGTGGTAGTCCACTGCTCAGCATTGGAAAATAAACCCTGTCAGAAGCTGTATAAGGGCATTGGGTGATACTGATAACTTTTTTTGTTGTCTGAGGTAAAGTTTGATTTGATTAGGCTATGTATGTGGATGTGTGTTCTTTAGATTGTTTTGTTTTTTGTTTATTTATAATGTTATGAAAAGTTGCTAATATCTCAGTAAAGTGCCTAATCAGGGCTGTCCAAACTGTCCAACCGATTTTTTTGCCCGCTCTTTCATTCCGTCTTAGCGTTTTATGGACTAAAAAACTAAAAAACATTTCACTATCTAGCCACCGTTTAACATTGTTTTAGATGGGGCGGTAGGGGGGCGCTATTGAGCGCCTGTCAGTGATATGTTGACGACAAGAGTGAGGAAGGCTGAGGAGAACCCCGGGAGGCCATAGTAGGATTCGTAATTTCGCACCCCGGGACGTAGTCTACCGCATGCAGGAATTAATGTCATGGTACGCACACTTATCTAACTTAGATCTATTTTATCGTTGTGTATGGCTTTAAATAGCGCTTGAGCTTTAACATTATCAAGCTGTAGGCTAATGTTAGCGTTTTGACAAGCACACCAATTTTGCTCACCTTGCCCATATGAAATAACTCTAGGTTTGCTGCCTCCTTTCTGTTTTCGTTCTTTATCAATTAACTATCTATCCATGATCCTTGAAGTCTCGGTTAGTGAATTAGTTTAACATTGTATGCTAATAACCAGCAACCACTGAAAGTAAAGCAAAACAACAAGTAGCCTAGCCTACAACTTTGGGTGTGCGCGCTGTTATTCACTCACCCGCTCTAACAAAAGGTGTGCGTGTGTGCGTCTTGTATCGGCGTTGTTGATTAGTTCAAAAGTTGATTTTGATAACGTGGGTTTTTTTACATAACATTGTGAAAAGACTACTGTCATGCAGTTAACGGGAGAATTAGTCCACTTATGTACACAGGGGAAATTCTCCCTCGTTAGTAGGTAGCCTGATATGGAGAGTGCGTCGGCTATCGCTGTAGTCTCACCTGCAGGCACGCCTGAAGCTAGCTAATCTGAATGGTCCAATTGTAATTTCTCAATAAAATCTATTTGTTTTAAATTTAATATCTGGATTATGTGTATTAATGCTGTACACATTGCATTTGCATTAATACAATTAGGCTAGTGCAAACAATCACAGTAAACTAAAGAGTATTTGCATTAGGCCTACAACACAGTGCAAAGACCATCACAGTAAAGAGTAGGCTGTATTTCTAGTAGCCTACAGTACGATAGTCTAGGCTACTTTTTATAGAATGTTAATTTTGCACAAATATGCAATACATTTCATTTTAATGGTTCACGACTTTTTAACATTTACTTTTGGCCCGCAACTCTCCACCCCGATTCATTTTTGGCCCTTGATGGGGAAGTATTTGGGCACCCCTGGCCTAAATTGATGATATGCAGTTGCAGATATCGCAGTTGACTCACAATAACATACTTTCACTTCTCAATTATCAAGATGGGGAAGGTCCTACAAAATGCCATAACAAACAGTCGTGTCCACTTGGATGAAAAGGGGATCAAAACAGAACTAACATTGTGAAATCGAATGGTCTATGAAATACTGAGTTCAACCAATATGTTGAAAACCTTCTCTCCTTTTTCCTGCAATGATTGCCATAACAATAGTGCGAGATTAATGTCATGAAAATAACTCAAATGACCTCAGTCTATGGGAGTGTTTGGCCATGTTCAAGAGCTTTGTCAAATGTAAAGCTCTGCCAACTAGAAGAGAAGAAAATTAACTAGATAAATGATAACAGGGGCGTTTCTAGACTTTAAGGACAACCTGGGCTTAGCCCCTAGTGTCAATGCGCGCGCGCAGCGCGCGCCGAATTTTTTTTTTAAGGGGACATTAATGCTAGAAGTAGCCTATACTCGACGCACCCGACCTGTCGCGCGACAATGTGACGTCAAAATGACGTAATTTCCTGTGTCGCAAGCCACATTTCAGCCGCGCGCCGACCTGTCGGACACCGAACATTTTTTATCAGCCGCGCGCGCCAACCTCGCACGACAACTAGGAAGAGATTGAAGCCAAGCTCACGGAGCCAGTGTCCTTATACAGTCATCAACCACATAAACCACATTCAGGCATTATCATATAGCCTATCCAACATCTTAAATAAGCCCATTCATTTTAAAAACGACTGTAGTCATGAAGTTTGAATAATAGTAAGTTTGAAAAGTGGGAAGTTAACTTGGCTAGGCTGCAGCGAGAGTTGCCGTTTGGATGACTGATTTGTTTACAGTCGTGAACTACGTTGGATAAGTTAACGAAGTTACCGAGTTGCAACAGGAGGATATTAGGGGGAAATGACTAGGACCGAGGCACATAAGTATTCCAGCAAAAGGTAAGGAAGAGATTTATTTTCAACCAAAGGATATCTGCTAGACCTAAAAAAAAAATATATCTTTCCATTTAGGGAGATTAGCCTACACAAGCTCATCTCATAAACGAGATGGTAGGCTAATCCTTCAGTTGTGCAAGCTAAGTCTGAAATATCAGCAAAGAAGCTAGTTGCTACTGCCATTAACGTCAATGGATACCGTGCCTCCGTTCAGGAGAATACTGCAAATTGTGTCGCGACTACCACGCGCAAGTATACATGGTTACAACGTTCCCCGTGACGTCAACATGTCGCACGACAAGTCGGGTGCGTGAACTGTACCGGGGCCTTAAGGGGTGCGCGAAATGAAGAAGGCAATGGAGGATCTACAGTAGCCTATTAAATTATAATGTTATAATCCTACATTGTATTTTTTACAAGGAACACAAGATAGCCTACTTATAGGAAGAGCACTATTGAGAGAAAAATTAGGCTTATCTGACTACAGCTGTTACAACTACCCATACGCTTATACTATCCAGAGACACACTACAGTGTACTACCAGTGGATGACAAGGAGTCTGAGTAGATATAGCATATTGTAGGTCTAAATCAAAACAAACAATTTTCCTTTTCGAAGTTGAACTTTTAAGCCTAGCCTACTCATCTGCTCCTCTCAGAATGTGTGTAGACAAACACATAGTCCTACCAACGATTCATATCAAGCATCTGCCATGGCTATATGACAAACAGGGGTCTGAATACAACCTCTGATATGAAAAATAAATTATTTTGAAGTGGGGGAAATGGGGAGGTATGAAAAAATGCAGAAATGTGATGTTATTTCAAAAAGGATTTCTCGTGATTACCGCTAATTATACAGATACATTCTATACGCCATTGGAATCAGTAGGATCTCCTGTTTATTTTGATATGCAGTTTGCCATAGGGCAGTAACGAAATCATGAGATATTTCACAGAGAAGAATTGGTATGGCGCAGAACTTCATGTGACATTCATTTTTGTATGTAACTGTAATTTTCAACGCTAAGTATCTCGCGAACCGCTCATCATAGAAACTAGTGGCTAGTGCCACTGTAAAGGTCAGGTTACGTAGTTTCATGTGATATGCCTGTTATTTCTATGCGAAAATATCTCGCAGCAATATGACCGAAAAGAATGTGTGCGGCCGCGGCTGCATGGTGCGTCTCTCGGAGAAGGCAGAGAGAGTCGGCCGGCGGCGCGATGGAAATAATCTTCTCGCGGCCCAGTACCCATAGATTGAGAAACAAACACTGGGCTAGCCCATGTAGAAACGTGTAGCCAGTGTTGTATTGTGATGCCAATCGATAGCTTGCTTAGCCTACTAGTGGTGCTCAACATTTAGCACCAGGCAAATGCTGGTTGATTTTTAAACTGGCTGATAGATTCAAGCATTAAAAATTTTACCCCGGGCTCGGCTCAAATTACCCCGGGCTGAAGCCCCGGTAAAATCGGCTGGTGACGCCACTGAATGATAATAAGAACTACTAGGCTACATCAGGTAGTAAAGTGTTCTCATCCGTTGCATTAAAATAAAGCAGATTTTTGATTGACCTTTTGTGAACTTTTCCACTCTCAACATTCTGACAAACATTCCGCTTTACCATGGTAATGGAAGATTACATCACACGTTGCCAAAACATATCCCTGACAACAGTGGGGTGAACCTTGATCAAAGAGTATAGAAGCACACTTTCTCAGAGGACGTTTAGCCCAGACAGTAGCCCCGTTTACATGTACGACTTTTTTCTATTCTGAATAAACTATTCCGAATGAAATGTTCTTGTCTTCTGTTTACATGGATCACATTCCATTCCGATAGGTGTTTTCATGCGCCGTAGAATTCCTAATCGGAATAGAATTTGTGGCCGTTTTTAACCGTAAAAAAGAAAAAATGGAGATCCAAAACATTATCGTTTTGTCTGTTCTACTTTTCGTGTACTTCCTTCTGTACAAACAAAACAATGCTGTAGTGTTGCTGGGGGCGATGCGGAGGAGAAGGCGACAGCGAGACGCCGATATCTATAATAGCGGACTGCAATTGACAAGCGTCATTGACCTTGTACCCGTACCTCCGCCAAAGTCCCGTGAATGCTGGATGAAGGTCCGCAGCAAAGTATGGTGGGAGAGAGTAGTCCTGCAAGAGTTCACTGACGCCGAGTGGAAAGTTAATTTCAGGCTATCGCGCCACTCATTTGCTAAGTTATGTGGATTGACAGAAAGTTTCATGGCTCCGGATGATGTCACCGTAAGGGAGGCAATACCTCTACAGATGCGGGTTGCCATAGTTTTGTATCGTCTTGGGAGCTGCGCGGAGTACCGACTTGTAGCCAATCAGTTTGGCGTACACAAGAGTTCTGTAAAAAAA
Organism: Sardina pilchardus; assembly: GCF_963854185.1. NCBI lineage: Eukaryota > Metazoa > Chordata > Actinopteri > Clupeiformes > Clupeidae > Sardina > Sardina pilchardus. Next base: position 10,193,363 of record NC_084998.1, read on the forward strand.
TTCGTGTACATGTTCTGTAAAGGCATGCTGAAGGGGCCGATTAAACTGCTTATAAAAATGCCGACCGAGGAGGAAGCAGAAGAAATTGCAAGACGATTTCAAGCGGCCCATGGCATTCCCCAAATAATGGGATTGATAGATGGCACCCACATCCCTGTCCTCCCTCCATCAAATGGGTACAGGGACTTTGTGAACAGAAAAGGCTGGCCATCCTATGTACTCCAGGCTGTTGTGGACGACAGATGTTGGTAAGTGAACTCCTAGTCTTGCTAAAAAAAAAAAACATAAGATATCAGTCTTTACATCTACAGAACCTGTAGCTCAAAACTGCACATCCAACATAAAAATGTTTTTTTTTTTTTAAGTTTTAGGAGCATAAGTTGCAAGATGCCAGGGAGTGCTCATGATGCTAATGTCTTGCGACAGTCAGACCTTTTCAAGAGGGCTCATCTGCTACCAAGGGTGAGTATCAATGTCAATTAGTTTCTTATTCTGTTTAAGTTTTGCAATTCACTAACATGGCTACTAGATCCACTTGAATTTCACCGTTTCTACTTCTTTAGGGAGTGAAGAACGTCGAAGGAGAGGAGATTCCCCTCCAAATCGTTGGGGACCCTGCATACCCCCTCCTTAATTGGCTTATGAAAGGTTATATAAACTCACCAAATTTAACTCCAGAGCAGGAGTCTTTCAATGTATATTTAAGTTCAGTCCGAGTGGGTGTAGAGATGTCTTTTGGCATCTTGAAGTCCAGATGGAGAGTGTTGCTAAAAAGAAGTGACTTCCACTATAAATTTGCACCCCTCATGATAGCCACCTGCTGTGCCCTCCATAATTTCTGCCAAATTGAAAATGATTTCCCAAGTACAAATTGGATGGAAGAACCAAATTCTGCAAATAACCCACAGCCTAATCGACCACACAACTGCCATGATGGTACATTGGATACAAGCGCAAGAGAGGCCCTGACCAGATACATGGCTGCCCATTTCCCACTGCGCACTGGGCATTACCATTAAGAACACCAGCAAGCATATCTCATGAAATGTTAATGTTTAATGGTAATAGCAAATAGCTTATTAAATTATAATTATTATTTCACAAAACATGTGTCAGTTTCTATCCTTTTTCATAGAATTGCATAACATGCTGTGGTTTCTGCAAAAGCATTGGGAGAAAATAATAAACAATAAATAGGCAATAAATAAGTTTACAATAAATAATTATGAATTTATGGTTAATTGTCCACATCCAGGTCATGTAGCACAAAGTCAGGCGTTTGTGCCCGCAGGTATGCATTTTGAGGGGTGGCTGTGGGGAGAGGTGGGTGTGGGTGGGGCATCATTGGGTATGGATATAGGTGGGGATGAGGGTGAGGATGAGGGTGGGGATGATGGTGGGGATGTGTGGCTCCCTGGGCAGGGTGGGACAGCATTCCCCTCAACCCTTCAAAGAGGTGGGTGAGAAGTCTTTCATTGGACCTGGTGTTCTCCTCCATAAACGACATAAACATCCTTTCCTCGTGCTCCCTTGCGTTTTGTTGTTGCACCTCCACCTTCTCAAGATGACTCTTCTGCATAGCCTCTAAAAATTCCCGTTGTTCAGCAGACCAATTTTGCAGGGCTCTTTGGTAGCCAGAAGCCGTCTTTGGTTTTGCTCCTGTGACAAAAGAGCAGATACTGTATGAGAGCATATAAAAGTGTTTTCCTCCACCCCATTAAAGCACTGTACTGGGAGAATGTGAGGCTACTCTGCTTTATTTAAATGTATTATCTGGAGTGAATTAACCCATAGCCCTGTTGTTTCACATTGGCAAGTGGTATCGGTTGGTATGAGAATGACAAAATGTCATCATGTAGACTAGGGTTGTCAAACTCATTTTTATCAATGGGCCGTAGCATTAGGCTTTCCTCAGAGAGCTGCCTCGTCTATATGCCTGACCACAAGCAGTCGGGTAACAAAAATGTTCTTGTGTTTCTGTACATAACAATACTAACATGTCTGTGTTCTCATATTAATTTGTTGAGTCGGTTGAGTTCAATAGTGGCATGGCATGCACGTGGAACTGCAAATAGGCGATTGTCACGCAAACATAATAAGAAAAATGCAGACCACATAACTACCATTCCTTTCAAGGTTTTGTATCAGGCCGCATGACATGATGTGAAGGGCCTTATGTTTGACACCCCTGGTATAGACCAAATAGCGAATTAGCAGCCAGCACTAACTGGTGAGGACATGAGAATTTCCTTTCCATATATCCACATCTGTTAGTGTCAGCTGGCAGCTTGATACCCATCAACAACACCTGGTAGCCTCAAAGAACAGGGACATGGGCTAATGTCCCTGTTCTTAGTTTCCCTTAACAGTATTGTTAGAATTGTTTGTCCAAACAGCCCAAAACTTGACACTGGACTCCCTCATTAGTTATGTGTGGAACACATACACAGTGAATGTGATAGATTGGTCCGCACACTGGGTATAAGCTCCAAAATACACTTCATTTTAATACATGAAGGCAACGTTTTGATCCTCCAGTGGGATGTTCCTCATCAGGCCTGAGGAAGATCCCACTGGAGGTTCAAAACGTTGCCTTCATGTATTAAAATAAAGTGTATTTTGGAGCTTATACCCAGTGTGCGGACCAATCTATCACATTGTCTACCACTTTTGTCAGGCACCTGGATTATTGTTTCTGTGGATGTGCGCACCTCAACCAAACACATATACAGTGACACAGGCACAGACAGATAGATAGATAGATAGATAGATAGAGAGAGATGCAACTTGCTTTTTTTTGCAGTGCCTGAAAGGCTGTGATCAATAGAGTTCTCTTCTTCAATGCTGCTCTCCAAGTTGTCCACAGAGTTCTCTTGTCCATCCAGCTCTTCATCAGCGCTGCTGAGCTCCTTATCTGAGGGAAAAGATCTTGGTCACAACTCACAACCATAACATAAAACAACCCACTAGACTAGTCGAGAGGCTGGTGATGGCAGTTGCTATTAGCTAGCCTGCTAGTCCATTTCCCAGTATCCCGCAACCCCAAGGGCCAGTACCAATGTTTTTTCTATAAGTGTATCTGCTACTACTTAATTACATAATTGCTTATGTTGCATAGTACAGACATTTCATCATTTTCAATGGCCTGTTTTTAGTCCGACACTAATCTGCAGTAGCCTAGCTTACACACAATAACCTATCCACTATGTAGCTAATTGCAGTTGTCCTGTGTGAACAGTAGCAGCTAGCTGCTAGCTAGAAGCAGGTGGGCTATACACAACACAACAACAACATAACACGATATCTTACCAGATAATTCGACATTAACCAACACAACACAACACAACACAACACGATATCTTACCAGATAATTCGACATTAACCTCCTCCTCGTCTTCTTCCATCCCCACATCGACCCCCTCAACATTGGAGAGCGGACGTCCTCCCAGCAGATCTGCCATCGCCTCAAAGAAAACAAACTTTGCCGGAGAAGCTCCCGACCGACTGGTGTCACCCTTCGCCTTATAGTAATTTGCTTTCAGGGACTTCCATCGATTCTGAATTTGACTGACGGACCTGACAATGTTCAATTCTTTCAAAGTCTCATTGACTTTTTTGAACAGCTCGTCGTTTTTGAATTTTCTTCCATCAAGTCTGTCAATTATCTTGTGCTGTTTCATAACGCTTATCAAAACTCTCGTCTCCCTGTCCGACCAATTTCTTGATGCCATCTTTTACTGTGTCTGTAACTCCGTAACTCTCGCGACTCTTAACTTGACGTTAAATGTGTGTCAGGTGCGTCTCAACATGCCTCCTCGATCCTCGAAGAGCGTTCCCACTGATCTATAATAACACTGGATAGACTATCCCATTGTTTTCGCCCCATCATTCTTTATGTAGATCAGTGAGGATCGAGGCCCGAGGAACCAGGGAGGAAAGCCCAATGAGAGGCATCCCTAATGTATCTTTCTTGACTTCACGCTTGCGCAGAACTGTTTGTCTCAGAAAACTTTTGTCAAAGATAGTTGTCAAAGTTAGTTGTCCGTAGTGTTAGCAAAACGTTGTGGGTGATCACACTGTGATCATGACAGCGACAGTAGCCTAAATAGCAATCAGAGACTTTATTTCCACGAAATAGAGTCTTGTTCATGTTGAAAAGATGAGCAATGAGCATGCGCGAAACAAGTTCAATCCGATCGGGTGTATACATGATAGTTTATTCGGAATAGGAACGGAATAAACCACCTCTTTCATTCCGATCAGAATTTTATTCCGATCAGGAATTCTGTTCGGAACAGGGTGTTTATATGGGTCATTTCTATTCCGATTAGGCATTTATTCCGTTTCTAATCGGAATAGAAGTGTCCATGTAAACGGGGCTAGTCATGAAAAAAGAAGATGTAAAGACAGCCATTATGAACTATCTTATCTTAGATGAACTAACTGAACAAGGCGTCCACTTCTGCATTATTTCATGGAGTGCTGAAATGTATACTATTTTGACCATTTCTGAACTGTGAAACTCAGCAAATATGCTTTGTAGTTGTGAATTTATTGTAGTGTCATCATAACTGTTCCACTTCTGTGTATTGTTAAAAATCTGTGCAAAAGTGCAAAATTTGGGCTACAGCACAAATATGTCCATCCGTAGATGAAATAATAAGCAAGTCTAACCTCTTACACTAGATTGATGCATTTAAACATTAAATTATACAACAATTGCTGACAGGGAGCGTGCTCCCAGACCCCCCCTAGGGGGACTTGTGCCACGGTGCAGTTAGGTCTAGTGATGGCCCTGGTACAAATCATATGGGAGCTGTTTTGACTGGATGTGAAAGTAGCCACAGAGGTGACCAAGATACTAGAAATTCTTGTCCAAAAATCTTGTTTTTCCTTTGTTCCGACACTGGATATTAGGGTTCCCCCACCTGCCAAATCCCACTTTAGCCATTAATACTGCACCTAAAAGTTGATGGGATGTTATGATTTGTTGTGGGCCTCTGAGCGTTCCTTACTTCACAAGCTGAGATAAAAAGATGCAGTGTCGGACATTTTCACTTCCCTGTTTCCAAACATCAATTTTTTTTGTAAATTCCTAGATGATTCTGGGAAGTTCATTTCTGCATTATGTGCCCTGTGTAGACAAACGTCACCCAGTCAGAGTTGATATTTCAACTTTATACACCAATGGAAAGTCATTGTGTAGACAAGCACAGTCAAATGCCAAACATGAACTTTCAACTTTCAGATGGGAGTGGAGACAGGTGCTCTAGCAAGAAAGCTAAAACTGGTCATTCTCATGCTCCCCAGATTCATACCACACATAATGGGAACATTATAAAAGATATGCTCCTGCGGCCCTATGTCCTTGTTGTACTATGTTTACCAGCTTTGCACTACACACATTATGGAATGTAAAAAAGCGAAACTTGAACATGGCATTCACCAGTGGTAATGGACATTTTTAAAAAATGTATTTGCAATAATAGCTTTGTTTATTGTGTAGGAACTACACAACATATACATCCACATATGGATTTTCCTTCGGGAGGAGCTAAAGGGAAAGTAGTATCCCTATCTAGTATCCTATAGTGCACCCACCCTGCCACACCCACTGAATGCAAATTGAGCACACAGAGGGACGCCCATACCACATTTGGGTCTGGAGTTCAACCCAAATAATTTCCAAACATCCATCCCCACCTCATCTCTCTTTCCCATTCCCTTCACAGTCCTGTCGCATTAAAGGCATACAATCCCCTGAAAAATATTTGTAAAAAAAAAAAAAAAAAGAACACTCAGAAAGAAAGATCAACATGAGTGGGGAAATTCAGAGAGGCATATATTAACCCTGCTACACATGCATAGGGAAGAGGAGGATCTGTGTCCTCTTATCTAACTCCAAAGAAGCTAATTTCCCAAGATGTTGGCGTGTTCCCCTTAATAGACATCACACGTGTAGTTGATTAAATATTGGGAACTGCACTCCAGGATATTTTCCTCTCATTTCTACCCTTAATGTTATGAAATGTTGGATTTTGACATCTTCCCATCAAAGACCAGTCTACTTGTATATGGAACTGACTGGGTAAGTTACTGTTCACTATTTTAGTCTGTCCGCTTTGGTATGTTCAATTGCCAGTTACGTAAAATAAGTTATGAAGTAACAAATACAGACAGCAATGTGTTGATTAAATCATGAGAGCTGTACTCCATTAATTCTCATTTCTACCCTTAAGATTTTGTTGGATTTTGACATCGTCCCCTCAAAGACCAGACTACTTGTGTAGAAATGACAAGGTACTGTAAGTAACTGTTTACTGTTTATGTTAAATTCCAATCTCTGTAAAAGAAGTCATGAATTAAGTTTTAGTAGCATGATGTTTACAGTGAACTCCCAACAGCAAACAGCCACACAGTGTTGCCAACATTGTATTGCTCATATGACAGTGGCATGCTTAATTGGAAAGAGTGGGGCCTGTCCAATCAAAAATGGCCAGTGCTGAATTCTCCTTTTTACTGCAAAATTAACATTCCTAACAGTGATACAAAGATATGTCTTTGTATGTAAGTGATTAACAGTGATACAAAGATATTTCAAAACTTTCAATATACAGTATTTTTTAAAATCTATTTAGTGTCAAATGTTACAGATGAATTCAGATGAAAGTATGTCTTCAGTAATGGTATAGATCTGATCATCTGACTATATGGTGGTCAAGAAATTGAGGCAGCTTTTTTACAGACATAATTATACTTCTTAGCACAGTGGCCATCATTTAGCTTTCCAGTCCATGTCAGATATGCACAGTCCTCTGTTCCTCCCAAAGTATGGCCAGTCCAGTTATCGGGCTGGTTCTCCCTCCATGTACTACAACCAGAGAGTGAAGAAGAGTCAACAATCAAAATAGTATCTCATAGATCACGTTTGTACTATAAAACTATTGTTAGATAAGCTTCCAGCAAATACAGTAGACGTCTATTGCTGAACACATCCTGTGTTTCTTGGCGACCCATCAATAAAAGGAGTATTATTTGACATGAACCCTCAACTTTTCTATAAATCATCTCATGTAAATAATTAAATAAGTGTTCACAGAGTTCATGAAGTCTTTTATGTCAGTGCCTACAGATAAAAGAGATTTCAAACTCTTACAGCTTAATTCTCCCATTTTGTGTGCAGATCTTTTAACCCCAGTAGTTTACACACCAGGGCTTTGGAGAATCCATCGCGTTTGATGCTATTGTATATTTTCCCTTTGCTTTGCTCATTTCGTGCCTAACAACACCCCTCAGCTGTGCTATATTCACGATATAGAACGGCCTCGAGGGGCTTATTGCTTAAATATTAACTTACGCCAGCTTTTATGTTCTGATGCTCTATGGCGTTCAAAAACTATTGTGACGTCACCTATCTACCTATCTATTAGTCTATAGCTATTTCAGTACTGTTTACATGGACAGCAGCTATTAATACTTAGTCATGAGCACATTTTCATACGTGTTGATTGGGAAACATATGGAAGTACAAAGGTGCCACAATTTCAGAAAACACAAGTAAAAATGTATTCATATTCATATTCATAGAATCATAGAGAACAGTCAAGATTAAATCTTAAGTAGAAATTTGACCTATAGGCTTTTTTTTATGCATCTTGCGGCAGACTTGTGGTTTGCTGGCTATCCATGTGTGGTTCTCTCTGTTTGACTGACTAGCACACTCTACTGGCGATTAGATAGTATCAGCTTTTTTATATGTAGTGGAAACCACTGGTTATTTTACTGGGGGTTTTTTTCAGCAGGGGGACTATAAACCTTTGTTGGACTTTTAATTTGGCAAAAGATTTGTTTGTATGTGTATTGGACTGACGACAATGTGTGTTCCTTACCTTTGGTCCATAACATAAGGTGTTTCATCTACCCATCTCCATGTGCCTGTCTTTTCATCCGTGAGGCCAACCCAGTAATCCCTCGGCATGGTGGTTTTGGTCACATAGGACTGCAAAGGAGAAAAATGACTGTTACACCTTTACATTCTTCTAAAATATACATAATATAGAATGATAGCTCATTTTAAGAGGTTTTGATGAAATTATCCTTGAAAATAGTTTGGTACCAGATCCTAATACTGTACAACTGAATCTGCTATGCATTTACATGATTCTGAAATGTAGTCCAACAAACCCATTCTTTGCGCTTTGTCACAATAAGCAGAGAGGCTCCTTGTGATTTACAGTAATCTCTAGCATCATGCCATGACAGCGCATCATCAACGGAAAAGAAGTAGCAATTGGCTGAATAGAAATCCCAGTCCTCTGGGCATTTTGATTTAGGATCATCTGTATGGATAGTGAAGGAGAGAGAGAGAGAGAGAGAGAGATTGTAATTGATTAATTGTAAGATAGCAATACAAAAACAAAACAAATCAAAATTTGTCCAAATAAATTAATATCAAATGTTTAATGGTAGACTAAGTCAGTGCTTTGACAGCTGAATGATTGACCACTTCAATGATGAATGAATATGAGACACTTGCTGGTCTTTAGCCAAGCAGGCTATACCTCAGAGTGAGTGGGCAGTAGCCCTGTTTGCTAGCGTAATGTGAGATTAGAGTGCATGAAGTGTGTAGGCCTACCTTTAATCATTTTTCTGATGCTGCTCAGTATCTCATTGGTCAAGTTGTTCAAAGCTGTAAGTTTTTCATCTAAAGGACAAACATGCTATTACATTATTTCAATGTAATTCTTTGTATACGTTTTCATTGCACATTCATTTGTGCGGTGGGTTGCGTGCTTGTTTTAGCATTAAGCAAAAACATAAAAAACTATTTTCACAAAACTTGGTGTAGCATTCCCTTATGAAGAACCTGTACACGTTTGTGACCAGATGTGTATCGCGGGCTGGACCCACAATTTTGTTGTTGTTTGATTTTCTAGATTAGAACATACAGCAATTGGCCTGGAGGTTCACGCTCTCCAAGTGTCCTTCAAGTAGAAAGTGATTTAAAGTAATCTGATGCAATGTAAGCAGTTAGATGCAGTTAGACTAAGTATTGTATCAGCAATTATTGCATTTTTTAGCATTTGCCTCAATTACAACGTTCAGTATTACATGTAGCGAAACATGTTTGTACCTGTTAAAGTCAGTGTAGTATAGACTTGTGGAAAGTGCAGACAAACCTCCTGATGTTTCCTGAAGTTTTGAGGGGATGGAGTATAAGAAGGAGCTGATGTTGTCTTCTTTAGCCTTCAGCTCATTCAGTGTGGATTCCTGATGCTTTACTAACGGAAAGAGAGGAGTCCGTTTACATACATGAACCTCTCAGCTCACAACAAAAGATTACAGTAATTGGAATGACAGTTAAATAACTCAGGCCATCGTGACCCCATAGTACTGACGTATGTATTAGTGTTCAAGAGTATTTACTATGATGTAAAAGAATAGTAGAAACCAGCTAGTCCTGCTTCATTCAGACTACATTCATACAGAATAATTTTTTTTTTTTTTATTCAGTTTGTGTATATCTTAAGAAAGGGATATCATTATGCCAGCTTCAGAATATAGCAATGTGATATTATTCAAAACAATCAGCAACCAAACCTGTTTCGTGAAAATCAGTTGAATGGGCATTTAGAGAATGGGATACATCAACAATATCTAGACTGATTTGAGCTATCTTGCTGTCCAGTTTTGCTATTGAAAACAGAAAGTACATAGATATTTTCTATTATACAGTAGTTAGCATAAACAGTATTTAATAAAGTGTTTTTGTATGGAATTTCATTTTATCATGGTTCATTAGAGATAGCCCCCAAAATATATACGACATGATAGGACAAACCTGTGTCGGTAACATTAGATGGCTGTGTGTTTAAAGAAGAGGCCTTGAGGGATTGACTTAGATCAGTGACTGAATGACCCAGCTCAGTCAATCTTTTGTTCTGCTGGTCAGCTGAAAACAATGAGAGACTTGCATGAATGTAAAGTTTACCATGAAGTTCGTACGGTAAGGTTGATATTTAATTTATCGTCACATACACTGTGTCGATGGACAAGGTCATGTCTTCTTGGCTGTCTGGGCTTAGATAAATATAAAGTCTGTGAGCGAACGACTCACCTGTCTTATGTTGTTCAGATGAGAGTGAGCGAACGACTCACCTGTCTTATGTTGTTCAGATGAGAGTGAGGTTATAGAGGCTTGCAGATTAGTCAGGGAACTCTTCACCTCAGTCAACTCTTTAAGTGCAGTTTCCTGACTATGAGGAGCTGCAAAACAGTAAACACCCCAAACATGTTTTTGTTTTATACTGTTGATGCTACCCCCATGATGTTTCTACTTTAGATCTTCGTTGTGTTTCATTCAGCCGACACTTAGAGACTGTTTCCTAAACATGAATTAAGTCTAGTCCTAGATTTAATAGCAGGGGCGCTGCTAGAAAATGTTGGCCCTATGACCAACAATAATTCTGGGCCCCCCGATAATGTATAGTATTGAGAGTAGTGGATGGAATCAAGAAAAGGTATCACAGACTTTGATGTCATTTACTGTAATTGTCATTATTTGGTCATGATTCAATGTAATCACAGTTCTCTGATTATTTACAATTATGCAACAGATTGGAATTTTGTTTTCAGGTTTTTAGTAGCACAAGCATTTAACTTGTTTTGTATGACGGAGGATTAGGGCCGCAATAAAAGAAAAAAATATCATAAACTTTGAGAATAAAGTCATAATATTTTGAGAATAAAGTCATAAATTATGAGAATAAAGTCGTTAATTACGAGAATAAAGTCATAATATTTTGAGAATAAAGTCATAATATTTTCGAGAATAAAGTTGTAAATTATAAGAAAAAAGTAATAATATTGCGAGAATAAAGTAGGTCCTAAAAAACGGAAGTAGGCTATTGGGACGAGGAGAAAAGGTGAACAGGTAGGGTCACAAAACGTTTATTAAACTTCTTCTACTCAGTAACGTTTGTTAGCATATGTTGTTTAAGAGGTCGGGGTACTTCAGTTTTTAAGGACCTACTATATTCTCTAAATATTATGACTTTATTCTCGTAATTAGCAACTTTATTCTCATTCTATTCTATTTTCATTCAATTGTGTATGCATTGAAAGGGGAAATTGAACCTTTTTGTTGTAATTTGTATGCCAGTGAATTCAAAGATGAAGCCATGTTGTCAGCCTTTGACTCCAGCTCTTTCAACATCTCGTCCTGTTGATTAACTGTAGAGAAAAAAACACATACACACAGATGATCTGTTAATAGGAGTCATGACATGCAGAACTAGTACATTATAGAATTATTTAGAAATATTTAAAAACAAATTCTAAATTACATTTCATTTATTAGCTGGCTCTAAGGCTGAATGTGTGTTGAATGCCATGTACCAGTACCTAAATAAGTATGGTAACAGTAATTGAAAATAACTTACATTTAATTGGCACCATGACCACAAGAATCAGAAACAATATTATGGTCACACTTATTATAAAGAACAGTTGCAAGCACCGATGGCCTATGCAGGAAATCACAGGATTCAAAGTTGTACTGCCTGAAGCAGAGAGAGAGAGAGAGAGAGAGAGAGAGAATCCATGCAATAAGAGTGTTGTGCCATAAACACCTTTGGCACACCTGTTGGCTTTAGAATTTTTTTCATTGTTTTTTTTTCTTGTTAGTGAAGTGAGGTATACACAATATTTAAACAAATTGGTAGATTAATACATAGCACTGTTAAAGTTAAATGACATTCACAGACATGATGCTGCCCACCTCACCTTTCCACCATTTCAAACGCCCATTCTCCTCATCCATGTTGCTGTATAGTACAGTTGTATCGAGGCTGGACTGCAAGTTTGCCATGATCGTTCACTGCAATACAATGAAGCGTGATGGGAATTTTCACTTGATTGGAGAGACGTAAGCTGTATTTAAAGGGAATTTTCCTCATACCCTCAGTTCCTCTTTTCCAAGACCTTGAAAACATGCTTGCAATGCAAACGGTTTACAAGTCACATAAAATTGTCCAGCATCGTCAGCACATTAGCACCAGCCATTATATATATATATATATATATATATATATATTTGTTAAATACAAAGTGAATATCAACCTGCTTACATAAATCAACGCCAGGTGAAACCCAGGTGGTGGTCAGGGCTGAGGCTTGTTGAATGGGTGCTAAGTACACCACAACACTCCAAATTGCTACTTGCCATGCAATTTATTTAGCTGCCATTAAAGAATACAAGGCTCAAGCAACACAGTCTTCGCATGAATGCTTGATTAAGGATAATGCCAACTGCAGGGTTCCCACGACCATTGAAAACTTTGAAAAGTCATGGAAAGTATACAGTTGAGGCCAACATAATACAGGAATTAAGGAACATTTTCCTAAAATTCTTCCCAATGTTTGCAAAATTGATAAATCTTGATATACTCAAACATTCACCAGTGCTATTTAGTAACCTTCTGATACATCTTTGGATATAAAATGTATTTTTAGGCAAGCTTTATATCAAATAAAGTAAAACATGGGGTGGTCAAAAATATTAGCCCCCTTGACGGGGTTGTCAATAATATTACCCCATGTGATTTTTTGCTTTCAAAACACACCTAATTAACCAATCAGCTTTCAAAACACACCTAACAATCAGCTTTCAAACCACACCTGTGCACACCAGTTGGCTTCATAATACCTGAGAATTCAGCATAAAAGGACTCCTAAGAACAGGACACTTGAACACATTATAGGGACTACTTTTACTCATTATGCCAAAGACAAAAGAAGTCAGTTTTGGAGGCTCATGATAAGGGGAAGGCTATACTGCATTTTCAAGCATTTCACGTCTACTGCTGTACATTGCATCATTGCCAAGGAGACAAATCAAAACAAACCTGGGCGTGGTCGTAAGTGCAAGATTGCAAGAACTCTGGAGAGGAAAATAGTCAGATGTCTTTAAACGTCAATTTAGACACTTACGTTGACTGCCATTGACGTCTATAGACGTCGATTGCATTTTTCAATGGGGAGGGCTCATGGGTGGGCTTGGGAACGATCTGGCAGAGTTTCAGCAAAGATCGTATAGTTACGAAGATGAATCATAAAGGGGGTTTTCAATGGAATGAAATGGTGCCCACTCTCATATGAGTCGTCTCGCTTTATAAACCGTCTCTGGTTTCAGGCTTGTAAACAGACTGTACTAGCGATCTGAACCGCTAGATGGCAGCAGTGCCATTTGGATGATTAGTATCTGCCTGCAAAGCCACATGCAGAGACATTCAAGCAAACACAGTGAAGATCGACCACAGTGGATCTAGTTTGCACGCGGTCCAGCGAATAAATATGCTTACTTCTTACATCAAGGATGGAAAACACGTGAACGGTATGATCCATTTACATTGGATATTGCTATATAGACTAACAACAACTTTGCCAGTGCTAGCTTGCTAAGTCTACCGTCCGGTTCAGAGTCCCTAGCAACCTTGAAGAGACTGACGAGATAACAGTGCAATCGTGGTTGACATACTACTGAAACGCTAATGTTAAAAAGTTGATTTTCACAAAAAGATCGTTTTCTCCATTTTTTGGTCAAAAACAGGTGTTTTTAGCAAAACTAACCCATGTTCTACTGCGATTACTAATGAACGGAAAACGATAGAAACAAACCGTTTCTTTCTCCTCTTCTACTCTTTCATTTGGTAGCTTGTGTGTTAAAACTAACTGTTCGTTGGATATTAGAAAAACAGTCAAAATGCGGTAAAACATTTGGCAGTATGGAGCGCTCTGTACTGAAAATGGCTGGCAGAGTTAAACATGGCTGTGGGAGCATTGCTGTGGGACTGTTTTGTAGCTTCAGGCACAGGGAGCCTTGTTTGGGTGCATGGCATGAAATCATGAAAAAAGAAAATTATGTTGAAATTTAGGGGGATAATAGTTTGGTCCAACAGCTCCTCAAGGATACCAAATTATTGAGAATATGTGCCGGGTGCTGAAAGTGAATGTCCATGCTCAGAAATAATGCAGTTTGGACCAGCTGGAACAATTTGCAATGGAGCAGGAATGGGGCAAAATCCCTCAGGAGACCTGCGTCAACCTACTAAAGAACTACTCAAGAGGTTGTTGTCAGTTGTGGCTCAAAAAGGGCACACCTTGGTGATTATTAATGACCAGGGGGCTAATAATTTTGGACATCTCATTTTTGCCCTTTCTGAATTCAACTCATTAGATCACTAAAATATCCTTATCAGACTTGGTGGATATTTTGTCTTTGTTATTTTGGAAACATGCACCACAAATTCTTTGTAATTTCATGAGGGGGGCTAATCATTTTGGCCTCAACTGTGTAGGCCTATTTGGGGCTTTTTGCCTTTGTGAGTTCAATTCCTGGCTTCTACCGTTGCACAATGATGAAGGTTCTCAATGTAATCCCTTATGATATAGGGGAAATACGTAAGTCAGACAGGAAGCGAGTGACAAAGTGAAAATGCGTTGGTACCCTGTAACTGGAAAAGTGCCATTGCAGATATTCTCTCATTTTCACACCAGTCAGCTCTTTCTGTGACACCTATGACTCATCCAAACCTTTCCTTGTGACCACAGAGTTGAGTCCGGGGGGAGGAGGAGGGGACTGTTTCACATAAGTCTCTGTTTCTCAAGGTCACCCAATACTGTTGGTACAAAACGAAACTATCAAACAAACGGTTCTACCTAACTTGCAACCAGGGGGTCAAGACCGTGTAGATTGGCTTCGGCATGTTAGCATATGCCATTTCCAAGTATGTGCCTCATGGAACATTTAGAACCAGCTCCGTGCACGAAGATCCGTGTTGGGCACGAGCTCTCATGCACGGTTCCGCGACCTCAGACTGTTTGTCGACCAGATCTGATTGTATTTTTGTGGTATGCTACTGTAGCTCTATTTATTTACCCGCCACACTGACTGCTGGTAAGTTGATCAAATTTACCTGCCAGCACTAGCCTGGCTAGTGTCACCACTTGAGACGTGGTCTGGGAACCAAATGTGCATCTTCTCGTATTTTAAAAAATGCCCAGATCCATTTATTGGGCGTCATGGATGTCTATCAAATGATACTTCGGTTTGGCTTTAGGGACCCTCTACTCACTACCACGTAAGTGTAGTGTTGTCTGTAGATCAGAATGACCATGGCAAAAGCAGCAAGGGGATGATCGAAACGGTCAATGAAATCGTGACAGTTAAGGTACAATGACTGAAACCCAGTACAAATAAAATGTTATGCAGAACACATTTTCAAGATGGCAAGATGTGTATTTAAAGGAGAATTCCGGCGATTGTTCACATACAAACTATACCAGCAGCTACAGCGCTTCACTCTGGGGGCATGTTTTGTAAGCCCCCACGTTTTTGCCCCAAGACTGTATAGCGATCAGACTGTTGTAATTCCCCTTTAAGTAGAACATCACTCATTGAATCTTTTCACATCTAAAACATCATCCAAACAAATTGCATAAATATTACTTAGAGGTATTCACAGATTTCTTTGGCATCTATATGAAAATCAACCATACATCCCATGAAAGAAAGAGCAATATAGAGCCATAACATAGCAATACATATAGACACCATCTTTACATTCATCCGAATCTTACAAGACTAATTGAATATCATATATTAATCATCTTTAAACATTTTGTACAATTGGTAAACAGAAACAACATTACTATGCACCATATCATCAAAATGACATAAATAATTAACCATCCTGTGTGGATGCTTAAACAGGCACTTCTCTTTTGGGAATGTCTTTGGCTTGGTCTTGGTCTCATTCCGGAATGCAGCAGCATTTAATTGATGCAGATCTGGTGGGTGTCCTCCAGGCCACAGCTAGTCTTGTGCTTGTGGAAGAGTTTGGTTAAGCTTTCCATATAAAGCTGGTGATAGTGATCAACCTGTTCCTGAGAGGCAGACGGTACCTTGGGCACCGAGATGGGACTGCCCACTGGAAGGTTTAAAGAGAAAACGTAAATGGTTATTTAAACGTCTGTGGGTAGAGAGATGTGTCATCAGTTTCTTTTTCTGCACTTGGTTTATATATAAAATACTGAAAATTACTGAAATTTGATTTCATGTCAACCAATATTTGACCAAATGTGGTTGGTACCGGTAAAAGTACAATGTTTGGTACTCAACCCTAGCACCTGGGCAAGAGAGCTGGAAATGTCTACCATCTTTGCTGAAGTGCTGCTTTCTAAAGATTGCGACTTGTCTCTTCATCTTCAGACAAAAGAGTTCTCTCGTGATCAGGTGAGTTTGCTTCTGGCTTGCCATTAATTACGTCATATGACTAAGTCAATGAATCAAGTTACCGGTATTCCATCATACCCTGTAAGGTATACTGTACAGTAATACAATACTTTCTGACACTATAACTTTGCCCTGTAACTCTAGGAGTAACACATGTACTGCACCAATGACAAACTATTGCCCAACAGCTATATTATCATCATCAGCTTATTATGCTCTTTGTAGTTAATGCTAAATATAGCTGCTTTATGCATAGATGATGAACAACGGAAGACTGAAGAAGCATTGGCGTCCTTGGCACTGACCTACGGTGAAGATGGGATTCTTGTAGGGAACCATTAGCCAGCGCTCCCCCATGAAGACGCACGGGGCGAAGGTCATGACCTTCTTAAAGATGGCCTGGAACCGGCGGCCCATGCTGCCCTCAGAAAACTTCACTTGCCTGAAGATTTCATTCTCCCCGAACGAGTACACTGGCACCAGGTCAGCTCTAAGAGAGGGATAGGGAAAAGTATTTATTTATTTATCTATTTATTTAAAAGATATTTATATATGTATCTATTTATTTAAACTATATGTACTTTGTTCAATAGAAAGGTTATTTTATTTCAACAAACAAACAGCTTTAAAAAGGCCACATCAACAGCTTACACATTTGATTAATTCAAAAGGAAAGCTCTCTTCACCTCAAAGCCCTGGCCCTTTTAAAGAGCACATTGATGGGTGTGGTTCAATTAACCTATTACCCCCTCCTGTTATGATTACTACACTGTTATCAGCCTGGCCGTCATACGTGCAGAACCTCATGCTATAAAATGAGATAGACCAACAAATAGACCTGGAGGGTCAGGGACGAACTCAGCATGGGAAGGCTGGGTCGTCACATAGAATACATACTCTTAGAACAGTGAAGATTGCATTTAGCATCAAGTAGATGGCAATGACACTACATTTCACAACTCTGACATTGCACTCTACCTCTTCCACAGAAGTCTTTCTTTCACAGCTCTGACATTGCACTCTACCTCTTCCACAGAAGTCTTTCTGTCCCATCTGTGACTCACCCATACTCAAGCGCCAGCTTGACAAAGCCCTTCCTGTTCTTCATGATTACAGTGTTGACCCCTGGGGAAGAGGTGAGAGACTCCTCTGCACCACCAATGATGATGACCACTGCATTCCCAGTTCCCCTCTTTGTCAGTAGGTGCTCAATACTTGGCTTACTTACAGGATAAAGGCCTGTGACATCAGACAAATGTAAATGACTAGAACATTTTATATACAGTATAACAAAACAAAGCAGAAATTACATACCGTACACTGATAATGACTACGAGAGATAAATGGGGAGAAAAGTATCCTATACATCTTATATATAAGTTCTTATGAAATTTAAATAGACACTGTTAACTGTCTGTTTATACTGTACAAAATATTTTAGGATTGTTGTTACAAATTCACCTTTTGGGATTGTTGTTACAAGCGACCTACAAAATGCCTACATATAAATTAAGACATAAAGGCATTTTAACATCCATATACTGTATAAAATATAAACTACATATCGTCTGTCATAATCCACAAAATAAAATGTGTAACAATTGTCCTCCCATCGCAAATACTTCAAATGACTCCGTTCCTGTTCCCCTTCCCCACCAGTCCTCAACCCAACTGACCTAAGGCCATGAGATAGTCCCTGTACAGCGGTACCCGGAAGAGTCCCCCCAGGGTCAACAGACAGGCGGTCATTCCTGGGAAAATCTCCTTGAAGCCACAGGCCTCCGTACCAAAACAGGTGAAAGCTCCGCAAGACATGATCCCATGGGGGTGGCACCCCAGAATGTAGTTCTTATTTGGGCTCAGCTCTGCTGTCTTCACCAACTAAAGTAGGGAGAAGGTGTAGTTTTAATATAAACAACAACATCACGATACTAGTTATTTATTTATGCATGTACAGTACTGTAGCTGATGCTCTTATCCAAAGCAACCTATAGATACCAATTGCAGGGGTCCGTCTCCCTGGAGCACCTCAGAATCAAGTGCCATGCTGGAGGGGACACAACAGTGGCAGTGGGGAATCGCACCCATCATTTTAATGTGGCAACTGCATGCTAACCAAGTTGCCACCACACTACCACTCCACTAATAACCGATGAACAATAATGACCCTTTTTTTTTTTTTAAATGAGTACAATGTTCTTAGTTACCTTCACAGGGAAATAATTGCTTGTGTGTTTCCATGCTCGAAAGGTTCGCACAATTGCAGTTCTTCTTCCCCCTACAGTCCATAGAGGAAAATTACAGTTGAATATGCAGAAACACTTACAACCAACTTCCCAATACCGAACAGATTATTTGATGAAACTTTAGAGGGAAAACTTCATTATCAAAAACTCTGTTTTCCATTTCCATGTGTTTGCTTTATACCTCGTTCTGGTGTGTGCCAGTCCAAGACTAACCAGGAAAAGTACAGTACTGGGATAATCCAGAGCGATGTAAACATGAGGTAGGTCATCACGAGAATACCTGCCGGTGCTGCACAACAAAACAACCTGCTTTTTTTCCAATTCTTATTAAGGAACGTCAATGACAAAGTTGACAGAAATCATGTTAGTCTTGTACCCTACCCCAAGGTTGTTTATTTGCAGAGTGCAGACACACTTTGTCTCGTGAATAGTGTAATGTAGAGAGGCTAACATCGATTTTTTGCAGTAGCAGCTGGTACGAATTTGACAGACGATGGTCTGTCATACCCAAACCCAGCTCACTTACCAGTTCAGATACTAATTTAATGTAACATGAATGATTTAACACCATACACTTTGATATGAAATCAATAAATGACAAAGGTCAATTGACTCCTGCACATTATATAGGCTATGTCTTTGAGCATGGTGTCTTTAAAGTTTTAAGAGTTTTAAATATTCATGACTCATTGGACATATGATGCTTACAACTTCAAACAGACGTAGCCAAACATTCGAAGGGGTGCTGCTAGATTTTTTTGGGCAGGCCTTATGATAATGGGGGTCACATTGTGATAGTGAAGGCCCTACGATAGTATGGGTCATCCTGTGAAAGGTATACTACAACACCGTTGCACAAATGATCTCAAGTACAATGAAGGTAAAGAAGTTTTACTCTTAGGAAAGACCCTGCCCCTTCCAGATGACTCATATTGTATTAATAGTTTTGCACTATACCATGACAACACGCAACTATGTATGTGGAACAAATTTCAACAAAGAAAAACATAAAGCCACTTGCTTTCACGGCAATAACTGATCACTCGCCCTATACAGTGTTTTTGAACTGAATGATGATAAAACAAATGTATGTAAAACTCTCACCCATCAAGAGGAATGTAGACATGGACTGGAGGACACTGATGACCTCTATAAAGTCCTTCCAGGATGAGTTTTCCTCCATGTTTTCCTACCTTGTGAAAACAAGAAAGAGAGAATCAATATAGTCATCAATATCATCTTGTGAGTGAATTAATTTCATGTTTGATATCCGAATTTGATTTATCATAATATAAATATTCAAATCTGATTTAACTACCTTCCTGAAATCAGCATGTTAATTTGCACTATACCCTAGTCCGTTATCATAATATGGATGGTGTAATTTCTGGCTAAGAATCTGATTTATTGCCTGTGGTTGTGTCACTAACTACTGCAGGTGATTAGATGATCAAACCTGGCAGTCCATGAAGTAGGTTTCTAAAATAACGTGCAATACATAATAAAATGAATCAGCAAAAAAGATGTACCGCATAACGGTACAAAATATGACCACCGCTCAGTCCTGCACATTCTCTCCGCAAAAAATTAATCCTGCTTGTCAAATTTGTCTCCATCTCCTATTCATCCCCTAAATGAGCTTGTGCATGTGTGTGTTGGCTTTTGTGTATACTAGTGCAGTGCAAATATGCTACTCTGTCTAAAGATAGTCCAAAGTAGCCAGAGCTATTCAAAGTATCCGTTTATTGCACATCCTTTTACAGCGGTGAAGTTAGTTTGATGTTGGATTATCGACAGATATTCGGATATTCATTTCGGGTTCAACAGCGGTTTCTACTGTGCACTCAATCTTGGCAGATAACCAACCACCCCCTTGCTCCCAGCTGCTTATTTTTTACCTTGGGACAGTCAATAACCTTCATTAATGATTAATACAATAAAATAATTAATAATCACTTTTTCATGTTAGATGAGCGAGAAACCCCAGACCAATGCAGAACTACGTTGGACTAATCAGACACACCTTGAGTTACGGGGATTTTTTGGGGGGGGATTCTGGTGCAGCGTGTGGGCAACGGATCAAAATGAAAATCAATGGTTCTGTGTCATCCTTGTGGGGCTACACGGCCACTAACTTTCGTGCAGCCCTGTCTCTCAGTGCCCTGGGAATCATTGACACAAAGTTGCTGAAGAAAAAAACAAAGCAAATCCATAAGAAAGAAAAAACTCTGACTAAACAGACTAAATGACCATGGCTTTGCTTGTGCGGCAACCATGATAAACTAGATATTGCCTATTTAGCGACACAGAAGATGGGCTTGTTGAAAATGACATTAGGCGACATTTGTTAAAGTAATTAAATTTCAAACAATTGAATGGTGATATGCACCAATAGAATAACCCTTGAATAAAATGTATTACCTGTATTATCTTGATAGAGTAACTTCAACTGAGTTGACACATCTGTAAGACCTTGAAGCGCCTCCTGAATGCGTTTTAAGACTAGTGTTTCCCTTCTTTCACCTTCTTTGGCTGTCTGAGCTCCCAGTTCAGCTAACCCTGAAATGACCTCGTGTCCCAATGCCCTTTGTTCCATTTAATCTGCATATTGCTGCAGATAATGACCCTGCCCGCTCTGGGAATCCTTTATATGTGTGGAGGACGCTCATGTCAAGATCATTATTTTCAGAATCTTGCGTTCATTTCAATCCAAAAAATTTGAATTCACTCACTCTCGCTTGGTTTTGGAAAACTTTAACTGCAGCCTATAAGTGTGATTTGAACATTACATACATTCAAGAGACATTAATCACATCTATAGCCTAAACGAAGACTTTATTGGGGTGTTTTCCTTAGTACACCAAACACAGAAGACACCAAAGAAAACATTGCGTTTGTGCAGTACTGTCACTACGGGAAAAAAAGCTAAAGCAATCGGTTTTACCTTTTACCTGCTAAAGTAGCCAGGCAGCTACAGCGTTACACTCTGGGGGCATGTTTGTAAGCCCCCATGTCCTTAACCTCAGAGCATAGCGCTGTAACTGTCTGTCTGCCTGAATTCCCCTTTAAGTAGGAAAACATTGATTGAAGTGGACATTTGTCAGGAAACTAGTCTAACATTAAACTTTTTTACATCTGAGAAGAACCACCCAAACAGATTGCATAAATATTACTGACACTTTTATTCATTTTATTCATTTTTATTTAGCAGATGCTGTTGCCAAAAATTACTTATATTTGCTGTCTGCTATATTACAACGGATTACATAGTTCCCGGAGAAACTTGAAATTAAGTGCCTTGCTCAAGGGCACAACGGTGTAAGCCATGGATTGAACCCATAACTTTCTGGCTACTACAGCCTTGCCCAGCTCCTTAACCACTACACTACCACCGCTCCGGTATGTTTAGAAGTAATATATTCACAGATTTCTTTGCCATCTACAGTACCTATATATATATATATATATATATATATATACTATGATAATAATAAAAAATACTTCCTCCTGTAGACAGCTACACTGCTAGCAGCTTGACTGCCCACATGTGTTTAATATATATATATTAATATATATACTATATATACTATATATATATATATTATGTGTGTGTGTGTGTGTGTGTGAGAGAGAGTTTGTGTATACTGATCAGTAAGTAAGTACATGCTAAGTAAATGTTCTTCCTTAAAATATAGGGCATAAGTATACACAGCCCTATGTTACATTTCCATGAAGACAGGCGAACCAGGATACTATGCATTATCATAAAGTTCCTTCGGCCTTTGGAATTAAACGTCATCACATACCCTACTCCATACCTAGAGATTGGCATGGTTTTAGCTGGTTTCATTTAATCAAGTACCCCATGCCAAAGGTTTTTCCTCTTTCTTTTAATTAAGGCATTCAGATCAATTTCCAAATGATTTTTTGATTGATCTGTTTGGTCAACTTTAGCATGGGTTCATAAATGTATGAGCATAAGTGTAGAATACCTACTTTCAGAACAAGGATATTGCATTTAGCATCTTCACAAGGGGTTAAGGAGACGATAATAACACCACATTTCACAACTCGGACATTGCACTCTGCCTTTTCACGTCATATCTCAGATACGGTATCTGACTCATCCATACTCAAGCGCCGCCAGCTTGACAAAGCCCTTCCTGTTCTTCATGACTACAGGTGCTGGTCATATCATTAGAATATCATCAAAAAGCTGATTTATGGCATGGAGTCGATCAGTCTGTGGCACTGCTCAGGTGTTATGAGAGCCCAGGTTGCTCTGATAGTGGCAAGTCTTTTGTTTTTTCTTGAATTTCCCCTTGGGGATCAATAAAGTATCTATCTATCTAAGTCAGGCGAGTTTGCTGGCCAGTTAGGAGCAGGGATACCATGATCCTTAGGTACTGGTAGCTTTGGTACTGTGTGCAGGTGCCAAGTAGCCTGGCTCCGCCTTCCTACGTACTTCCGTTCAGTTTTCATTTCACTTATTACGTACAGTAGTCTGGGTCTGCGGTATATTTGCGTGTTTTCTCAAGACAAAAATGTCTTGAGAAAGCTGAGAACGATGACGTTGAGGTCAAAAATGTAACAGACAAGTGTGGTAAGATTTTTATTTTATGTTTAATATGTTTACACTTATAGACAATAGGGGGCGCTGTGGCGCAGCAGGCTACAGCGCTCGTACCATGTACAGGTCCGAGTGCACATGGGGACCCAGGTTCAAATCCAGCCTGCGGTCATGTCCCGATTCCACCACATCTCTCTCTCCCAATTGTTTCTTGTCTACCTAAAAAAACCTTTATTACTGAAAATGGTAATGTTCTATTACTGGAAATGTTGGATACATTTTAGCCTAAAGCCTTTTCAAGCACAGAGTGTTTTACTGACTGAAACAAGCAGAACAAACCGTACACATTCTAAAAAATAATTATAAATAAAAGGTATAAACTTCCAAAGACAAAGTTTAACTCTACATAAGAAAATAATGGATAAAAGAAAGGGGAAGTATGACATCATCATGAAGATGAGGTACATCGATAAGCCAGAGAAGCAACCTCATAGCCTTTTTAAAAAAGCTGCACTAATTGGTCTAATAAGCTTTAGGTTGAGTCAGCAGTGGCTGTTCGTTCACAGATGTATTTGTGCTCTCGAGTACAGTGGTCATCGTTCAGCTTGGCATTCCATTGTATGTGAGCACAGTCCTCTCCTCCTCCTAGTCCATGTTTCGTCCAATCATCAGGCTGGCCTACTTCCCACTTACTGCAACCAAATGAGGAAACAGTCGTAGAACAGTTTAATTCTCTGACCATGCGTTTGGTTAGTTGTGCTGTGATGGAAGAGTTGTGAATCCTGGTGTAACGTGTACTATAAACCACTAGGGGGCGTGCCTCACCTTTTGTCCATCACGTAAGGTGTTCCATCCACCCATCTCCATTGCCCAGTGAGCTCATCTGTGAGGCCAATCCAGTAGTTGGTAGGCACAGATCTTTTGATGATGAACATCTAAAAGAAAAGGGGGGAGGGGGTGGAAGGTATGACTAGGACACAGGTGAGACTAACTGTACAGTGGTGATTGCTGTGACTGAACCCCGGAGTATTTAAGTACAATATACAGCAGATTATATTTATAGATCTGTGTAGACATACGTACCCATTCGTCTTGATTGTTAATTATTAGCAGTGTGGCGCTTTGTGTCTTGCAGTAGTCTACAGCCTTATGCCATGGCAACGTGTTCGAAGAGAAAAGGTAACAACTGGTTTCATGAAGTTTCCAATTTTCTGTACAACTATATGTTATCTTATCTAGATAGAGGGAGAATATTATTAGTGGCCCATTTGGAAACAAGATCATGCAATTGCACATTTCTGTTTGCTTTATGAAGACAATATTACAGAATTCTGTACCAAAGACAAAAATAGTGGGAGACATTGTGCTTTGCTTACTTTTTGTTTTAGACAGCCTCCAAAAGTAAAATAATAAAAACTCTATAGTGCAAACAACTGGATGTGTGAATAGGGTGTAGTTGTTTCCATATACAGTGCCTTTACTACTGGATGTGTGAATATGGGTGTAGCCTTTACCGTATACAGTGCTACTGGATGTGTGTGAATAGGGTGTAGTTGTGGATGTGCATGTGTGAATAGGGTGTAGTTGTGGTGTATACAGTGCCTTTACTACTGGATGTGTGAATAGGGTCTAGTCGTTACTTTGGATGTGTGTGAATAGGGTGTAGTTGCTACTGTGGATGTGTGTGAATAGGGTGTAATAGTTGTTGTATGCAGTGCCTTTACTGTTGGATGTGTGAATAGGGTCTAGTCGTTACTGTATACAGTGCCTTTACTACTGGATGTGTGAATAGGGTCTAGTCGGACTCGTTACTGTATACAGTGCCTTTACTTAATAGGGTGTAGATGCTGTATACTGTAGACCTACCTTTACTGCGCTTGATGCTCATGATCTCAGCAGTCATATTAGTCAACATGGTCATTAGCTTCTCATCTTAAGAGAAAACAGGGTTTTTCATTTAACATTACATACAATTGCATTATATTTGGATTATATTTTTCAAAAATGTCAAACACATCAAACTATGGATTGATGGATTTTTGGGATATGGATTTATATAGACATGAGTTGATGTTAACTGGAACTTAAGGAGGCTCACCAAATTGAACTTAAACCACAATTATACAACAGTTACGTCCGGTCGAGCAATTTATTAATTTTTGATTGGACAAGCAGTTTCTAGAGCAGTTTGTGACGATTATGAGGAAAGGGAGACAGAGAGGAGGGGAGTCCATCTAGGCCTACTTCCAGGCGTGTCTCTTTAAGTCCCAATGATCTGAATGGTATCGGGCCAGCTAGCTCTCTGTTTTGTTTGAACGATAACAGTGTGGCGTTACCCAACATCGCGTAGAACACTTTTAAGTAGCATTTTTTATGAACTTCATGGCAAATACAGACCTGTTTGCTCTAGTTTAGATGACAGTGAATTTAGAGAGGAAGCCATATTATCTGCTTTAGTCTCCAGATTCATCAACCTCCTTTCTTGTTGACCAACTGCAGAAAACCAAATACTGTATGTGACAACATGACACCATATCTAAAAAAAGGTCATTTCAAACCACATCAACATTTAATTCAGTGGATTTCATCACCCAAATCTATATCTAATTTGATCACCACAGTTTAGTGTGCTAGTTGTATGGTCAGTGCTGATTTCATAGGCCATGTATACACACCTTCTCCTTGTTAATATTGCAGCATGTCTGGAGAATTGTGGTTAGAGTTGAGTTGATATAATGACATGTGCTAACTTTTCCAACTCTAAGCCATGAACTAGACACCCACAATAAGATGTGGTTCTTCCATGAGAACACTGAACACATTTCAATCTACTGTAAAGAAAGTGTAGTTTGTGTTATGTGGAGATACCCACCAGTTTCCTGCATTTTGGATGCGACTGAGTTTAAAGTGGATGACATGTTCCTCACTGCAGTTTCCAGCTCTTGCATCGTTGTGCCCTGTTGGCTAGCTGCAGAACACAGAGTTTGCAACATCATGGCCCAAAGGAGTACTCACTGCTACTGACACTAAATACAGTAGAATTCAGTTGTGTTCTGAAATAGAACTACTGCAGAACAGCGGTGTGATGAGCCATGCTCTGTGAATCCATTCTAATTCATTAACGTTATGACGAGTGTTCTGCGAGCAGGTGTATGGCGATCTAACCAGTCTAACCTGTGTCCTGCAGGCCTGACGAAAGTGCCTTCGTTGAAACAGTGAGATTGGTGACTGAATGTTCCAGCACAGTCATCCTCCTGCCCTCTTTTTCAACTGTAAAACACAAAGCCACAATGTATACTTCACAAAATATCATTGTTTTCTGAGTAATTATTTGTTTTGCCAGTTACATGGCTTCTCTAAAGGCAAACAGATGTAATACAATACTGCTGATAATGCTGATAAAACGTACAGTAATGTTGACAGAAATATAACCGAAAAACATTCATTACAACAATTAAATTCACAATCACATTTCACCACATTTTGACTATTTCGTTAGAGGAGAAGGAATAGCATTATTTCATTTCACATATCATTAGTGAAAAGGTAGCAGTTAACTCTGCATTCCTGTAACATCTTCATCCAAATGTACAATACTTGAAAATCTGAAGTAATTTATAGAGAATGGGAACGGAAGTTAGCGGCGCAGTGCATTCTGGGACAAAAAGGGCGTTTTCCTCCATTAGGTGAGGCCGCGGCGCGAATTATAAACAAGAAACCTATGGAAACCTATGATATTTCGAACAAGATCGGCTAGCCAAAACAGTAACACTAGATGTAAACATTTAGGCTACTATGCTAAAAACTAGTAGTAGAAGTAGTAATGGACCGTACAGAGACAAGCTCCTGCCAGACGCGAGGAAACGTTATATAGAAAATATCTTTGATCGGTAACATGGATCCCTATGACAGACCGTCTGGAGAGTGGACGTGAGACCCTGAAAGTAATACAAAGACACTCCGTTGTTGATTTTTTTTACCTGACGATCGTGGGCACGGACGTTACATCCAACAACACAACAGGTTCGTCCCATGATGTGTGAAAAACAGTGTTAGAAACAGCGAGTTAGCAATGTTTTACGATGTTTACAATGGTACAGCATTGGCAGCAGCGTACAAGTGGCCTCACGTATGTATCCCAGACGCCACCGCGGCGCAACCGCGAAATGTCCGCGACGTCACATTCCCATTCTCTATTATTTGAGAGAAAGATAAAAACCTGTTTGCTGTAAAGTAGATGGTATTGTGTCCAAGAAGGAGGACACATTGTTAACCACAGTTTCCAGCTCTTGCAGTCTCACATCTTTTTCCTTGACTGTATGAGGGATTTGTAGAGATTTTTAGATGGGCCAAGTTAGCACAGATAGTAAGAAATTTTAGCTTTCACTGCACAACAAACAGAAGGTAGTGGTCATGCTGTAATCCTCTATTAAATTAAACTACATTAAATTCAGAAACACTTTATTTATCCCCAAGGTGCAATTCACATTATCATGGAGTAGAGTACAATAAAACCTATAAATATCACTGTTAAAATACATGAATAATAAATAATAAATAGATGTACACGGATCGATACAAAAGTGCAGTGCAGTACAGTGCTCTCTGGACCCTGCCAAGTGCAGCTGGAGTCATTTCTGGCTATGACCCTGAGGAGGGGTCATAGTGTAGTGAGACCAGTGAATGTCTCTCTAAAAATATTGAAATTGTAGCCAACTTAATGTTGCTATGGAGACGGGACAACAAACCTGTTTGCTGAAGCCTCGAGAGGATTGTGTTTAACGAGGATGACATGTTGTTCATTGTCATTTCAAGCCCTTTCAACCTTAGGTCATGTTGGCTAACTGAAAAATAAACAAGCAAGTGTGAATAATTCATACATTAGCTAATTCAGTTTTATTGTTTTATCCATTGGGGTGGTTTGTAAAGTCTACTTAAAAACGTTTTACATTTCAATTTCAAAGGGTTACTTTTACGGTGGCTGTGGGGTACGTGTAGGATTCTTTTTTTAGTTTTTCCATTGAAAACTAACAATCAAAAAGTAAAAATATTTTCCAAGAATATTCTAAAAATGAAAATGGACAAATTGGATAACAAGACTAGCTCCATTCATTTTTGTATACTTGTCAGAACACAGTTGGCATGACCCGGAAGTCACCGTCCTCAAACAGAAAGCATAGCCTACAACGTGAATTTACCCAATTCTCTTTATGTTGAGTCAGACTAAAGTTTCCAAAAGAGGAAGGATACAGATGGTTTCACCACTTAGAGAACCTGATTACTGTGGTAGCCAAGTTTATGATTTGATGATTGGATTAGATATGACTGCATGCTTTTTTGCTGGATCTATGTGTTGTGCCTTTATTCAGTTTAAATTATTCAAACAGGTATCATGAGGGAATCATTTCTGTAGAGGCCTTTCATCTCTGGTGGTCAAACAAAAAGCAGTTGAAAAGCGTAAATTTGCTATGTGACAAAGACAAAGTGTGCAATCTTACACCTTTTAAGCTAATGCCTCGAATTAATGCAATTCTTACCTTGTAATTTAGATGACAGTGAGGTTATAGAGGCACCTAAATTTGTCACTGCACTTTTTACTTCTGTCAGCTCTTCAGGTTGCTGGCTATGAGGTGCTGCAAAATGTTTCATTTATTTAGTTGAAACCAATCCTATTCTATCAGATTATTCATTTATCAGAAGTACAATTATTCATCCATGCGTCCATGTAGGCTTTATATTTTAGGATTATAAACCTGTTTGTTGAAGATTGGATTGGAGTGAGTGTAAAGCAGAAGCCATGTTGTCTGCCTTAGTCTCCAGCTCTTTTAACATGTTATCCTGTTGATTAGCTTAAGAAAACAAAGACATAAAGTAGGATCTCATGAGTAATGCCAGCTGTGGTAGTAATGTTACTTTAATCCCTCTTGCACTAGCATCATTCATTGGATATGAACAGGAAATCCAAGTATTAGTGGGCAGACTTGGCAGCAACTTACATTTGAGAGACACCATGATGATAAGAATCAGAAACAGTGGTAACGTAACACAGATGATGGAACAGACATTGGAGCGCCAACAACGACTGCGAGTAGACTTTATATCCCTGACAGATGTGTCTTCTGAATGATAGGTGTGGGGGATGTAGGGGAGAGAGGGAAAGAGGAACACAGAGAGATTATCTGTTGTGTTTGCTGTGTCATGATGTTTCACATGAAGCTCATAGAGCTTGGTAATGTGAACTTTGAGATATCTGCTGAAACTAATACATCACAAAAAGAATCACATGCACTTTTGAATTTTTTATTGTCCTTTTATGCTTTTATTTACAGTACTATACTACTCTTTGCTTTTATTTATGTAAAACACATTGAATTATGAAACATGCTATATTTCACATGGCTCTGGGGAAAAGTGAGAGACCCCTGCACAATGTTTATGTAGCCTACCCTACAGTTGCTGAGTGACATTCGAATGAGTTGACGGTCATATTCAAAATTAAGAGACCACTGCACATTTGAATACGATCATCAACTCATTCGTACAGTAGGTCACTCAGCAACCATATGTCATCAAAATTGTGCAGTGGTCCAACAACATACAAACAAACCTACCAGACTTGCCTGGTAGCCTACCCATTCGGACCCATTTAGACTCCTTCATCCTCACCTCTCCACCACTGTGATCTTTCCTCCTCTAACTCCATGTTCTTGTATTCCAAAGCGCTTTCTTCCAACATAGCTGTAGATTATCGCTTTCAGTTTAAACGTCCGGTGTAAGGCGGATGGAAATTAGCTTAGCTATAATCTGGTGCAAGTCATCTCTTTACTATGTAACTAATGAACTTTGTACATGGTCCCTGCTTCAAATAAACTAAATAAACTAAACTAAGGAAGAGTAGTGTTGCGTCTTATAATTCAGGTCGATGGTGATTGTGACGGCGAGGTTTCAGTTCCCATTTTCCAAAACCGAATGTGTCTTTTTTTTTTTTTAACATGTTTCTGGGATTTCATTTGTGATTTAAAGAGAAACTATGCAGGATTGGTGATTTCATCTCCGGTTTCGGTTTCGGTTTTCATTTTGGCTCGTTTTATGCTTGCATAGGCTATTTCTCTGCAGAGCTTCCCCGATAGCTTTAGCGTGTATTTAAATATATAAATGGCCAGGGGCGGAGTGGTAATCGGGAGATTCGGGACATTTCCCGCCAGGCCGGCCGGCCAATGTTAGGTTTGAATTGGCCCATGACGAGCCTGAGCGGCCGCTAGTAGATCTACTTTTACTTAATATTTCAAGACATAACCATATGAACTTCTGTCCACTAAGAAGTCACCCTAAGTTCATTTGTCATCAATAGATTACCAACCACTATTTAAACCAGTTAGTTACGATATATGCCTTAGTCATGGTTACCTTCCATATTAATTACAGGCCATATTCATCTCAGTTCTCTCTCATCAGTGCATCGGTATAGCCTTTGGGTGTCTTGATTTATTTGTTCATGTATCATTAAAGTGTTATTTAACTCTTTTGGTCACAAATAAATTCAAAATAGAACAGCAAAGCCTCCTGGGAATCGCAAATACGTTTGCTAGGTCAAGTCTATTACAGAAATGTAGGGGGATAGATGAGCGGCCCCTCCTTTAATGGCATGGCCCTTTAGCCTGTATT
Organism: Sardina pilchardus; assembly: GCF_963854185.1. Taxonomy (NCBI): domain Eukaryota; kingdom Metazoa; phylum Chordata; class Actinopteri; order Clupeiformes; family Clupeidae; genus Sardina; species Sardina pilchardus. The sequence goes on from NC_084998.1 coordinate 10,224,138, forward strand.
AGTGAACGTAGCGTTTTGATAGTGAACGGATTAGCAGGTGCTTGCGTGATTAATATGGAAGGCAAGAAGAGGAAAGAGAAAGAGGGGTCTGAAAAGGGCAGAATTAAGAAGAAGCGACTGCTGGAGGAGCATGCATCTAAATGCTCAAAACAGATTTATCCGTAGCCAAGTCCACGGCCATCAACGAGTGCAGGTAAATTGGACAGAATGAAAAACACTGACACAAAGCTCAACTACGTTACTATTGCTAGACGGAAAATATCACAAGCTAGTTTAACTAATTTACATTTCAAACGAATCAATGGCTTACAGTTTTTTTCAGTGGCTAACATTTGTCCAAACAGTTGTCACATTTTCAAAACTCTAAGTCTCCCAGTTAGCACAGCATCCGTCTTTTGTGGCCATACCATTCACACATTTCATGTCGTTTTCGCACAATATGCAGGCAGTGAACAATGCTTACATTTTCTTAACAGACAAGTTATACCTCTCAACAAAATTATGGATCGTTTTTCTATTATTTACAGATGTTAACACACAACATCCCACAATTAAAAACAATATTCCCAACCTTAACCCCTGCGCAATGGTATCAGTTCAAAAACAATATATCTCAGCTGATAATAAACAAACAATTGAATACTTGGTACACCGATGATTTATGTTGGGTATGGGGCCAACCACAGCTGATTCCAGTCTGTCTTAGACTCAGTGGCAGGGGTTATTTCTCTCTATTACATTGACACTTGAAGGAGGAGGTGATGTTTTTGGAAACAGAAACAGAAAAAGACAAATACTGTTATATCTGGATGAGGAAGAGTAAGAACAAGGGGCCCAGGGAGAAGAGCACACCCAGAGATATGCAGTGAGAGGTGCAGCAGGAGGTGCAGGAGCAGTGAGAGGAGCAGGCCCAAGGAGAGGGCAAGGTAGAGATGTAAGAATGCGTGGTGGTGGCATTTTTTTGGTTCGGTAGGGGGCCGGTGTGGTCAGAATATTCCCGGTGGATTTTTGTGTCCCACTCCGCCCCTGTAAATGGCAAGCGTGGTTCTTCTTGTTCCTCCAGATGTAAACAAGGAGCGATCGTCTCCTGAGCAAACTGCAAGGTTGCAGAGTCAAGCAAAACAATGATTTCTAAGCGATTTTATGACTATGAAAAAGTTGCATTGGGTCTCTGTGAAGTACATACTGGCAGTGTTAAGGAGCTGGTTTAATGTGCAGTAGCCTGAAAGTTGTGGGTTAAATTCCCAGCTTTCACTGTTGTGCCCTTGAGCAAGGCACTTAACCCCAAGTTGATACGTAATTCCTTGTACTTTGGTTGACATATTTAAGCCACTTTGGACAACAGTTTCTGCTAAATGGAAAAAATGGAAGTCTAGTCATTCCCGGCCGGTGAGCCTGTGCCGCTGGAATTGAGTAGTCCTTGTCATCCTCAACATCATCCGACATGCCGATGCATCGAGATACTGTACACTGAGTCCTCATCCTGAGCGTAGTGAAGCTCCCATGTTTCCAGAGAGCAGTCTTCTAAGTCAACGACTTGCTCTGGCGAAGGAGTTAGCTGGTCAGCCCAATCCTATAGCGAAGCATACTAGTCTGACAAGCAAGTTGAAGCCTGACGAACAAGTGGTGGCTTGTTCTGAGCTTCCCAGAACTAGTGACGGTACAGAAGGGCTTGCTAAAATATGGACACAGCAAGTGAAGAGGTGAAGAATGAGGAAATTGGGTCTAAGTAGGAGATATAAGAGGAGATCTGTAAGAGGGGGCCTTTTGTTGCACTGACCATTTGTGACCATTCAAAGCTACTGTAAATCAGTGCAGTTATTTTGAGAAAATCCACAATAAACAAACTTCCCGGTTAAAATGTTGAATTTCACGTTTTCGCATAATTCGACAGTAGCCTATACAGTCTACAGTTTCATATCGTGACCTAATTTCACGGAAAAACATACGTCTTGACTGTTAAACCTGGCGAAGATTCAACACATTTGCAGTCATTCCAGTTGTCCACGCGCTGCTTAAAAAGGTGATTTCTCCTCTTCTGGCATATCATGACAGGAGAACAATGTCAACTTTGGATGCGTTTAGCTTAGCGATAGTTTGCGTAATACCCTCGATATACATATCGTTGGAAAGCTTAGTTTATGGCCGTTCACGTGAGCACAATAACTTAATTTTGTAAATTTTACCGAAACGACTGGTTTGGCTGTGCAGGGTCACATTTAGGCCTAAAGGCGTGATTGAATAGGGCCTCAGTGAACAACCACGCAATGGGCATATCCCTAGTAGCTACTTCAGAAGCTACTTTGTAATTTACAATACACTAATGTTGTAACCTTTACTTACACATGTAGGCTATAACATATGTTTAGTGAACCTCTGATTGTTACTCTCACAGCACCAAAATCAGTTTGGGGGAAAAAGGCTCCACAGAACAGCGAAAGGTAGACCGGGCCTATGTGTACGGTGGGACGGTGTGTAGCCTACATGTGACCCATGGGTATGCTCAATTTAGCTTTGGCCATTTCATCTCCTCGTCATGGAAAATTTGTTTGTCTTACAAGTTTACACCGAATAGAGTAACCTATATGTTAACCAGATAAAGGACCAGCAATGCCAGTCAGCTTTCATTGGACAAATGCATCATGTTTGTCAGATTCATTGACTAGAACTGAACTTGTATGTATACTGTATGGGCGGCCATGGAAGCTCCATTGTGAGCTGCACAAGTGCAGATGATGGTGATGGCATGTGGGCAGATGATGGCAATGCTAATTTCGGGGGAATTACAGCAGACTTGGACACTTTCACTTCCTGTATGTATCTCACGGTTGGAGACCATTTCACTTCCTGTATGTATCTCATGGTTGGAGATCTCACCATAAAAGAGAACTGAATGACCTATAATTGTTTGTTTACAGGTATTAGCAGATTATGCACCATTTCAAATGGCATTAGGCTACAATAGGGACATGATTAGACATGACCTTTGTTGAAGTTTGACGATGAGAAGTTGGTGAAAAGCAAATTATTCTGTCCAAAATGTGGTAGATTTAATTGATCGTTTGTGTTTATTATTGTCTTATGAACCCATTTGATTTAGTGAAAATGGTTTAATTGGATGTTACGTATTATGACTATTTGTGACCTTTCAGCATTAGGTAACTTATTTGACAGGCTTTGATTAAAAGATACAGTGTCTGACATTTTCACTTCTCTATTCCCTTCTATTTTTTTGGCGAATTGATGATGATTCTGGGAATTTCATTTCTGTCTAAACAGGACATATACACGTGGTGCACACACAGTCGCCTTCACCCGGTCGGATTTCATATTGCACCGTTTTGTACCAATGGAACCCACTGTGTAGACAAGCACTGTGAAATGCCAAATTCGAGGCAGGCGTTCTAGCAAGAGGGCTAAAACTGTGGTCACTCACATGCTCCCCAGATTTATACCACACATAATGGAAACATTATAAAGGATCATATGCTCCCAAATCCATATTTCCCCAGGGTGCTTTGTTTCCCAGCTCTCCACTACACGTGGAACCTGGAAAGATCTTCCCCAGTACTGCATTCTCCATGGGCTATTCTGGGACCTTGTCAAAGGGGTCTTCTGAGCACTGTTGTATGACTCTTTTATGCCTTTCATTTCGTCAGTAATATAGCAAGTCAGTAGGCTGGGTAAACCCTGACTGATCTGCTGGCGATTTGGATTTCGTCCTGCAGCTCAGGCTGGAAACCTGCATGTCTACCTCTCCTGCTTCCTGTCCACATCTTCTGGGTCCAATCACAAACTAGCTTATCGCACCTAGATGGTTGGTCTGATTGGTTGAAGGACTATCCAAAACTGTACAGTCATTTGAACTATGCCCATTGATCATGCAACATCTCTTGTGTTGTGCAGTGCAGACTCCCCAGACTAATGTTCAATCTTGGAAAATTGAGCTTAGTATTGTAGCCAGACTAGCAAGCCAGTGATGTTTAAAACATGACATCTGACCTCTGTGGAAAGGATCTTTCTGTGTTTGGAGTTAGCGCTTTACCAAAGACGGCAATAATTGCATGTCAATGGCAAATTTTCTAAACTTTGCCATTGACATGCATCAGACCAGTTGTCTTTGGTTTGTTAAAAGTAATGGAGTTCTAAACTACAGTAGTGTCACTTGATTTCTGTCAGACGTTGGGATCATGCTGTTCAGTTAAGCGACATGTAAAAAACTCTTTGACATGAACACAGTCTTCTTTGGACCCTCTGTGTTTATTGTGAAGCAATGTAGAAGTGTGCTGACAAATGTCTAAATAGGTCTCATCTCAACAAGGTCTACACATTAAGAATGCAATCAACTCATCCATATTTCCACATTAGTATGTAGCCTATGTATTCACTTGTTGATATGCTTATTCACAATCTAATAGGGAAGGAACACATCTCTGATATCTGTAAAATTATTTGCTACCCCACATGTACACATCCATACAGGGATATGATCACCTACCACTATAAAGTATCTCAGTACCCCTCATGTAAGTTTAGAAGGAATGCACTTTCATACAAAAAAAATGTGATCCAAGGGTAAAGCACCATTTTATTGTTTCTTCATCATCTCGCATTTGGTGAAGCACCAAAGAGAGGACTTTAGGCCACAGGACAGTCCTTGTTTAGGCAATAAACTGTATTACTGTTTTTCAAAAAGGCATATGTGTTAATATGTCAGAGCTTGGTAACAATTTGGACAATTTGGCAGGGGAAAATTGGCATAGTTAAAAGAATACACAAACACTTTGGGAAATAAGCTTATTTATTTACCAGCTAGCTACAGTACAGTAGCTAGTCAAACCTCCCCACCTCCATTAACTATGCTAAGCTATGCTAATGGTGGGTGCTTCAGACTGAGTTACTGCATGCACAGAGATGAGAAGGGTATCTTATAACTCTGGGGGAGACCGTAAATAAGATAATTTCCCAAAATGTTGGCGTGTTCCTTTAAGGCAGAAGTACAGGAACCCACTGAAGCCTTTTGTTGGATATCAGTCCACATATTTACAGCCTTTTGGCCAAGTTGTGGATAATTATCTTTCTTTAGATAGGACTTACATTGAGAGTCACTGAGTGCAAGAAAGAGGTACTTTCCACCATTTAAAGTGCAGAGAATTATAATTTCAAGCAGGCCCAAATCCAAACATACAAAATAGCTCCAATCATTAGCCAGCTTCTCGACAAAGCACATAAAAACAAAGCTCAACGGATGAGATCAGTATGGAACCCTTGAAACAAGTCCAGGACCCATACTGTCACAACCTCCATTAGGTTGATATAGGAGAACTGTCTCCAGAGCTACCTTCTTATTCCAAGTGTCTCAGTTCTGGCATTATTTACAGTATTTATGTCCCATTGACTATGTCCTTATATGTTTTCCTCGTGTTTTCCAAAATTGATTGGATGTTTGGTGCAAGTATATAAAATAACACATCTGCAGATCAGAATGACAGAGACAAAAGATCAGAACAGTCAACATGCTGATAAAATCATATGTAGCAGAACAATTAGCCAGTTAAACTGAAAGATGGCAAGATGTGTATTTAAAGGGGAATTCCAGCGATTTTTCACATAGATCTCAGTTTCTCGAGGTCACTGAGCACTTCGGTACAAAAAAAAGAATTAAAACGGGGGGTGCTATGGCTCAACAGGCTACATACAGTGCTCCTGCCATATACGGGTCCAAGTGCCCACGGGGACCCAGGTTCGAGTCCCCCATCTCTCTCTCCAACTTGCTTCCTGTCTCTCTTTACTGTCCTACTGTATATGAATAAAGGCAAAAAGCCCCCAAAAATATACTAAAAACTTGAAACAATCATTTTCACCTCACTCGAGTTGCTGCAGCGAGCAGTTACAGCAGCCAGGCAACTACAGCACTACACTCTGTAGGTATGTTCGTGAGTCTCCCAAGTTCTTGCCCCAAGACTGTAGCACTGAAGCTGTCTGGCTGCTGGAATTCCCCTTTAAATAGGAAATCAAAGATTTAAGTCGATTTGTCCAGAAAATGACAAAAACATGGAACCTTTTCACATCTGAGATGATGAGCCATCCAAACAGACTGCATAACTATTACTTAGAGGTATAATATATTCACAGCTTTCTTTGCCATCTATAAAATCAACCATACATCCCATGAATGAAAGGGCAATATAGTGCCACACCATAGCAATAAATACAGGCACCGTCTTTACATTCATCCACATATTACAAGACTAATTGATATCATATATTAATCATCTTTAAACATTTTGTACAATTGGTAAACAGAAACAACATTACTATGCACCATATCATCAAAATGACATAAATAATTAACCATCCTGTGTGGATGCTTAAACAGGCACTTCTCTTTTGGGAATGTCTTTGGCTTGGTCTTGGTCTCATTCTGGAATGCAGCAGCATTTAATTGATGCAGATCTGGTGGGTATCCTCCAGGCCACAGCTAGTCTTGTGCTTGTGGAAGAGTTTGGTTAAGCCTTCCATATAAAGCTGGTGATAGTGATTAACCTGTTCCTGAGAGGGAGACGGTACCTTGGGCACCGAGATGGGACTGCCCACTGGAAGGTTAAAAGAGAAAACATAAATGGTAATTTAAGAAATAAAACCGTCTGTGGGTAGAAATGTGTCTTCATCACTTTCTTTCTGCACCTGGGCAAAAGAGCTAGAAATGTCTACCATCTTTGCTGAAGTGCTTTGTGAAGATTGCGACTTATCTCAACAACAAAAAAAGTTCTCGTGACCAGGTGAGTTTGCTTTTTGCTTGCCATTATTTACATCATATGACTCATCATAAGTTAATAAATCAAGTTATTCTATTATATATTATATAATAATAGTATAATAGTAATATAATAATAATATATATATTATATTCCCTGCAAGGTATATTGTACAATAATACCATAATATCTTATATATATAACTATAACTTTGCCCTGTAAATCTACAGTAGTAGTAAAACAGTAACACATGTACTGCACCAATGATAAACTAATATTGGCCAACAGCTACTGTGTATTATCATCATCAGCTTATTGTGCGCTTTGTGGTTAATACTATAGCTGCTTTATATGGGCATAGACAATGGACAACAGAAGACTGAAGAAGCATTGGCCTCCTTGGTACTGACCCACAGTGAAGACGGGACTCCTGTACGGCATTAGTAGCCAGCGCTCCCCCTTGAAGAGGCACGGGGCGAAGCCCATGACCTTCTTAAAGATGGCCTGGAACCGGCGGCCCATGCTGCCCTCAGAGAACTTCACTTGCCTGAAGAGGTCATTCTCCCCGAACGAGTACACTGGTACCAGGTCAGCTCTAAGGGAGGGATATGAAAAGTATTTATTTATTATTAAAATATTTAAACTATCAGTACTTTTGCCAATATAACATTTATATTAATTCAACGAACAGACAACTTTAAAAAAGGTTACATCAACAACATGCATTTGATTAGCTCAAAAGGAAAGCTGTCTCCACTCCAAAGCCCCCTCCTTTAATGATTACTACACTGCTAACAGCCTGACCGGCACATGTGCAGAGTTAGATAGAATACATACTCTTAGGACCGTGAAGATTGCATTTAGCATCTTCACAAGGGGTTAAGTACCGACAGAACGTCTCCTGTGACTCACCCATACTCAAGGGCCAGCTTAACAAAGCCCTTCCTGTTCTTCATGATTACAGTGTTGACTCCTGGGGAAGAGGTGAGCGACTCTTCTGCACCACCGACGACGATGACCACTGCATTCCCTGTTCCACTCTTTGTCAGTAAGTGCTCAATACTTGGCTTACTTACAGGATAAAGGCCTGTGACATCAGACAAATGTAAATGATAAGAACATTTTATATACAGTATAACAAAACGAAAACTATATACCGTATAAACTGATCATGACTACAAGAGATAAATGTGGGTAAAGTATCCTATACATCTTATATATGAAAAACAGATCTAAATAGACACACTTAACTGTTTATATAACTTATAATCTTGACCTTTTTGGGATTGTTGTTACAATTGACCTACAAAGTGCCTACATATAAATTAGGACATACACATTTTTTAAATCCATATATAAAATAGAAACTACATATCATCTGTCATAATCCACAAAAATGTATAACAAATATCCTTCCATCCCAAATACCCATTACTTGGATCTGCAAATGATCCCCCTTCCTCTTCCCCACAAGTCCTTCACTCAAGCTGACCTGCGGCCATGATATAGTCCCTGAACAGCGGTAGCCGGAAGAGTCCCCCCAGGGTCAACAGACAGGAGGTCACTCCAGGGAAAGCTTCCTTGAAGCCACCGGCATCTGTACCAAAAGAGTTGAAAGCTCCGCAACACATGATCCCATGGGGGTGGGACCCCAGGATGTAGTTCTTATTTGGGCTCAGCTCTGCTGTCTTCACCAACTAAAGTAGGGAGAAGGTGTTGTTTTAATATACTGTAAACGACAACATCACAATACTACTTATTTATTTATGCATGTATTGTAGCTGACTAGACTGTAGCTCCTAGAATGCAAGGCGTGTGCCCGAGCCCTATTGCGATATTTGGCCGATGCAATATTATCGCGATTCTTAACATATTTTGATAGAACAAGTATGCAATTCGATTCTGCGATATTACTTTTCATGTCTCCCATATTATTCAAAGGCATTACAAAAAATAAGGAAAATAACACTGTTCAACTCACTTTGACATGGCATGGTGCATGTCAAGGTCCTTTCTATTTGCTTTTCGTTGAAAACTGAAGCACCCACACTTTCGATGTGTGTTGTGATTGTGAAGCAATTGTTATTTGAAATTGCTGTTGAATGCACCGGCACAATAAGAGCCACCTCATGGGTGTAATAAGCTAATTTAATGTGACCAGAGTAAATTCTGAATAAACTCAACTCAAATAAAAGAAAAATATATAGCTAAATTATATAATTAAGTATTGTGATACTTTGAGCTAGAATAGTATTTATATAATTGATACTTTGAGCTATAATAGTATTTATATAATTGCGTGCACAAAATATTGCGATACTGAACAGAATATTTTTTTTCCCCCACCACTGTTTGCCACCACACTACCACTCCTCTAATAACCAATTAACAATAATGACCATTGTTGTTCCTTGACACTTGAAAGTCTTATTAATCTTATACTAACATCAAAAATATATTTGGTACAGTGTGTGAGACTTACCTAGTGCTCTATCGAAAGATCATTTTGACTTAATTTAAGGACTTTCAAGCAGTCTTATCAAGTTTGCTCAATGCACTGGCAACCAAACTCTTCTAAAATTAAGTCAAATGATTTTCCGAGAAAGCGCAAGACACGTCTCTCTAAAAAATAGCAACAATACCAACTATGTTCTGATCTTGATGTAAGACTTATAACACTCGGCTAGATTTTATTAGATAAGCAGTTTTTCCAGTGTACATACAGTAAGTGAAGTTCCTAGTTACCTTCACAGGAAAATAATTTCTCATGTGTGTCCATACTCGAAAGTTTCGCACAAATGTAGTTCTTCTGCCCCCTACAGTCCATAGAGAAGATTACAGTTTAATATGCAGAAACTCTGACAACTGATTTCAGTAACTAACAGATTATTTGATGAAACTTTAGGGGAAACGTGATAACCATGTCTTCCAGAAAAGTGTTCTTCATGTCCATGTATTTGCTCTTTACCTCGTTCTGGTGTGTGCCAGTCCAAGACTTGCCAGGAAAAGTACAGTGCTGGGATAATCCAGAGAGATGTAAACAGGAGGTATATCATCAAGAGAAGACATGTCACTCCTGCACAGAAAAAATAACATGCTTTATTATAAAAGAACAACAATGACAAAGCTGTAACAATTTTAGCTGTGTACCCCATCCCAAGTTTGTTTATCTGTAGACGCACTTTGTCTCATGAATAATATAACGCAGAGAGGCTCACGTAGATTTTTGCAGTAGCAGCTGGTACGAATTTGACAGACGATGGTCTGTCTTACCCAAACCCAGCTCACTTACCAGTTCAGTTACTAATGCTATGTATCATGAATGATTGAACACCATGCACATGGACACTCACTGTGATGTGAAATGAAGTGAAATGAAATGAATAAATGACAAAGGACAAAATGATTCCGGCACATTATGTAGGCTATGTCTTTGACCATGGAGATTTTAAAGTTTTAAGAGTTTTCAATATTCATGACTCATTGGACATATGATGCTTACAACCTCAAACAGACGTAGCCAAACATTTGAAGGGGTGCTGGCAGATTTTTTGGGGGGCAGGCCTTATGATAATGGGGGTCACATTGTGATAGTGAGGGCCCTACGATAGTGAGGGTCATCATGTGAAAGTTATACTACACCACTATTGCATAAATTATCTTCACAAGTCCATGAAGATAAAGCCGTTTTACTCACAGCAAAGTTCCTGCCACTTCCAGATAATTCATACTGTTCAAATCATTTTGCACTGTTTTAACGTCACAATTACGGTAGTTTCTCTGACACAAGCAACTATGTGGGACACGTTTCAATGAAAAAAACTTTCTTTCGCAGCAATAACTGATCACTCACCCTATTCTGTGTGTTTGAACTGAATGATGACAAAACAAATGTAAATAAAACTCTTACCCAATAAGAGGAATGTATATATGAACTGTACAACACTGATGAACTCTTTAAACTCTTTCCAGGATGAGTTTTTCTCCATGTTTTTCTACCTTGTGAAAGCAAGAAAGAAAGAATCCATATAATCATCAATGTAATGTTCTGATTGAATTAATTTCATGTTGACATCCCAATTTGATTTATCATATAGAAATGTTCACATAAATTGTAAAACCATGCTCAAATCAGCATGTGTATTTGCACCATGCCCTAGTCTGTTATCATAAGGATGGAGTAATATCTTACTCAAAATCTGATTTATTGTCTGTGGTTGTGTCACTAACTGATAGCTGATCAAACTTGGCAGTCCTTGAGTGATTTAAACAAACAAACAAACAAAAAAACATTCCGCAGTACAACAAAATCAATCAAATGTATTTCAGGTAACCTACATTGCGCACAGAAGATCTGCTTTTTAAAAATTATACTACATTTGTTAACGTAATTATATTGCACAACGTTGGTTGAATATGTGCACCAATAGAATAACACTTTCATAAAATACATTACCTGTATTATCTCGATCACGTAGCTTTAACTGAGTTGACGCATCTGTGAAGACCATGAAACTCTTCCTGAATGCGTTTTAAGAGTATAGCGTCCCCCGAACACTTACTTTGTGTGTCCGAACTCCTGAAACGGCCTCGTGTCTCAATGCACTTTGATCTGTTCAATCTGCAGATTGCTGCAGATAACGATAGCGTCCACGCTGTGAATCTTGTGTATGTATGGACGCTCATGTCAAGACATTGTTTTCAGAGTCTTGCATTCATTTCAATCCAAAATCTGAGTTCACTCTCTCTCGCTAGGAACGTAGGAAAACATAACAGCAGAACACAACATAAGTGTATTTGCATTCGAAGATTACCCACAGCCTAAATGTCATTGCAGCGACCCCGTTTCGTTCAAGAGGCATTAATCGCATCTATAACCTAATCAAATAAATCATTTGAGTGTTTTGAATTATGGCTCATACACGGAAGACACCAAAGAAGAAAACATTGCATTTCTGCGCGTGTACACTACAGCGTAAAGACGTGACAGCTGTCGTAATGGAGGGAGGAGTCTTCTCGTGGCCGACAGCAGAATGTGGACTCAAACAGCTGCACTGAGATGCTGTAGTATAGGTGAAGGCGGTTTTACCTGTTCCGCAGCAGATAGAAAAGCTTTGTCTACGTTTGGTCTTTATTCGTCTTCCCCATTTAATCCTTGAGAGCAGCCCCCAAAAATTCACCAGTTGGTGCCACCTGAGGTAGCAAAAGTCCAGTAGCCTATTGATTTTTGGAATCCTCCATGTGGGAGGAACGTGATAACCTCTGTAAAGTGGTAGCTAGGTGTATTTACCATAGCTTTTATACTTGCATAATATTAGACTATGGCCAGGTCATAGTGCGTCAAAGTATGTAGGAAGGTGGAACATGTTTAAATGGATGTTATATCACATCAAGACTACAGTATATGCCTATATATTATTCTATTTTTTTTAAAGAATAGCAATACAGGTGGTTGAATTATCTGCATGGTAGAGAATAATAGAATAATAATACAAGTGGTTGAATTAGATTTATGGTAGAGACCAAAATGTATAGGGAGATGGTAGCCTGGCTAAACTCATGATACATTATATCTATGATACGTTTAGCCATTTCTGTTAGACTTCTTTGTAAATGTTCCCTGAATTCATAAATTGTTGTTAAGTGAATATTGGCTTCATAAAGGGTAATGTTAGATGTGATCACCGAGCTCTCTATGCTCAGAGGTTTATTTTGTGGACTCTCAATTGCCAAGTAAGAACACAGTAGGCCTACAGTACGTTCTGCCAAAGGGGTGTGCACACAGGAACATCAGGATGTATAGAAAGATCTACCGTGGTGCACAGCTCTGACCAAGGGCTGTTTTACTTTATATTGGTCATTTTTTTTATTTGCACAGTGCTGTAAAAACCTGTGTTTTCTTTATACGGTCACAGTGTCTGTCTTGAAAGCAACTCCCTCCACATACAATAATGTGTAACTTTGTGGTCTTGAAATAGAAAATAGTACTGCCTTGCATATTGTTCATTAGAAAATACTTACATAGTAAACTGTCATATTGACAATAAGACTAGTGTCAATATGACTAATTGAAAACAGTTTGACTATCCTGACAATACATCAGCACTTGTGATTTTGATTGCACTGACAGACAGTTTCATTGGTATAAATATTTGCTTCTGACAAAGCATTTTGAGCAAGATACACACTTTTGCAGGTAATCTACTATGCGGTGCAGTTTGCACTAATTGTTTTGACAAATGCACTAACTGTTGTGCAAATGTTAGTTATGATTTGATAAATGCACCAAAGCGACTGAGAAAACCTGTCAATCCTATAGCTCTTCGCCCACATCATGTTTTGTTCAGATGAAATTTATACTGCACAGAGTAACTTTTTCCATTGTCATCAAAACTTAACCCATAGTTTGATATGAGAATTACAGAATCAAGTTATATTGACAACATGGCTTTTGACTATCTTGTTTTCTTGTTTCCGTGGCAAATCGACTTGTCATTCTCATGGTATTGACTCGTTGATTGGCATAAATCTTTTCTTTTGAGAGATTGGTAGCCCAATGTTTGGTACCGTTTGTACACACTTGTTTGAGAAATGCACTTACTGTTGCATGTTACTGTGCAAAATCGAGGTTCAGATGCAAAAGCCTCTAAATCCGTCTGACCACTTTTCTTTTAAATGAGCATTTTGTATCAGGCTCCTATAGGGTTTCGCCTACAAATCAATATTTCAGACCAGGAAGAGAATGGTATTTAGTGAGTTTTGGAGCTAAATTATTGAAGTAACTTACACTATATGTGAAGAGCATTCACTCACCATCATTATCTAATTTTTGACAAAAGTGGATTTAGAGGCTTTTGCATCTGAACTCTTCAAATATAAATGACGATTCAAGAAATGCACCAAAGCGAATATAGTCTAATATTGACATTTTAATGCTGATCACTTCCCTACCTACGGTCTATGTTTCCTATATTATCCAATGACAAGGTTCTGATTGCTACTTTCCAGTCTATAAATTGTTTTCTGCATTTTAATACTAGCCTGCATTCTTCGACACCACATACCTTGAGTTGAAATTTGCGTCATTGACATGAATTCAGCATGATTCAACCTCCTACAAAACAATATTCATTGTACATATTGCACAATGTTTAAATCATGAAGATTCCATCATTCCTTTCAATAGAAATGCAAAAAAATAGAATGCTACTCATTTGGAAAGGTTATAACACATTATTTACCTTCTGTTGGTGTAAAAGATAAAATGCCACCATTGATGTTTTTGCACCTTTGGTGATGGATATCTGGTCTGGCTCATGGACTATTTGATGTTTACTTCCTAAGCACATTTTGAGTGGACAACATGTAGGTGTGAACCAATAATTGCAACCTCCAGGTATTTAAACTCTGCTGCTTACCACCTTCACATTAATTTAAATTATAAGCTTTATAATCTAAATGACTATGCCAAACATCCCTACATGTTTGGTATTAGCAACGGTCACAGAAATAAAAAGAAATGTGGCCGGGAAGAATGTAAATCATAGCAGCAAAGGCAGTTGCTGACTGCCGATGCATTTGTTATTACCAGTTTGTAAATGTTAGGCGAATGTGATTGGTTAAGTTGGGCCAGTGATTTCTTACAAAACATTTCCCAGAGCACACAGACTCTTCATAAAGTGAAATGAAGTGGCGAGTCTGGTGAAACCAGGATATCAAACAGTCAGAGACCGGACTGACTGAAAAACAACATGCAATCAGAAGTAATTCAAGACCTTTTTGAACAATAACTTCTGAATTTTGGTCATATCCCCAGCATGTCATAGCCAGTGACCTCAGTCTATAAGGAAGATGGGAGACAATGGCAAATACCTGAGTTATTTTAAAGTACTGACTCATAGTTGTAAAAATCAACTATATGCTCATTACTTCTGAGTCCTCAGGGACACTTTGTGTTCCCAAATGCCAATTAATTTTAAATGAGATGGGGGGAAAAAGAACAAAACTGTCTTAGAGTTATGTTTGTTTACCTCTTTTTAAGCTAAACTGAACTATCATGTCAGTTTTCCCCTCTCCTTTCCACATGGCTCTTCTGTGACAGTGTAGGAGTATGTATTTACTAAACCCTTGGAACTCCAAAATGTGGTAAGAGGCAACCAGAACACACATACTGTAAGAGGTTTAGTAGCAGGAAGTCTCCTGTCTACATGACCAAATAGCCTAGAGGGAGAAAACACTGTATGCCCAATACCGAAGAGAAAAGACCAGAAAAGTCCAGTCAAACCATTCTGGCAACTAGAATGCCTTCCGTGATGCGCAAGTCAAGTCTTGTTATGGTTGTGCTTTATGGGGTCTCAGTTCAAGAACAATGTAGCAGATGATAGTTTCAAGTTCATTTGGACAGCACTGCAAGTGTGACTCAGTGCGTCAAAACAAAACATTAACGTTAGTAGGACTATTTGAGAATCCAGAGGCGTGTCGCTGTGTTGCTATGTACACTACAGTGTATCTGTCAGAATGAGAGAGGTGGTGAGGGGGCTGGCCACGGCTCCTAACCGTGTGTGGTGCTCTACACGCTGACAGCCTGCTTACGTCTGCACATAGAACGCCGACAATATTGTAAATTCTCTTGCCGAGACAGTTGATGGAGAGAGGGAGATACAACCGGCCTTTAGAATGTAGAGGGAGGGGACACGGCGTTTGGAAAATACATATTTAGTATGGCGGATAGAAAATGTCGACCGCTACAAAAACAGCAATATGATACAACGTCACTCCGGCTGAGCGAGACGCACATCAGAATGGAATCTGCTCAAGCTGTTCTACCGCATCTGCCTTCATAACAGCAACTATTTTCATGGACGGACTGGAGTGTTATCATTAACGTCAGAGAAGAATATCATGACTTGCTGTAATAGAAAAGACATTCATTTTAGGTAATAGGCTAGCATTAAAATATTTCACGCCTGGTGAATCACGGTTAATTTGGAACAGGTACCAGGAACATCATGACATTATAGTTTATTTCTGAATGGATTTCATCGCCTGTTTTCACTAGGACTTTTTGCAGCGTCGCAATAAACCGCACCATGGAAATCTGACTGATCTGTTACCGGGCTTCAAATGCTTAGTCGGTGAATGGGATGGAGACGTTGTTTACAAAAAGGCAGCAGACATCTCTGAGATGCTCTCCACAGACGGCAGCATCACATTTGTCATTTTAATACATCTGGGGAAATAAGCGTTTCCTCTTCGAAGACAGCAATGTCATCAACAACCCGGAGTAGTTTTGTTGTTGTCTGATCTTACTACGGAAAATCAGGACTTGCCTCTGCGTCAAGCATCGTTTATGTAAGTTAATGTCTCATTCTAAGCCCTAATGTGTTTATTCCCACACACCACCCCATTTCAGACAGTAATAGAAACGTTTCCCCTTTCGGAATCTTGTGGTGAAATCTGATAGCCTATTCTATATTGATTTGTGTGTATTGAGGTTGCCATAAACAACTATCAGGAGATGGCA
This sequence comes from Sardina pilchardus, assembly GCF_963854185.1. NCBI lineage: Eukaryota > Metazoa > Chordata > Actinopteri > Clupeiformes > Clupeidae > Sardina > Sardina pilchardus. Next base: position 10,240,419 of record NC_084998.1, read on the forward strand.
ATACAATATGCCACCTAGGAACTGTTGTGCATGTTCCGTGGCATTGAGTGTTGAGAATAGGGCAAATACATGTGTTTACATGCGATATTATTTGCCAGCATTAATTGACTGTCATCGTGTTATTATGGCGATCATCAGGATAAATAGACTCTCTTCTTAAGGCCGTGCGTTCAGCTCAGTCGTGACTATAGTCGTGAATATTTCAGTGGAAAATAACTGTCAGCTGACTTGAGATTATAAAGCTTGGCTGTTTCCTCATAAATATACTTGGGTGGAAATGTATGGTAATATCACTATAAAAACTTCACAGGTTTTGGTATTAGCCTACTTTGAATTAGTCACAGAATGGAACGCTTTCCTGGATGTGTTCTGGGTGTGAGACCATTTTAGGAGCACATAGCGCTTCTCGTGCGGAATGGTCAGGTGCAGCCTGAGCTTTCAGCTGCCGCGCGTGTTTGTAGTTGGTGTGTAACGGGGGTTTTAAGAGACGGCTGTAACCGCAAGGATTTGCTGAAATGTTATTATGGCCGTCCAGATGACCATGAAACAGTAACATGCTTCCATGTTAGCGTGTTTATCTAATAGGCCTACAACAAATGACAGACGTGAGTGTTTACATTCCAAACCCATTGCTGCCATCAGTGATCGCAAGGCTGCCTATAAATGAATAAATAGGCGAAATTATTTTAAGCTGTTGAATTCTCCCTCAGAGGTTATATTCAGGTGAAGTGATATAATATGTTACAAGCCATCGACATGAATCCGGCCACTTGTGAGCCATCACGTCTGTTTGATAGTAATAAAGGATGAGGGGGCGTGGTTCATCTATACATCTGTGTATAGTTTAGGCCTCTGTGTGTGCGTGTGTGTGTGTGTGTGTGTGTGTGTGTGTGTGTGTGTGTGTGTGTGTGTGTGTGTGTGTGTGTGTGTGTGTGTGTGTGTGTGTGTGTGTGTGTGTGTGTGTGTGTGAGAGTGTGAGTGTGCGTGTGTGTGTGTGTGTGTGTGTGTGTGCGCGCGCGTGCGTGTGTGCATAAGAGCGGTACAGGGGGTGAAACCTCAGCAGTAGTGTTTATGATGCAGACGAAAGCCCAGACGCGACAGTTGAACGGAATGACGCCGTCTGCTCTCGTCCACTCCCACGAGTCAGCTAAATATTAGCGAGACTTCTCATTTGGTTTAATCAATGCCATATCAAACACAGGGCATGATGGAGGATTGTGAGTTATTGAGAAACCGTGCCGGCGGCACACAGAAATGCAGTAACATGCATGTGGAGCGTTGCGCATGGGGAGTTTGGCCCCACCTTGTCTGGGACCAGACTAGCATCAGCTCCAAGCCACCAAGCCAGCGAAACATACTGGAGGGAATTATGGGTCGTTTAGGGTTTCTGTGTCAAATGAATTGCTTCCACTCGATGTATTGCGATGGTGTTAGTACCTGTATTTAAATGAATACAGAAATACATAAATGAAATAAGATAAAAATCCTAAATAAATTATTTAGACGAGCAGGCTGTTTTGTCTATAGACCACTGTTTGTTAACACACCCACTGACACACAGTTTACCTTGTGCTATCTGTTATAGTTTTTTATATTTCTTTTTCACCAGTTAATATACATGTAATAGTTCACATGGGAACAACATTCCCCTGTGGAATCAAAGTTCATCGATGATTGAGGCTTGTCACTGGTGACTCCTAGTGGTAAATGAGCAAGAATGCAGCCAGTCTCCCCCCCCATGGCTGTCTGGCTGTCTGTCTGTCTGTCTGTACGTCTCTAATGTTATTTATGCAGAGAGCTCTGAAGAAGAGTAGGTGGCAGTTTGCAATACAAAAGCCAATTCCTTTCAATCATAATGTTAGAGATAAAGGGATGCATAGCCTATGTAAGAATAGGGGAAAGACATAGAGAAAGAGAGAGTTGAGGGTGATGTAGGTGCCATAGCATATTGCTTATATGAACGGATTAATTCCACCAGTGGGAATCTGCATAATGCTAAAACCATGAATATACTGATTGAAAGATTGGGAGATTGGGGAATAAGCCTGACAGACGAGGGGTGAACTATAAATGTGGAGAGAGGAAGAGAGGTAGAATGTGTTTGTGTGTGTGAAAGAAAGAGAGACAGATGGAGAGAGAGAGAGAGAGAGAAAGAGATTGAGGGTGCGAGAGATGTAAAGAAGGTGCTGCCGAGTGATTGTGCAGTGGTGGAGTTTGTAGAACAAGCAGGCGGCAGAGAGAGAGAGAGAGAGGGAGACTGATGAGCGTCTGGCAGACGTGGGTGCGTGCTCGCGTTTGAAAGTCCATCTCTTTGGCCGGGCTAGAGTCCGCCTGTTTGGCTGAGCCTCACTGAAAGCCTGTGGATTTCCTGGGATACACCCCCCCCCACCCCCCGAATTGAATTCCGCCCTGGCATGTGAATTAGAATGCATCATTCAGTGTTTAGGCTCCAGCAGCATGTGATAGAAAAAGAAGGACTCAGCAGCAGCAGCGTGTTCGGATCCGAGGAGATCTTGAGGCGTACGGCTGTGTTTCTAGGTTAGAGAACCAGAGCAGATGCATTAACATTTGGTGAAGTCTCAAACTCACCCTGGCAGGATGCTTCTCCATGCTTGAGTAACTGTGACTCCTTTACTCACCAACCTGATCTTATACGGCGTTGGAAAATAATTACTGCTATGCTATATGAGACAGGCCGAGCTCACGCTCTATATCTATAGGATTTGAGCTTCTCTATTAATCAATTTAATTGTACCATTTGCCAGTTGAAGTCATTTTGGTCTGTGGGATGAAGACCTCTATGTCTTTATTTAGCTTTTCACTAATGCCACTCAAATCTGCAGGAGAAGAGCAGGCCTGGTTGGAGGAGGAGGAGGAGGACCCCAAATTGAATCCGGACTTATCCCCAATTCTTGAGTAGATTACATTTTAAGGAGGCATGGCAAGGGATCAAGGTTTCTGCATCCATTTCTGTCAACATGTGAGTCAAAGCAGAGTCATAATGAAGCAACGTGTCTGCGGATGTCTACGCAAGGCCCAATGTTGCTGTCCTCCTCAGTAGGCTACGGGCCCCCAGATATAGGGATGTGGCCTGCTGAAACAGCTTTGTTTGGCTGTGTTGTGTACTATAGTTGTGGAGATTGGTAGACACACACACACACACACACACACACACACACAGAAATACTCAGGCAACTGCTTTTCATTCACTGGACTTGTCTTCTCTAAATAAACCAGTGGGGGTTACTGGATTTAAAAAAAAAAAAAACAGACAGAGAGGACGAGTGAGAGAGAGAGAGAGAGAGAGAGAGAGAGAGAGACCGAGAGCAAGATGCAAGAGACAGAGCTAGAGGGGTTAGTGCATGAGCGAGTGAGTGAGTGGAGGAGGATAGGGTGAAGGATAGAAACAGGGAGAGGGAAAGAGAGAGAGAGAGAGAGAGAGAAAGAGGGAGGGAAGGATGGATGCACCCTGCTCAGCAACAGCAGAGGGGGGAAAAAAATGAAAACAGAACGTAGCGAGTGTAACGTCAGAGGCCAGTGATCGAGGGGGAACAGACAAGAAGCATAAATGTTTCAGAAAGTTGATTTAATGGAACATGAATCTTACACAGACTAAAGGGAGCGCGTAAGGAGAAAACATGAACAACAAAACCGTCCCCGTCCAGGCACTCCTCCTCTGGTGGAGCAGAAAACAATGGAGGAAGGCCATACATGCCCCTACACTTTGTCACAGGAAAGACATCAGGCCAGGATAAAAGTCTGCCACAACTCCATTCAGTGAGGAGAGAGACAGTCATCTTAAAGGGATATTCCGCCATTTTTGGAAATACGCTCATTTTCCACCTCCCCTCGAGCAAAACAATCGATATTTACCTTGTTCCCGTTCATCCAGCCATTCTGTGAGTCTGGCGATACAACTTTTAGCTTCAGCCTAGCATAGATCATTGAATCGGATTAGACCATTAGCTTCTCGCCTGCTAGCTTCATGTTTAAAAGTGACTAAGATTTCTGGTAATTTTCCCATTTAAAACGTGTCTCCTCTCAAGTTAGAAAGTGCAATAAGACCAACTGAAAATGAAACCTGGCGTTTTTCTAGGCTGATTTGACATGGAACTACACTCTCATCTGGCGTAATAATCAAGGCAACTTGCAAACGTACTGAAGGCGCAGTGATATCGTACGCAGCATCTGAAAATAGTCCCCATAGACAACAAGCAGTAGTAGTGCCAGTAGGTTGCAAGTTGCCTTGATTATTACGCCAGGCGAGAAGCTAATGGTCTAATCCGATTCAATGATCTATGCTAGGCTGGAGCTAAAAGTTGTATCGCCAGACTCACAGAATGGCTGGATGAACGGGAACAAGGTAAATATCGATTGTTTTGCTCGAGGGGAGGTGGAAAATGAGCGTATTTCCAAAAATGGCGGAATATCCCTTTAACTATTGGAACTAACAGCATGCGCTCAACCATGTTTTTGTACAGAACAGCAAACTCCAGGTTGACACTTTTAGCCGACTTGTTTTCTGTTGTTTTCCTAATCTGTTTTGGCTGCCACCTCAATATCTGAACACGATCAGATCAGAAAATATCTGAATGCTTGTAGTTGAGCTCAGCTTTACTCACCATCTCTCGCTTTTGATAAAAGAGTGATACAAGATTTGATACGAAAACTGACTGACTTTAGTTTTTGGTTTACGCTTTTCAAAGGTCTGCCTTTGTATTACCAAAGACTGTTGACACTACTCACAGTCAGAATGCTACTGCAACAATACATATTCATGTTTATTAGCATTTTAAATGTCTTTACAAGAATACAAGAACGTCATCTAATACCGACATTGTCATTATACAAATGTGACATGTTGTAGCATTATCATTATAAAAATAGACATATATTGTAGTGTAGCAATATATACGCTAACTTGTCCGGGTGTGGGTGTGTGTTTATATGATGCCCGGCTGCAGGATAGTGTGGCCCCTGCTCCTGAGCTGAAGTCATGCCTCTGCAGTCTCACCATAAGGTCACTGGGTCACTCCCACTGGGCTAACATGGGAGGGGATGGGACCTTCAACGGCTCAGTTGTTTTCCTCTAAAAACAGGGTGCCTGCTCATCTGAGTATGATGTATTTTTTATTGTGCACATACAGAATCTAGTCATGCAGGGATATTAAATTACAAGCAAAGACAGTCACAGTCACAGTAGGGTACGAGTGACTGGCTGTAAAGAAATTTGAAGGACCTGAGGTGACAAAAATTCACCATGTGCAAATTGTAAAGATGCAAGTAAATATGTCCTTGCAGTATTGCTGTGAGGGTTTAAGGGCCTTTGTATGATTTTGTGCTTAGTACGTTTTGTGTGTTTGCGTGTGTGTGTGCGTACGTGTGTGTGTGTGTGTGTGTGTGAGTGTGAGCATGAGCATGCGAGTGTCTGTGCAGTTCTTGTTGTTGTTGTTGCCAGCTAATCCTTCCTCTCATCTTGTCCTCATTCCACCCTTGTTCACTCTTCCCAATCCTCAACTTCTACAACTCCATATACAAACACACATTTCCACGTGCACGCACATACACGCACACACACACACACGCACACACACACAAGCACACACACACACACACACACACACAAACACACATTAAAATGTTTCATTTTCATCCACTTTGGCAACCATAGCCATTTCAGTGCACCATGTGCAAGGATATGAACTGTGACAGCAGCTAGCCATTTACACACACACACACACACACACACACACACACACACACACACACACACACACACACACACACACACATACACACACACACACACACACACACACATACACACACACACACATACAAAGGCATAGAATGAGGCCAGGAATTTGTCACAGAGATCCTTCGGGAAACAGGTGTAAGCGCATAGTCCTTTAATGTGTGTGCATATTGGGTGTGTGTGTGTGTGTGTGAGTATATGCACACACACACACACACACACACACACACACAAGCACAGACTATTGTCCATACAGACATGGGCAGACCGACTGGCATGCAGACAGACACACAGACCCAAGAAGCGATCCTTTATTGTTGCTCCACTGGGAGAATTGGATGCCACAGCCACTTAAACTGGAGATGAAGCTACATTTATGCGTGTGTGGTTTTATGCTTATAAAATCTGGATGATGGCCAGATTTCCCCATGGCTGATACCAACACCACCACACAAACAAAGACATGTATAGGGATAGAATTCCATACACTTTACTGAACTTTCTTCTCATAGTGTGTATTATGTTTTTACAGTATTTGCTACTGTATTTGTTTGTAATACTCACAATGTTGTTCTAAAATGAACATATTTTCATTGAATGAATGTCTTTTAACTACATATCAGCTAGCAAAGTCCACATGTATCCTGCTGAATATGTAGAAACTTGTTTATGTTTGTTTATTAAGAGAGAAAGGCAGGGGAGAGAGATAGAGATAGGAAGAGAGATTAGAGGTTGAGAGAGAGAGAGAGAGAGAGAGATGGAGAGAGGGAGAAAGAGAGGGGGAAATGCACTGTAGGTCTCATGTCATTTAAGTGACTGTTCATGTGTGCTGTGTGCAGTGAGTCACCTTGGTTACTGCAGATTCCACTGAAAGATGATGAAGCCAAGGGCAGGTTGGGGTGGAGAAGGGGAAAAAACAACAACGCAGGGGGAGAGCGACTGAAAGAGTGAGTGAGTAAAAAAAGGGAGAGAGAGAGAGAGAGAGTAGGGGTCAGTGAGTGCTCCAGAGAGAGAGAGGGGGAGAGAGAGAGAGGGAGGGAGGGAGGGAGGGAGGGAGGGAAGAGGAAGAGGGAGTGGGAAGGGGTATGGTGAGTGAACAGCGGCATGGCTGCTATTTTTCGAACGCTTGCAGAGTCAGGAGAGGCAGAACAGTAGTATAATCCCCAGCGTGGCCCAGCCTTTGTTCAAGCCAAACACACACACACACACACACACACACACACTGACTCACGGGCACGCGCAAACACACACATGCTCACAAAAGAACGCTCATGCCAGTTTGCACACAAACCCATGCCATCAAATAACCTGTGAGGTAAACACAGTGGGTGAGCCCACAAGCAGGTTACCAGCCTCTCTGCACAATGCACCCAGCCAGCCCTCTAGGTCAAAGCATGTGTGGAATTTACAGGTTATCCTTGACTCCGATTTTCCCGTGCACTGTGCATCAGGAACCTCTGGCTGTCTGGCTACTGTATGTTTACAACTCTTCACCATCATCTTCCTCTTTCATAACTGCAGGGAGTCTGAGCTGCAATGGCTGGCCGCTCTATGCTGTGCTACTGTACTGTAAATGTACA
>NC_084998.1:10252753-10255253 GCF_963854185.1 Sardina pilchardus
GGGGATGAGGATGAGAGAGGGAAGACTTGAGACGCTCTCTCATGTGGGCGAGGTGGCTCTTTGCACATGTGCGGAACCGTGCCATGCAGAATAGGAGCAGCCAGCTTGATGCTTCCCCTGATAGCCCACTAGATGTGCAACAGTCGGGAATGGTTTGACTCGAGGCTGGTTCTCAACCAACAAATTGTCGACAGTGATATTTTTGTACCCCTCCCTTGCTTGATTGTAGTACCGAACCAAAAAAAGTGGTTTGAGGGTTGAAAGCTGTTCCACACTATAAGCAATATCTGTTTGAAGATGTGGTGTGATCATACATAGACCCTAGCGGCTCTATGATATAGAGGGACAGATCAGTGGTCCTCTTTAAAGGTAAAGATCAAGTCTGAAATTTGCCTGTTGAAAGACTTTCAGCTTAACTTCTCTTCACAAGATCTTCTTCACAAGTGATGATATCCTGTGATGGTTCCATTTCCTGACACGTTTTTTTTTTTTTTTTTTTTTGGCGTCGGTGATATTTCGTGTAGTCGTGTCTCTGTAGATGCGTTCATGTACTGTACATGTCAGCTTCCGGGCCACATCCGCTGGTGCTCCGTAAAAAAAACGTAAAAAAACTGTAAAAGCTTGTTGCCCTACTCTTGCCTCTTTGACTCGACCCAATTTTTGTGGGCACACAGGAAGGACTCTAATGACTTATTATGTAAATTCATTTATTTTTCATGGTGTACTTCTCCTCAACTTTGAGTCGGGAAACAAATGGTGGAGAAGGAGAAGCAGGGAGGTGACTGAGTTCGCCCCGGCATCAGGGAATGAGAGCGTGTGTACGTGTGTGTGTGTGTGTGTGTGTGTGTATGGATATGTGTGTCTGTGTGTGTTTTGGGAATAGGAAACTGTGTCAATGTGTGTGCTTCACTTTTCTTTCCGGAAGAGAAAGTTTGGGAGTGTTGCAAGGGGAGGGAGAGAAAGACGCTCATGTGCGTGTGTGTAAAATACACACGGCCACAAGGAAAGGAAAGAACCCCCCCCCACACACACACACACACACCCCTAAAAAAGAAAACCTTTTAGCATGCCGCTCTCTTTTTTGAGAGAACAAGAATCAATCTTCCCCCAAGAACTCTGTCAGTAATGGGACTTAAGCCTGTAAAGCTGGAAGTGGACAACCCAGAGTGATGCAGTAATGATGCTGCCGGCCACCAGGAACAGAGAGGAAGTCTGAAGCCTGCCGTCTCCCACAGTGCATGTCACAATCCCCCAAGCTCCTGCCTGCACAGTTGGGGATGTGAAAATGAAGGATACAGCGTAGAGGATATAAAGTACACACACTCACTCTCACGCACACACACATACACACAGAGATACACACAGGCACACACACACACACACACACTGGAAATGCATAGCAGCTGACAGCTGCGTCCTTCTTGTCCAATCGCAAGAAGCGCTCACTCCTCCCCCCCACCCCCACCACCACCACCACACACTCCCCCCCCCACCCTCCACCGTGCTCTCCCGCTCTGCAAACTCTGCGCAGGCCCCCCCTTCAGAACAGATCTGCCCCACAACAAGGCTGCCTCCTCCCGGGGTGGCCGTGCAGAAAGCCTGCGCGTGCTACATATGACAGACTGCATTACGGCCCGCTTACGCAGACAGGCTTGGCGCGGGCAGCCCGGGGCCTGGAGCGAGCGAACGAGCGAGTGAGCGAGGCAAGGCGAGTGAGTGTGTGTGTGTGTGTGTGTGTGTGTGTGTGTGCTGCAGCAGCAGCGGTAGGAGCCTTCGCATGCTTACTCAGATATTCACGAGGCAAGCAGGCCCCGCTCCAACTGTAAACATGCGACACACTCCCCGCTGCGAAGGCAAGGCCCGGGAAACACTCAGGGACTGCAGCACACACAGTTTATATGTGTTGTGTGTTGTATGTGTGTGTGTGTGTGTGTGTGTGTGTTTGTGCCTGTAACATTTTGCAGGCTCATTCAACTGATGTTGTGACCGTGTCCTTAAATGACATACTGTACTTCCACGAGTAGGAGGGGTTACCTGTTGTGTGTGATTTCTGTTACGTCCAAAGCATGGAGTGGTTGAAGATGGAGATATTCCACCCCTGTGAATTGTGGACTAGGAATCTATTTAGTAGATCTAGTGTGGAAAATAAAGCTGGATAAGTGCAATTATTATATGTTATGCAAGGTTTGAGAATTCAGCAGCGCTTTTGACCCATATAGCCCACGATTTTAGAGCAGGCTGGAACAAGATTCTTAAGACTTCGGCTCAGACTTCACTGCAATACCATTACAGTATTAACTGCACACAGGGGCAGATGTACTTACGCGTTTGCGCCCACTTCAGGCGTATTTGTTTCGCAATGTGCGCATAAAAAGATGGCGAGGTATGTATCAACTAGCCGCAAGGAGGTGAAGGCGCAGACTGCCTGTCGCGGGAGCTGAAAATGGCAAATTGCGCTTTTCCGTCTCATGCATATGGATTTATGGGAGTGTCAGCTGAT
>NC_084998.1:10262753-10327753 GCF_963854185.1 Sardina pilchardus
CCTGACTACCTACTGCATCGGTGTGTGAATGGCTCAAGATCAAGTTGGGGGAGGAGTTATTTCCTTTGCTCAATTCTTGGTCACGCAAGGCTTTATGATGGAATGAGTTTTGGTCACTGAGTTTAAGGTGTTTCCAAAATTTAATAGTTCTTTTTCTAATTTTAATCAGGAGTGGATATTGGCCTAATTCAGCTCTGCATGCATTATTTGTAGTGTGTCGGTGGACTTTAAGAATGTATTTGCAGAATTCGACATGCTCTCTCTCTCTGTGGACTCTCTAAACTGTGTGTGTGTGTGTGTGTGTGTGTGTGTGTGTGTGTGTGTGTGTGCTTGTGTTCTCTGTGTGCAGTTCCAGTCATAAGGACACGTCCTCTGCCACGGTGGGGAAGGTGCGGGACTTGGCCTCGTTCCGCCGCCACTTCCGCATGGGCTTCATGACCATGCCGGCGTCGCAGGACCTCTCGCCCCACTCCTGCGCCTCGGCCATGGCGCCGCGCTCGCAGTCCTGCCACGCGGTGGGCGCCGGTGAGCCGGCCGGCGACCTGGAGAACGGCGACTACGCGGGCAGCGACGATGGCACGCACCAGGGGAACCGGTGCCCGCCGGCCAAGCCCAAGCGGCACCCCAGCACGCGGCTCAGCTCCACGCCCCAGGGGGAGCACCCGCCCAGGGGGGGCATAGCGGGCATCATGGGCGCAGGAGGGCACGCGCCGTCGGAGGCGCCGCCGCCGTCGTCGTCGACGTTGTCGTCGGGCCAGTCCGGCCAGGGTCACCACTCGTCCAGCAAGCACGGGGAGAAGAAGAACGGTGAGAGAGAGAGAGAGCAAACGTGTTTCAGGGCTTCATCAGGCTGTTGATTTCTGTGTCTGTGTGTGTGTGTGTGTGTGTGTGTGTGTGTGTGTGTCTGTCTGTCTGTCTGTGTGTGTGTGTGTGTGGCTTCATCAGACTGTTGATTTCTGTGTCTGTGTGTGTGTGTGTGTGTGTGTGTGTGTGTGTGTCTGTCTGTCTGTCTGTGTGTGTGAGAGAGACAGTGAATGTGTGAGTGTGTGAATGTGTGTGTAGGTGTGTCGATGACTGATCGGCTTCCGCTAGAAAATCCCCAATCATTTGTTTTGAGAGCTTTTCAGGGTGGAGCAGGTGTCTCCGTCTGAGAACCCGAACCTCCGACGCGCGATTGTCAATTACCGCTCATCTGCTTACAGCCACGGCGCATTCATCTGATCGCTCGTCTCTCTCTCCCTCACCCCCGTTTTGCTCCATCAGGGTTCTCCTCTCTCTTTGTCTCTGATCCACATCCCCCAGGTCGCTCTCCTTCTCAGTTTTGATTACTGAACCTTTAGATCAGAGATTCCCAGCCCATTTCCAGCCAGAGTTCTGCCTTGCCAGTTTTGTTCAGCCAGTGGCGCACACACATAACAAGATAATGATTTTTTGTATCTGCGCAGGCTAATTCTGGGTGGTAATGGCTGAGGTAAAAAAGACTGGTACTTTCCTTGGAGGTTGTGTGAGAATGAGCGTTTGCCTCACTGTTGCCTTGATTGATGGAGTTTTTTTGTTTTTCTCTTTCTCTTTCTCTTTCTCTTTCTCTTTCTCTTTCTCTTGCTCTTTCTCTTTCTCTTTCTCCATCTTTTGTTTTCGTTTCTCAGCCATGAAGAAGTCGGATTCGGGGGAGATGGCGAACAAGAAGGTTCCGCCGCTGAAGCCCAAGCGGAGTCCGAGCACGCAGCTGTCGTTCGACCCGCCTCTGCCGCGTCTCCCTCCGCCGGCCACGCCGCTGCCCTTCCAGAACGCCACCGAGTCCTCGTCGTCGTTGTCGGGCGCGTCGCCGGGCGAGGGCGGCCTGGACGACGAGCCGGTCTACATCGAGATGGTGGGCCAGGTGTTCACGCGCGAGAGCGCCACGGCCACGCCGCACCCGCCGCTCACGCCCTCGGCCACCACGCCGGATTCGGACTCGGACCCGGGCGAGGCCATCTACGAGGAGATGAAGTACCCGCTGCCGGACGAGCACTCGGCCCACGGGCACCACCACCACCACCACCGACGCCCGCCGCTCCGCCACGAGCGCCTCAAGTCCTCCTCGTCCTCCTCGTCCTCCTCCTCCACCTCCAAGGCCTTCCACCACCACCACCACCACCACCACCCCCACCACCACCACGGCTCCTCGGGGGGCTCGTCGGCCGGCGCCCCCACCTCGGCGGCCTCCTCCTCCTCGTCCCCCCTCCCGCGGCCCTCCTCCTCCTCCCCGTCGTGCTCCTCGTCGTCCAAGCCCAAGGCCGCCGTGTCCATGTCGCACTCGTCCCCACTGCCCTGCGCCTCCTCCTCGGCCTCCTCCACGCCCGTGCCGCTGTCGTCCAGCCCGCACGCCCCCCGCGCCCCCACCCCCTTCCTCCTGCAGGGCGGCAGCGGCAAACCGGAGCTGGACTCCTCCTCCTCCACCTCCTCCTCCGCCACCAAGATCCCCGCTCCCTTCCCCAACCTTCTCCAGCACAAGCCTCCCCTCCTCGCCTTCCCCCAGCCCGCCGCCGCCTCTAGCGGGGTGGCGGTGCAGCACAAGAGCACCTCCTCCTCCTCCTCCACCACCGCCGCCTCCTCCTCCTCCTCCACCTCCAAGAACGCCCAGTCCTCCGTCTCCTCCTCGTCCGGTGGAGCGTCCTCCTCCTCCGTCGGCGGCGGCGGCAACAGTGGCTCCTCGGGCTCCTCCAGCCTCCCCTCCTCCAAGGAGTCGTCCGGGGGGGGCTCGGGGGGCGCGCAGGACAAGCAGCAGGCCGAGAGGAGGGAGGCGCAGCTGGGCCCGGCGCCTGGACTGAGAGCACGGAGTCACTCCACGCCGCTGCCTCCGTCCTCCAAGTCCTCCTCGCCGTACTCGCACCACCACCAACCGCACCACCACCCGCACCACCGGCCCTCGCACTACCACCACTACCGCAAGCCCGACAAGGAGTCGGGCAAGAGCTGCTCCTCCGCCACCTCCTCCTCCTCCCAGATCATGGCGCAGACGCAGGGCAAGGAGGGGAAGTCGGTCAGCTTCCTGCTGAAGTCCGACAAGCCGGAGAGGGAAAGGGACAGGGAAAGGGACAGGGACAGGGACAGGGACAGGGATAGGGATCGAGATAGGGACAGGGATCGGGACAGGGATCGGGATCGCGAGAGGGATCGGGACAGGGACAGGGATCGGGATCGGGAGAGGGACAGGGACGTTCAGTCGTCCAGCCTGGGTGACATGTCCACCACCTCCCACTCCTCCAGCACCACCCCCACCCCGACATCTACCTCCTCCTCCTCCTCCTCTCAGCGGCCGCACTCCCGCCCCCACCTCCACCGCTCGCACACCCCCCACGCCCTCTCCCACGGCCTGCCCGCCTACAAGCCCCCGCCGGCCGACAGCCCCCTGCTCTGGACCTACCCCTCCGTGGGCTTCCGGAGGCCCCCGGCCTACGACAGCCTCAGGGGGGGGTCCCAGCTGCACTCCCTGCACCACGACCCGGGCTCCAAAGGTGGCGGCGGCGGCGGTGGGGGTGGTAGCGGGCCGTCGTCGCTGCCGGGCAAAGCGGGCTTCGTGCCCTGGGACGGGAACGCGGGGATGGGCCTGCCGGACGACATGCCCTATTGGCCCATGCACAGGAAGCTGTCCTTCAGTCACAGCAGAGACACAGAGAGTGAGTGACAGGTGGGAGGGGCAGAGGGCGGGATGTGGGAGAGGGCTACTCTCTGGTTAATAGGAGAAAAAATCAAGTGGGTATAAACATACTTATATACAGACTACACGATTTTTTGTCTTTCACGATTATCTTTTACGACTGACCATGTCAGACTAGGCGATCACAGAACTACAAAATCTTGCCGCGTCTTGGTCGTAAGAGTGGCCACATTACAAGATCATCTATCGTAGCCTTCTCGTCGCATGTCAGTGTCAACACGGGAGTCATAGGAGATTCCCCAAAAACTCTGACATGCTAGACTTGTGGTCGTAATGTCGTAGAATTTTGCAGACAGTAAGTCGTGGGTCGTTGAATTTGTCACATTACAAAGCGCTTCCTCCTTCAAACGTAAACAATGTAAATTTGTCGGCCATGACACAATTGTGGTAAAATTGAGCTGAAATCCTGTAGTCTGTACAGGCCATTAGACAAGATTTCAAGCTTCAAGACAATCTGTCTTGACTCTTCAGTATGTGACTTGCCTGTATTTTTGGATCAGTGTTTTTAAGGTACCGGTAGGTGAAATCTCAGGGCATGTCTGCCAACCTCGAAAGTGTCTGACAGGCGTCTGACTCCAGAGGGTTCTCTCACATTCGCTCCATCAATGTAACCGAGACCAAAAGATTAAGACGGAACCGAATATAAACAACATGATTCAGCCTGCATAGTGCAGAGTAGTGCCAGCTATATTTACCCAGTAAATTATTTTTGGCTAGTGTGCCTCTCATCGACTTGAATGGGAAGGCAAAAGACCGAAGCTGTGCTTTGATACACGGGGACTGTGAGAATAGTCTTTAGATGAATGATTCACTCTTGTAGTTCCTCGATAACAGATAATATAAAAGCACTTCTCGCCAGTCATGTAAAAATACCTGTCGCTCTCCATCTCAATCCTTCTCTGTGTCTCCATCTTTCTCTCTCCCCTTCCCTCTCTCCATCGCTCTCTCTTTCACCCCCCCTCTCTCTTTCTTTCTCTCTCCCTTTCTTTCTCTCTCTCCCTCTCTCTTTCTCTCTATCCCTCTCTCTTACTCGTTCTCTCTCCCTCTCTCTCTCCCTCTTTCTCTTTCTCTCTCCCTCTCTCTTTCTCTCACTCTCTCTATTTTTCTCTCTCTCTCTTTCTCTCTCTATCTCTCTCTCTCTCCTTCTGCATTTCTTCTCTTCTACCCCTCCTCCAGAGGAGGATGGCAGCGTGTGGAACGGCGGCAGTGACGGCCTGCTGAGGAAGGGGAGGGACGACCTGGCCCTGGGGCTACGCGGCGGCCACTCGGGCATCCCGGTGCGCACCTCGGGCCGGCCCTTCGGCCACAGCGAGAGCCTGGCGGGGGCAGACGGGCCGCCCGGCTTCAGGGCGCTGAGCAGAGGAGGGCTGCCCTTACCCTGCCAGACCTTCCCCGCCTGCCGGAATGGAGGTGACCGAGCTGCCACTTCTCTCTCTCTCTCGCGCTCTCTCTCTTGCTCTCTTCCTCTCCCTCTCTCTTTCTCTCTTTCTCCCTCTCTCTCTAACTCTCTCTCTCTCTCATTTTATTTACATGTGTGTTTTAATTGGCCCTGTGCTTTTGTTTCCATGTCATTTTTGAGAAATGATTGAGTTTGCAAAAACGGTTTTAATTGGCATTTTTTTACGATATTGATATTTGCCTGTCACAAATTATTATTCAGAATTTCATTATATTGTATTTGTTCAACTCTACCAATTGTGCTGTAATTTAATGAGTATATTCATGAGCATGAAATTACATTTGGCTGCTTCAGGAGTCATGCATGCTTCAGGAAGTGGAGCAGTGAGGTAAAATACAGTGTAGGGAAACATTCGTTCCTATTTGAATTTCCCTGTGTTTATTTGTTACATAGTTTCTACGCGTGACCATGTATGTATGTTTATTTATGTTTGTGTGCGTGTGTGTGTGTGTCTGTCTGTCTGTGTGCGCACGTACTGGTGTGTTTTGATCTATGTGTTTGTGTATTGGTGTGTTCTAATGTGTGTGTGTGTGTGTGTGTGTGTGTGTGTGTGTGTGTTGTGGCAGAGCTGGCACGTCTGGGCAGGTCGTCCTCCACCTCTGGGGTGAGGCAGGTGGGCGGAGGTGATGTTCAGAGGCAGAGCAGCCTGCCTGCCAAGGATGTACTGAGCCAGGTGAGAACAGCCACACCATCATCTCCTGTATACACACATACATACACACACACACACACACACACACACACACACACACACACACACACACACACAAATCCCTGCTTCGATCCCTGCCCCTATTCATCCTTATAAGCCATGGAGGACCTGTCGTTATGGGACACTAATATTTCCGTTATTGCTACCACTCTACACTAATAAACATCATTCCCGTAAGCGGTGCCCATCACGTCTCCCGCTATGATCTAAATCTGTGCTGTCATGTGCTGCCGTTGTATGTCATTACAGAACGAGCACAAGACATGATTAACAGTGTTATGTCAAACATAACCTTTGCTGTTTATATCGCCGTGCTTGTCATTGTTAACATTGTTGTCGAAGCTGACATTATTTTTGCGTCTGGATGTTTTTATAATTATGTTGGTAATGTGGGGAGAAGCACTCGAGCTTATCCAGGGGAGCTGAAGCATAAGCGATGGAGTTTATTGAGGTCACTATGACTCATTGATTGTTCTATAGTTAGAGGGCTGGCCAGATGCGTACCACACTGTCATATCTGTTAGCGTTAGCGTAGCGCTGTTTTCATGTTTACTTTTACACAACAAGACCAAGATTCCTTTAATATAGCCTAGACTTTTATACAGTACAATAGACCACATTTGATTTTATTAGGCTTTTTAATTTTTTTTATAAGTCTTCAAGATTCTAAGAAGATGTCTGACTATTTTGACCTCTGGTACTACTACTTTTATAGCCTCTAGTAGTACTACTACTACCACCAGCTAAGCGGCCGCAGCACTGATATTGATATTGATTTCCATGGTGTTTTCATTCACCACATCTGTTGTCATTTTTACCCCGGCAACAGCTACCTCTACTGTCAGAGACTCGTAGCGTATGCGGTCGCGAAGCTATTTTAGAACCGGCGAGGGTCAATGAGTGTATGGTGATGAAGATAGATCCACAGCCAGGCAGTGTGTGTGATAGAGAGAGAGAGAGAGAGAGAGAGAGAGAGAGAGAGAGAGAGAGAGATAGAGACAGAGAGAGAGACAGAGAGAGAGAGAGAGAGTTGCTGTAGAATGGTTCTGCTCTGCTCTCCGTACAGTCGTCTCTTGGCAGCGGCTCAGATGCTGACGCAGTCGGAGTGTGTGCCGCAGAGACAGACTGCGTGTGTATGCCGGCGAGTGGATGAGTGTGTGTTTGCGTGTGTGACAGGGAGTGTGGCAAGTGTGTGTGTGTGTGTGTGAGAGAGAGAGAGAGAGTGTGAGTGTGAGAGAGAGAGAGAGAGAGAGAGAGAGAGAGTGTGTTTGTGTGAGAGTGTGTGTGTGAGTGTGTGTGTGTGTGTGTGTGTGTGTGGTGCTGCAGAAACAGACTGTGTATGCTCATTTGACCTTCCCTCACACAGCAGGGAGTTTAAGGCTGTGGGTGCAGCAATGCCGCCCCCTGGTGCCCAGTGCTGGCACAGCACACAGCACACACCCCGCGCTCTTGGCACATTCCAGTGGTTTAGCAAGTACCCCTGTCCTCACACGGGTCATGCCCTGTGGTAGCACCAGGGTTATTTTCTGCATGGTCATGAATTCTTGGTCATATGAACTGCCCACCCATATATCAAAGGGTAACCTGAATGTGAACCCGTCGATTCTAATACCATATCAAATGATTTATACTCATCCTTGTTCATTACTGCTTCCTGTAACTCAGTTAGAGCATGCTTCTGTACGTTTTGAACCCGTTGCCCTTTACCTGAAGATTTCTTGGAGAAATGATGGGGTTAGAAAAATATTCTAGACTGCATTGAAATACATTTTTATTTCTATATATGGATTGAAATACATTTTTATTTCTATATAATATTATCATTTAGATTAAGATGTATTAAAGATCTGTTGGTTCCTAACCATCAGCCCTAACCTTTTCCCAGATCATCACAGTCATAGTCACTTAAAAAAAAAAAAAAAAAAAAAAACACCCACAATTCCTCTCCCTCCTTCTCACTCAGTTCTCTGTTCTGTTTTCCTTGCCATCATCCTTCCTCCTCTCTTCTCCTCTCCCTGTTCCCTTCCTCCCTTCCTCCCTTCCTCCCTCCTCTGCGCCGGCGCTGCTTCTGCTGCTGCTGCAGCTCCAGGCCCATGCTCTGGCGCAGGCCCAAGCGCAGGCTCCCTGCAGCCCCTCGCTGTCGCGCCAGCAGCAGCAGCTCCACCTCCACCAGCAGCAGCTCCAGCAGCAGCTGCAGCAGCACCACCTGCAGCTGCAGTTCCAGCACCTGGCCCAGCTGGCGCAGGGGCAAGCCCTGGCCACCGGGGGCGCCGCCATCACCACCACCGCCACCTCCGGCGGCGGCAGCGCCAACCCCGCCGCCATCGTCTCGGGCACGGTTGCCGCGGCAGCAGCGGCGGCAGCCGCCAGCGCCGGCGGAGGGTCCCAGGCGCAGCGCGACGGCAAGCTGCTGGAGGTCATCGAGCGCAAGCGCTGCCTCTGCAAGGAGATCAAGGCCCACCGGAGGCCGGACAAGAGCCTGTGCAAGCAGGACAGCATGCCCATCCTGCCCAGCTGGAGACGGACCCCCGAGCCGCGCAAGACGGGCACCCCGCCCTGCCAAAGGCCCCAGGCGGTGGTCTGGGACACGGCCATCTGAGGCAGAGAGGGAAAGAGGGTAGGAAGAAGGAGAGCTGGACAAGTTTACAGTTTTGAGATGAAGAGAGAGAAAGAGAGACAGAGAGAGAGAGAGAGACTGAGAGAGTTCATTGAGAAGGTGGAGGGATGGAGATCACAGCAATCATTGAGGTTGTGACTGCTTCTGCTTCTGTTGGCTGAGGAAGGGCCGGGAGTAACATGTGCCATAATAACTGAATCAAGGACAGATGAAATAATAAAAATAAACTAGTTCAAAACTCACCTTCTGTTGGAAGAAAGCAAAAAAAAAAAAAATGAAAAAGAAGGGAAATTACGTTTACAGCATTGCATATTCATACTTGAGGCCTATCATGAACTTTCAAAGTCCCTAAAGTCACATACAATGTGAAAGACGTAGGTAGATAATTGATCCAATTGAGCTCGGGGGGAGATGTTAATGCATCATTCTCCCTTGTGCTCAGAAGAGGATATGTGCCGAACCTGGCACATCCCCTGAGGAAAGGACTGCAATTAGTTTTGTCATTTTTCCCTCGGTGACTGTGCGTGTCTCCTCTTCGACTGGTCTGCTCAATGTCCTCCCATCGCTGGTCCAGACGGAGGCTTTCACTGAGCGTGGGTGGAACCACTACAGCTCCAGCTTTCCATCATCCCACTCAGAGCCTATTGGCTCTGCCGTCCTGCTGCTCTGTTGTGTGTGTGTGTGTGTGTGGGTGGGTGGGTGGGTGGGTGTGAGGGGGATGTCCTCCTCGATATCTGGAAGAACTGCCTCCGCTCGAGTCTGCTGGACCTCTAACATCAGCAATTGGGTACATTTTGAAGGTGGTTAGGATGTTAGAATGTTAAAAGTGGGTCGTAATGCAAGTGTTTAGTTGTAGCAGCGCATCATTGCGTCGACAAGCACATAGGATGCAGAGTTATAGGCCTGGCTCCCACAGAGATCTGACAAATACACCACACACACACACACACACACACACACACACACACACTTACTCATACACACATATACACACACAAGTACAGGTTTATATTGACACATACAAACACAGACACACACATACCGTGTCAGACATATTTGATAATCAGTGAGCTGGAATTCCTGAGTTCTTGTTTATGGCTGGGTCAACGTTAGTGTGAATGATTTCCTTTATGTCTGAGTATTGTTCGAGTGCCAAATAAATTAGGCATACGACAAGTAAGGATATACTACCTAAGAGTTTCCATATTTGTAGTAGAAAGATATAATAATGAATAAAAAAATAAACATATCTCTAAAACATTTCAGAACAGTCTACACAACGAACTCAGATACAAACAAAGATAAACAGACATACCCACAGATACAGATGGAGAACAAGGAAAAAATAATTCTGACAACATTCAGAGCCTTTTTTTTGTAGCAATATTCTCCCCCGAAGTAAAACGTGACTTGGCAGACTTGGGCCCCGAGACAGCTTTCTAAAAATCAGCCATCACGCTCGACATCAGTTGGAGACCAGTGGCCACCCAGGCCCGTCTGAAGGCCCAGTGGCTCCAAGTTTGTACTGGACAGGGAGTACAGCTTTTACAAATCAAAACTCACACCAGTGTATGGATTCATATTGGTGTACGGCACCAGTCTGTCATGCAACCATGCATAAGGCTAAAAACATCACAATTCAGTAACAACAGCACTGTGACATGGGATCAGCCTTGTTTAGGCGCCAAATGGAAGAAATGTAATGGGTACAAGCAGGGAATTGTGGGGTAAAAAGATACTAGCATGCTAGACATGTTTAAGTCTCTCATACACAGTGCAGGCACCGCGTAATATATATATTTAAAGAAATATATATATATAAAGAAATATAAATATGTATATCTCCTCACCAGTGGCAGTGTTCATGTTTGCATCTTGGGAAGTTCCCATCACATAACAAGCTGCGATCCCTAGTCTCCAAACACACATAGACACCCACAAATGTGCATACAAACACTAAACCACCTGCTGAATTCGATAGACCAGTATGCAGTAACTCACCTCAAACCGAATGCTGGAACAATCCGCACAAAATGAAAAAAAAATAATAAATAAACATAACATATGCTTAAGAATAAA
Organism: Sardina pilchardus; assembly: GCF_963854185.1. NCBI lineage: Eukaryota > Metazoa > Chordata > Actinopteri > Clupeiformes > Clupeidae > Sardina > Sardina pilchardus. Next base: position 10,273,321 of record NC_084998.1, read on the forward strand.
AAAAAAATGACAAATCTTAAAAACTGTAAAATAGATATGTACAACTGTATTGAAAATTATGTAGCAATTATTTCCACTTTCATATTTGTAATCAATAAATATATTGTAGCATATAATGTATAAAAGTACAATGTGTTTATTTGTTTTATAAAGGAATTTAGTAGTTTTATCTGTGGTAACCTGTCTACACTGTACTGAATGGTTCAATCAGTGAAAGGCAAGCCCTCTGGACAAGGCACCGAGACACACAGATCTCATGCTATATTTATGCAAACCTCCCTTTAATCGGTACTCCTATTGTTGCATTGAAACCCTTTTTTAAACACGTTTTTATTTGTGTACAGGTATGACCAACTGGGTTTGATCATTGTTTGGACATTTTTGGAATACGTTGCTGCTATCTTGAACTACAACTGTACCAGTGGGGAAACATTTCCCGATGATGTGACCACTTCTCTCTCTTGCTGTTGTTCTGTTTGTTTGTTTGTTTGTTTGTTTGTTTATTATTATTATTATTATTATTATGATTATTATGATTATTATTATTATTATTGTTTTCCTTTATTTTAAGCCAAGTGGGATGAAGTTTGTAGTAATTATTAAGGAGTGGATACTTCTGTACATGTAACATGGGCACATGAATGTTTCTTGGTTGTTGTTGTTGTGGTGGTTGTTCTTATTGTTGTTGTTATTTTCCAATAGTTAGCAGCACCCACCTGTACAGTTCCAAAACACTACGACAGACATTCGAGAAGGAGACAGTGTATCAGGGTTACCAGAGTATCTTAGTTATTCCACAAGACCACCAGGTTTGAGCTGACCGTTTTGAAGCTGTGCTCCAAAAAATGGCCTGTTCCATAAGGCTGCTAGTCATAACATCATGTTAACACACACACACAACGGGAATAGTCAAAGGGTATACCATTTCCCCTACACAGCCACAGTACTGGATATACAGGGAAGATGACCACAAAGGAAAAGGGGACAGGTGCAATGCATGCTGGGATTCCTTAGAGGAATCATAAAAAGACAAAAAAAGACAAAAAAAATCAGTGAGATTGGGACTATATCCTGATCCATAATCGTGCCCAGTTTGTACTTCAGATATTCTAAGTAATCATCTAGTAATGATTTATTACGATGAAGGGGTAACTTAAGTATTCTTGAGAAACATAGTTTACAGAAGCTGTCGGCTTTGCGTGTCTACTTAAACGGTGGCCATATTATGAGTGCCATAATATATTGATATGGTAAGATACGGTGTACCTTGGAAATCACTGTAGTGCTATATTTGCATTGATATCGTCATGAAATAAATTTTATATAATGAATAGGATTGCCATGACTACTGATTGTCTCACTTTTCTTTATATAATCCTCCTATTATTTATTGTATTTTAATTCTTCAGTGTACAAAAATGTACATAATATGGCAGTACCATGTAAACTGATGTATACAGCACCATTCACTTGAATTTGAGTTGCACTCTGGTTGTATAGCTCACCCAATCATACAGTGAGACTAGCATTACAGAAACTCACGCCACTGCTTCCATTAGCCATGGGAGGGCACCTCTCGTGCAACACCCACTAGCCAGTGACTCTTGTTCCCATGACAAACGGTGCTGTCATAGGACACAGCAGGGACTAGGGCGTGTTGAGGGGTTGGGGGATGGCTAGTAATCCGTTCCTGAGTTTAGACATGACCTCTAGATAGAGCTGCCGTGACTGAAGGTGGGCAAAAGGCCAGACATCAGGCGCTGGGCGCTAGGCCTAGAGGTTCGCAGAGGTCAGCGCCTAGGTCTTCGGTGGATGGCATTACAGGACGGGTGCTTTCAAAAACAGTGATTCTGATCGAGTCAAAGTAAATAAACCCTACAGCAAGTATAACTATCAAGCTTTAAGTCAATATCGCCTTTGCAAACACTACTTCTCATTCAATTCATTAATAGCTTGAATGGATTATTTGGTCTCACGAGAACTTGTTCTTCTGCTAAAGAGGTAGTTAGACGACGAAGAAAAAAATGTCTCACAGAGGATATCTGTTATGCAACTTTTGCAGTTTACCGATTCCTTGAGTTAAAGCTCGCCAGTCTGGCCACAAAGCCAAGCTAAAATGGGCTTTCCGTGACACACCTCACACGTCAAGGCGTATATGGAGTGCACGCGCTAGTGCATACATCCACAGGTGTGGAAAGGATTCCCCTCAGTTTCCGTTCCTAGATTGGTTCGGTCGACTGTCAGTCAAACAGCTTGGGCAGCTTTGGCCTTCGATAACGAGAAACTTGCTTAGGGGTGGGCTCCACGTGAGCCGCATAGCTCTATCATTGGCTGAGGTGGCGGCGTGTGGATTAGTGGCGCGAACTGGCACAGAAAAGACAGCCATGGGGGAGGGGCGGGGGAGGAAGAGAGAGAGAGAGAGAGAGAGGCTGTCAGATAACCAGAGACTGGTTTACCGCAGTATTGCCACCGTTCTGCATCACTCATCAAAACCCTGCGGCATGTCGACTGCTTCAGTTGAAGAGTTTGGGTTAGCTTAGTTACATCCGCAAGAGTTTAGTGGACGCTCTCCTGTAATGAGATAGCAGAGAACCGCTAACATACCCATCATATCGTGCTCACTTTTTGAGCTTTCATCTCTTTCTAACTTTGTTTTTGGAGCTACTTTTATTATTGTTTTGGGTTAAGAAAGAGTAAACCATCAGTTTACCATATTGTGGCACAAGCTAAGATACTTTTATTTCAAGCCGCACCTTCCTAGTATCAGTAGATTTTAAAAATGGCCAAGGATGACGGCAAGGGTGGATGGAAGGAGTCAATTTGGAACCCAAGGACCAAGGAGTTTCTGGGCCGGACGGCAAGCAGTTGGGGTAAGTGGTAGAGTTTTGACTTGTGGTTCTGCGGTTTTACGGCACTCAAATAAGCCAAACTTGTAAGAAATTCATAAGTGCATGCATCCGGTCAACCGTAGCTTGAAAGGCACATTGAGTATCCCAACATACACCGATTCCTTATCGATGCCTGTCGCTGTCCAGTACCGTTGGTGCTGAAAAGGCAGTTGCGCTACTGCAGTATCTTGCAGTATGCGCTCGTTGTAATCCATTTCAACAGGGTGAAATCTACACTGTCTGTACCTGAAGGGCCTTCATGAAATAAATACATTTAATCATAGCATTTTTTTTACCATAGGCTAACTCAGAAGATATATCATATAGGCCTATCACTTCAGTAGAAAGGCTTGTAGTTTTAGCAGCTAATTATAGCTACATGGCCATACATATAACAGCTACTTATAGCTAAATGGCCAATGCTTGAACGGATTTCACATCGTATTTCGTTAATTTCGTATTTCATTCCAAATTGCGCAGATACGTCGACATGTTTTTGCCGGAGTTAAGAGTTGAGGGTGCCTGTGCGACTAGTTCAGTGCAACTTCACAGCATACGGAAAGTCTGCTACACGCCTCCACATGCATTCAACGTGCAGGAGATTTTAGCTCTACTGTGCGTTAAGACGCAGAGAATAATCGTATAATCCCCCTGGGGTAGAACTGCGCCATGGGCACACTGGGCAATATCGTAACGAAGAAAAGCAATGTGAACAATGAACAGTGATGTCACTTAGAGCCGTGTCTACTACTACTGTGGCATTGAGGTGTTTTAATCTAGGTAAATCCCATGGTAGAGTTCTGTTTGCATTCTCTCCGCTCTCCTCTCCTCCCCTCCCCGCACAAAGAATCAGGCCCGCGATTGTGTTAATTAGTGTGAGATGTAATCCTAATCTAACTAGCACATTAGCGGCAAGGAGGGGTATCACTCCACTTGAAAACGTAAAATCCAGTGGTATTACGGAATTTAGGTGGAGTTATTTTATAGACCACCAGGAACTCTTTTTGGAATTTTGTAATTAGCATGTGAACTGAGTGTGTTTGTGAAAGAGAGAGAGAGAGAGAGAGAGAGAGAGAGATACACTGTAAATGATTAATGAAACTTGAGTGACATTTGTGGGCTGATTTAAAGACACAGACATATGGTCGGATAGGTCCAGAGGCATTGCTCTGATTAAAAGTATGTTGCATTACGGATTGGTAGTTTATATCTCAAAGCGAGAAGCCTGCAAGAAGCCTGAATACTCGTGATTAAAACGCAATGGCCTCTCTTGCTATTGAATGGCTCTGCTCAACAGGGCCATCTTTTCCCAATCAGAATGATTGCTGAAATAGTGTTTGGTCAGGGCTTGCTGATGGGTGACTGACAGCATGACAGCCTGTACAAAATCTATCCCACAATGCACTTGCTCAGCCAGCTCAGCACGACCTGGGTGCCCTGAGGACTGCTGGGCCTTGGTAAGCCGTGCTCTCTAAGGCGTTTTAATTAGGCTATTTCTGTAGCCTCCCTCAAACCAGGGGATATTGGCCTTCTGGGTTCATCCTTTTTACCTGAGCTTCATCAGAAGGTCAGTCGAAGCACATCTACGAGTCTTCTGCGCACAGAGAAAAGGAGAGAGAGGAGAGAGAGAGAGAGAGAGAAGGAGGAGAAGGGGGGGGAGTGTGCGTGTGTGAGTGTGTGTGTGTGTGTGGGGGGGTGTTCCAGCAGTATGGTGCAGTGGCGGATGAGGCAACAGGCTTGGGGAGAAAGGATACCAGTGGACAGAGCGCTTTCAGCGCCAGCTAGCCACGGGAGCTGCTCCCAGAGGGGGATTAAATGTCCAGTTAAATAATTCACGAGCACAATTCTCCTGTTGAGCCATTGTGTGGTCAGGTGAATAAATTAATTAACCGCCCTCACTGCTGAAGCCTTGACCATGGCATGGCCAGTTCTTTTTAGAGGACGTCTTTTCTTAAGGACGTGAACTAATAAAGCTTCAAAGTCAGAGGAATGACTCCCTGTTCATAAACGCTCACTTGATAAATTAACATAGTAAGAGGTTTCCTTTCATATTATATAAGGCAATGGGCCTATAGCAGCTCAGCCTAGAACACGCCCGGTATAGATCAGACGCGGCTCTGTTCTAGGGCATGTTGCTGGTGGTCTAATGACGGCTTTGTTTATTAATGCTTCTTTTTTATCATCAAAAGATGGCAGATCTCCAAAGGCCTTCCCCCCCCCCCCATCAGTCTGTTGCCTAGCAGTAGGGCGTTGATGTAAAAATAGATGAATGTGTGTGTTTTTTGATATAGCCCGAGAGAGGTGTCATCTTTTGAAAGCGGCATGCTAATGTGCCAAGAGCAGGTCCCTTTGTGTGTCACAGTCGGCTGGTTTCAATCATAACCTTTGTTCCTTTCTCGTCACATCCTGGCCATCAGAGAAATGAAAACAAAAAGAAAGATGGGGTGGGGTGGTTGAAAAGAAGCTGACAAATTGAGAAAAACAAAAAATGACAAAAGGTGGAGAGAATACAGGTAGAATTAAAAGCACCAAAATTGCCTGTTCATTGGGCTGACACTTTTATTCAGAACGACTTGCATACATCGATTATTACAAGAACCAGTCTCCCCAGTGCAACTCGGGGGTTACGCGCTTCGCTCAATTATATTCAATTCAAATTCAATTTTAAAAACTTTATTCATCCCCAAGGGGCAATTAAGAAGCACGCTGAGCAGTCCAGATAAGATCACAATATATTGACATCTCTCAGACTAAATTGTATGTTTTTAGTTGTATGTGTGTAGATACAGTGTATGTGCATCTCTCTTTCTCTCTCTCTCTCTGTTTATTTCTGTGTCTGTTTGTGTGTGTGTGTGTGTGTGTGTGTGTGTGTGTGTGTGTGTGTGTGTGTGTCTGCGTGTCTGTGTGTGTGCATCATTCTGCCTTCCTTACATGGTTACACCCAGTTGAGTCACGTAAGGTCCAGAGCAGTGGACATGGCAGGGCGAAAGTGACACTATCAGTGACTCTGTCTCTCTCATGCACTTGCTCTCCCCATCTAACCCCTCAGTCTATTCAGTACACACACACATGTGCAGATCACACACACACACACATACAGAGAGAGAGAGAGACACACATACCGTATGCACTTAAAGACAAATGTGCATACAGTGCAACATCTTGGTTAGGTTTTTCTCATTGACAATGTGTTGTTTGATAAAACCTGGCCCAAGGGACACTGAGTCATATAAATAAATGATATGAAATGTGTGGATGTGGGTGTGTGACTAACATGAGAAACACTTCTATGAACATACACATCCATCTCTATGCAACAACACACAGATAAGCAAAGTACCCCCCCCCCCCCCCCCCAACACACACACACACACACACACACATACATCTGTCATATGTAGCACTCATATGAGGAACTTACTCTAGCCAGGCTGCAGAATGCAGTCTGCAGTCTGCCCATCCTCAGCAGCCCAAGGCCTTCCCTCAGGTCCTCAGTGAGCTCTTGGCAGAGTTCACACTGCTCCAGTATCTGCATCTGCACTGGGGGAGACCAGCACTGCAGTGAATGCAGAATCATCAGCAGCACCAGACGTCAGCACAGGGCTGCTGTAAACAACTGCTTACGAGCTGCATAGCCTTGCTCAGCGCAAAGTGCTTTAAGATGTAAAAATAAGAGTTAGTGTCTAAAAAGCATTAGTGCAAATTGTCTCTACACTGTGCCATACATCATTACCCATTTATTTCTTACCTATTTATTAGCTACATAGTACATTAATAAACCCTGATAATAGTAATAATGATAATAATAACAATAATAATAATAATAATAATAGTAATAGTAATAGACCCTTTTGAATTGAAAGCCTTGAATTGAAGATAGTATTCTCTGGAATAATACAGTATATTTTTGCTACAGCATTCCCAATACCAGTGACTCCACTGCCGTGATAAAGAGCTCCTCTGACAAAGAGAGCCCCTCAAATCCACTGACCCCCTTAACCTTAATCTCTAAGGGTCCCTTTCTTCCGCCCCCCACCCTCCCTCTCTCTGCCGCAACCTCCCTGTCCACTCAACACACTCCTTGTCCCTCCATCTGCACTTGTCTGTGGTAATTAATCACAACAAACTCCAGGCATTCAAGTCAGGGTGAATCAGTTGCCTTTAAGAGAGGACAGCAGTTCAGATTTTATATTAAGTCTCTCTCTCCCTATCTCTCTGTGTGTGTGTGTGTGTGTGTGTGTGTGTGTGTGTGTGTGTGTGTGCGCGTGTGCCATAGCAGTCTGTGTTAGCGGTGTCTGTGTAAGCGTACCATATGTTCGTAGGGTTTTCGCGTAGCACCATTGACATTGGTGTAAATGGGGAGCAAGGTGGAGATTCCACCTCTAAGTAAGCAGCAAAGAGGATTAGACCTCACTGATGCCTTTCAGTCACCCACGGAGCAGCAGGGGGATGAACGGACTCCACATACTGTAGCATAGTGACCTGAAGTCACGTTACTTTTGGGCATTTCAGTATGCTGCGCTTTTGCATTTGGTGCTTTGAGTTTCATGTGATGAGAGCTATGAACAGCACAGCCAGATTTGCTGTGTCCATGGACTAAATGTAGATACAACATAATGCAAGATTCAAAGATTAAAATATTGGACTTATTACACATTTTCATTGATTATTATTGTTGTTATTATTATTTTTACTACTACTGTACTACTAGTAGTTTTTAAATCTTAGACTTGAAAGGCAAATTTGAATGGAAACACATATATAGTTCTGAGAGTCACATGGACTACGAACTTGATACAAATTGGAATGGATCCAAAAGATCCTTTTGGCCTTTGAATAAAGTTCCAAGGCTGCTGTTTAACATTACATGACTTCCGACCAATCAACCACAGTGTTGGTCATATGGGAATAAAAAACCTGCCTGTTAACCGCCCTAAAGGCGTCTCTCAAGCGGTCAACAGGGCGAAATGCAATCCCTTTAAGGCACCGAATCTCCCATGAATAAGCTCCCACTGATCGAATGGAGCCTATGAAAGTCAGATCCTTTTGGACACGTCTGCTGTATCAGTTTTATGTAACCTATCTGATTGCAACAATGCTTTTGTAGATACATGCTTGTTTCTGTGTGTGTCTGTGTGTGTGTGTGTGTGTGTGTGTGTGTGTGTGTGCGGGCACATTCATTTTGTAGTATACAGTCCACTGTAATATGCCCTTTGATTTGCCTATTGACTTGGACTGAGAATTGGACTGTTCCTCTATGACTAGAAGTGTACGGTGCCGAGGTGGTTTTGTGAAGTCGGGTTGCGTTTCTCTTGTTTTATTCATGTTGTCTGTGCGCCTGTGTTTTTGTCTTTTGTGTTCGGCAGGTCTCATCATCCTCTTCTACATCGCCTTTTACATCTTCCTGGCAGGAGTGTTCATCCTCACCATGTATGTCATGCTGCAGACACTGGACGACAACAAGCCAAAATATCAGGACAGGCTGGGTATACCAGGTACACACACACGCACACACACACACACACACACACACACACACACACACCAACACACGGATGGAATCCTCACAGACACATGCAAATACACCAACCCAAAGTAATATGTATGCACTTGTTTTCTACACTGAACATAATCTCAGACCCATGCTACCACTTTTGTGTGTTCAGACAAGCAAAATAGGATAACTGTCTGGACTCCAAAATGATGTACTGTATGAGCAATCTCTCTCTGCCTTTGGCTGGCTTGTCATAGGTATGATGATCAGGCCTAAACATAGTCCCGGTGGGTTCCTGGAGATTGACTACATGATGGAGGACACTGAGACCTGGGATATATATGTGCAGGCACTGGACCAGTTTCTGTCACGTAAGTTACGCTTAATAGTGAACTTGTGGTTACAGTTTGTTTGTGACGGCATACATTCGAGAGAAAAGTAATGATTCAATGTCTAAATGAGCAAAAGATATCGGGAGGGGGAGATAGGGGTGGCTAAGCCGATTGTGTAAAACATTGTTTTAGTTAGACTATCGTTTTCTGTTAATTTAAGCATTCACTCACGTACACTTTATACATACACCCACTCTCTGGATGGAGACATACACTGATGGCCTATCCACAGTCTAGCCGAGAAAAAGTGGGATGTAATCCCAGCACTGGTTCAGAGTTGTCATAACTCACAGGAAGTAATGAATAACGTTTTTGTTCTCATCTGTGTCCTGTTAGCCTACAACGACACTGAGCAGGTCAAGAAGAACTACGAGTGCCCGCCTGACAAGTACTTCTTCCAGTCGGACAGCGGCAGCGTGAAGAACTATCCCAAGCGCTCCTGCCAGTTCAACCGCTCCATTCTGGGAGAGTGCTCCGGCTTGACTGACCGCTCCTATGGTTTCGGTGACGGACAACCCTGCGTCATCATCAAACTCAATAAGGTATGAATTGGCAGTATGAGGAACGAGAGCTAGCGGTAGGCACACACGAGGACGGGAGAGAATAGGACAGGGGAAATGAGCGTGAAACGAAGAGTTGTATGCAATCTGCTTTCGATATTGTAGCATACTCTAATGCACCCAAGGCATTAAACGTTTTTCATCAATTTCAACTTTCACTGCACCATTTCACGTATTGCTTCTGTCTGTTGTGCCGTAGCTATTTGATCGGTTACCACAGGCACATCAACTTCAACAACCCGACTTATTGAATATTAAACAGTAAACTGATGACACAGTGTTACTTTTACCAAAAACGCTTGGAGACACTGTTTGTGGAAAAATACAAGAGTATAAAGTAAAGTGTGATGGCAAAACACACTCCCAGTGAAGTATAGTGGATCTGAGGAGAAAAGAAAAATAGCCAAAATAATGAGAATGTTTACGCGAGGCCTGCTTTTTGCGCTGGCTCTTGAGAGAAGGGAACCCAAAACTACCTGGGAGGCAGTGAGGCACCACACTCACCACAGTCCATTATTAATGAGTATCAGTTTTGTGTCTGAAAGCGAGTGAACTTGACCCGTCTCTCTCTCTCTCTCTCTGCTCTTACCCTTATCTCTCCATCTCACATCTTTCTCTCTACTTCTGTCTCCTACTTTTCTGTCATTCCATGTCAATACTTTCCCTCTCTCATGTCTTCTTTCCTCCTTTCCCTCCATCCCCTATATCTCACCCCCCCCCCCTCCTTCTGTCATCCAGGTGATTGGGCTGTTGCCAGGTGGAAAGGACGGCACGGCTCCATTTGTCACCTGTGCGCCCAAGGTGAGCGCTCGTCTGTCTCCCGGCTCTTCTCCTCTCACATCCCCAGTAGCTGAATGGATTAAAGTGGAAACAGGGATCCATTTCAGATTAAACTTACATGGCCCATCCGTGGTGGCCAGCAGTTAGTGTCAGCTGGCCATGTGTGTGTGTGGGGGTGGAGGCGCTGTAACACAATAATGTCAGAATTCACAGAAATTACATTAACCGTAATGTTTTATGGTGTATAGAATATGGGTGAATATTACATATGTGTGTGTGTGTGTGTGTGTGTGTGTGTGTGTGTGTGTGTGTGTGTGTGTGTGTGTGTGTGTGTGTGTGTGTGTGTGAGTGCGCGTGTGTGAGTGTACGTGTGTGTACGTGTTTTCCTGTCTGCCTGTCTGTTTTCTCTCTTCTTGTTTTAAATCTTAACGTAACCATGTTGTGGTATCGTTAACGTCTGTCTATGGGCCATTAACCGAATAGCATTTCACATCTTATCTTGGCATCACTCTTCTCTTGTTTCTTGTCTGCCTTTTCTGTGTCTCATAAACTATCACTGTCTGTTTCCCTCCTTGCTCTTTAGAGATACAAAGTTGTTGAAGATGAAGAAGTAAGGATAACTCTCAAGTGTTTCTGCTTGTATAGTGCTTGTACTGTATGCTTGTGTATAGTGCTTGTATGATGTAGCATTTATGTAGCATCCATACCTACGTAGCACCCATAATCTAGCATCCATACCTGTGTATACACCTCAGTGAAAAGTGTGATGCAACACACACTTGCCATATTCACTAGATGGAGTTCAGTTCAGCCCATCCTCTGATGAATTTATGCACGGTGTCAGTTTCCAGCATGAGCTGTGCAAGTGGCTAATCCTCCACCTATTGTGTTTACCTCAGGCCGAGGAGGGTGAAGATAAGATGGGCCAGGTGATGTACTTCCCTCCCAATGGGACGTACAACCTCATGTACTACCCCTACTATGGCAAGAAAGCACAGGTACAGAGACCACCGCTCCTCTTTTTTGTCATGTCAGAGATTTCAATCTCTGAGTCGGCTGCTTTATGTTTAAATGGACCACACAATCCTTAAAAATGCACATTAAACTACACTTAAGGTCATTTTGTTTTTTATCTTTTGAGCCATTTTGAATGTTGGAATTGCCAGACCTGTTCTAAGTTCTCTTACCCTCTCACAGGTCAACTACTCCCAGCCTCTGGTGGCCATCAAGTTCCTCAACATCACCACCAATACCGACATCAACATCGAGTGCAAGGTCACCGCCGGGGCCTTCCAACTTAAAGGCGACGAGAAGGATAAGTTTGCCGGCAAAGTCATGTTCAGGCTAAGGGTGAACACCAGAAATTAAAGGCAAAAGCCTTTACGGGTCATTTACTAGCACTTGCCCACACAGTCCCCCCAACATCTCACAGTAAGCAGCGCAGCACAGCACCTCACCTCACTTCACAACCCACACAGACTACTGTACATCCATCCATCCATCCATCCCCACGCAGAGTCCCAAACCAGTATTAGCACCTAATCATGTATTTTCGGTAAAAAAAACAAGGTTTCAGGAGGAGGAGCCCACAGGGGTGATAAGACAGCTCTCACTCGTTCTAAAATCCACTTACCTGTCCTGTGCGCGACACTTTCTGGTGTCGCAGGCATCCAACACTCCCTCGCAATCTTCCTCATGATGTTAGCTAGAAGCATCCCAAGGGCCCGTGGCCAGCTACCGAGCCAAACACACAAAATGGCAATCTATTCAAGCATTCCGATTGGTTAAACTGGGAGATTACGTTAACCACGTACCTTTCACTTTTCTGAGCTTGGACATTTCCACCAGTCTCATCCAGCTCCTGGCCATAGTTGTGTTACAGAGTTGTGTATATGGAGAGGAGATGCAGGTGCCAGTACTGTGTTTTGTTTCTGTGTGATGGCTGTGGGGAAACATTTTTGCTATTTTCAGTATACCAAAATGGAGTCTATTTATATTGCATGATCAAGTTGAGGAAAACTATAGGACGAAACAGCTGTATGATTTTAAATGATGCAGCTTTCCGAAGAGTGTCCCATTCTAACTCAAGCCATTTATGAGATGCTTTTGTACCTCTACAAAACACAGAAAAAGTGCATTACTGAGCAAAGTAAGTAATACAATATATCACAGATATTCCAAAACATTCAAAATGTAGTGACTGTTTTTGTCGCAGTGGTAAAACACAGTGACAACGTAATACAGCCAAACAAAAAAAAAAGAGTTTTTTTTAGACAGAGCAGATAGTGGGCTCTCTCTGTGCGAGTGCGTCGTCTTAATATAATGAGGGGGGCACCGCAGGGTGACTCCGTTCAGTTCTTCTAAACGTGTGCATTATACATGAGGCTCATTGATTTCACCAAGAGTAACTGGACTACACGGCAACGGGCATCATGTTCACACCCCCATCAGCCCTCAGCTGCTCTCATTCCCTCGCTCTCACACACACACACACATACAGACACACACACACACACACACACACACACACACACACACACACACACACACACACACACTACACACATTCACATTCACATACAAGCACACACACACACACACACACATTCACATTAACATACAAGCACACACACACACACACACACACACACACCACGCACACTCACATTCACATACAAGCGCGCACACACACACACACACACACACACACACACACACACACACACACACACACACACACACACACACACACACACACACACACACACACACACACACACACACACACACACACACACACACACACACATCCCCTCATTAACTCTTTAATGCAACCCAAGAGATAGGATGCCATCCATAATAGAGGGCTGAGTTCGCGACCCCTGGAGTTGAGTGTGCAGTTGATGATGATGCTTATCCCACCCTAACTGTAGCTGTGTATTGTCCATCACGAGGAAAACAAAATGTATTTTATATATCGGTAAGTCATCCTGTACACTCAACCAATCCAAACACAAGAGATACAGCTTTACCATACGGGACATGTGGAAGTTTGTTTATATGACATGTATAAATAGTTTTTTTGTTTGTTTGATTTTGTCTAGTCCTTTTTTCCCTATTTTTGCTTGTACTTATTGCATCTATTCTACATGTGAGAACTAGATGCTGTTTTATTTTGTATTGATTTGCACTGGGGTTGTGTGTTGTGAACAGACATCATTGGAAAGCTTGAGAGACAGTCACTGGAAAGACAAAATGTCGAGATTGCATGTGTAAGTGTGAGTGTGTGTGTGTGTGTGTGTGTGTGAGAGAGAGAGAGTGTGAGTGTGCATGTGCGAATGAAAGTGTGAGTGCAAGTGTGTGTGTGTGTTATTTTTCTTTTCTTTGGTTGTTAAATTTATGTTGAAATCTCTGTTTTATGTCATGCATTCATGTACATACCTAACTCTAAACTCGAAAATTTGACAAAGGCCGTTTAGGTTACACTGATACAGTAGATGGAGAACTAGCTGTACTCACTCGTTCAAGCACTGGGCAACAGGCCTCAGTGGAGAAGGCCTTTTCAAACCTGTAGTCCCAACTCCAAGACATCAGTCAATAAAATCAACTAAACATCATGGCTTATATTCCTTCTTTGTGTTATTACAAAAACCTCAAGTAACTCATTTTTGAGCAATTATGCAATTACTCAGAGAAGCGTTTTGTTTGTACACACGGACACACAAAAACATCACATTTCCAAAACTCCCATAATTGGTCATGTTTAAAAAGCCCTCTCTAACCTGCCTGTGTAATTGTCCTCACTGGCAATTATGCTGGTCTGGCTTAGCCAGAACTGAGTTTGCAGTCATTCTGTTTCAGTCCAGCACATGGGCCTTGGCAACACTATGCTAAAAATACGCTTCCATTTCACCAACCAGTAAGTCAGCACAAAGACAGCCCGCTTTGCTTGGCTTTGATCTCGGGAACGCGCCAAATGTGCTGTGCCTGCAGTTCACTGTCGAGCCAAGCTCATCCATATTCACCCACCCAACATCAATGCATCTGGGCGAGGTCCACACGCGCGGCTCACCTTACGCCACCCAGAGCGGGTTTTGTAACATGACGTCCCCGCTCCCTGACTTCTAGGAAGGACCCTTACCTGCCACCTGTCTTGTAAAGCTTTTCAAAGTGTGTCTCTCTTTTTAGGCCATTATTCAAATTGGCCAGAGCGACCGGCAGTGTAGCCAATAGACGCACATGCTAATGTTAAGACATTCTACAGGCGGTAGAACATCCAAGGTGAGCACACTTCCTTCACTCCACCAACTCACTATTCAACGGCATAATCTCTTAATCTGATTGGATAATCCCGAACAGGTATTCTATTTTATTCTTCTGCTCTCTGTCGGCCCTGCTTCCCTTCTCGCCTTCCATTATTTCCGTCTGACCGTTTCCTCTCTCTTGTCTTTCACAAAATACAAACATAGGTACTTTCGGCAAACTTCTACCCAGGCAATTAATCTTTTCTGACACTCAAATTCTATGGTGCTTCTCTCATCTCTCCCAAGCGGTATTCCCATTCATGATGCATGCCCTTTTTCAGGAACGGAAGGGTTTTGGTTTTCAAACAAGGCTGGTCTGAAATACAGCACAATTTATCATTAGTTCTTGGTGCTGCATAGACATACAGATGCAAACTTTGCCTTTGCTTTATATGCACGTGAAGGACAAACTTGCCTCCCCTCTTTAACCAAAAAAAATGCTTTGCATGAAATAACCAGCATTTATCTCTCTCATTATGACAAATGGAAGCCTTCAAAACATGAACAGTGATGACAGTTTTAATTGCAAAAGAGGAGAAATGAGCAGCAAGTCCATTGCTTCTACATGTTAAAATGTCTGTCCCCGTGTGAAGGACAGATGGCTTTGAACCGATAAGGTTTCGCCCACAGAGAATAGTGCCTCCTGGTGGAGAAACGGTGTTCCTCCCCCTTTACAACTCAGAAGAGTCACTGGGTTTAGACGCACAGTGCACAGAGCACGTCTGTGATCTCGAAACGATTATATTAGTTTTTTACGACAAATGTGAGGCTCAAATGCAATTATTTTTGTGTATATAAACATTGTGTTGTTGTGTTATCTTGGGAATGACTGTTTACAGGGGAACTATGGCGGTTTTCAACATAAGGCCCTGTACTGACAGTACTCGGTGACCTCGAACAACAGGGCCCTATGTTAAAAATGGACGTTCTCCTTTAAACATTTTGAACCACAGAATAGACAGGAATGTGTTTGACACTGTGTACACATAGACAATACATACAGTATAAGAATGTATATTTGATGACAAAAGAGTAGTATAAGATGAATGTATGTCATTTCTATGTAGACTTTACACTCACATGGATTGTAAAAAGACAGACATTTCTATTTTTTAGAGATCACCGATTTTTGTCTGTAATCTGTTTTGAGAGTTCAGTTGAAAGGCATCGTGTATGTAAAGCTCAGAAATATCTTCTTTAGTTTCATTTATTTTTCTTTTGCTTACGCTTCTCAATTGCGCAATGGTTAGTGCTCAATGGGTTGTAGTAGTGTATTTAAAGCTCTGTCATGGTTTAACCCACAGCAATAAAACTGCAGTTCTGTTAGACACACACTTGGTGTGTCGGTATTAATTAACTAACTGGTGTCACGGTCCAGTCCAGCCCTTTCAAAGAACTGCTGAACCATAGCAAAACTGAGCTAAGTTAGCAATGGACGCATCTCCACCCTCTGCAAATGGATGATGATAGGTTATAATGAATGTGTCGACTGGAGATTCTGTCAACTTAATTTGAGTTCCCGAAGTATCTTGTTACGAAATCCAATGTATGAACTGCAGAGAATACAATAAAAATGAAAAGGCTAAACCAACACAATATTTCTCTAGTGAATTATTCCAGAGCAAATCATCTTCTCAAATAGCTGGAGTGTTATTTTCCATTCTGTTGAATTATTGCATTACTATACAATATTACTGTTACTACACTGTAGCTATACAGCTGTAGTTGCATTGTTATACTTTCAGAACACCGTGCGGTGGAACTCATTCTCTCTTTTCATTTTCTGCACTTCTCCTTGTTTTAAAGTGAATGACAGGATCCCTATAGGGAGGGCTACTGAGACAGATGAGGAGCCTGACTGGGCACTACAGGCTGTGACATAACCGCTGCTGGACTGTCTGCTGCGCATAAGAGAGGAAGCGCCTCTCTGCCAGGGCCGAGCAGAAATAAGTTGATTAAGTGTGACGCTTGCTGCTCCGTCACATCGGCGGGGTCAAAGGCTCCATTGCCTGCCCTGGGGGCCCCCGGCCTATACCGTTCAAAGAAAATGAAACCTTGACCCAAATATAGCACTCCTCGGGAGCATCTCTTCTTGGAAGGAGGATTGTAAGAGAAGGGGATTGGTGAGAGGAAAGACAGAGAGAGAGAGAGAGAAAGTTAAAGAGAGAGAGAGAGAGAGAGAGTGTCAGGTGGGTCAGTATAATCTGGGGCTCAGTAATCCATTCCTCGCATTGCCTATATTTTTTGCTCTCTTTTCTTTCTTCATCTCGCTGGCAGCGTACCTTCCCCACCGCCGGGAAATCGGTTAAATTTTTCAGAAAGAGATGAATGCTCGGAAGGCAGGCTGTATCCCATTAGCGTCACATGCTGAAGCTAAACCCATACATTATTATTCTGCCTAAGACAGAGCATGTGGAGGTCACGATCCAGCTCTGCCGAAGCCCCTGCCATTCCTCTGTTCTTAGCCTCACAGCTCAGTGGGGAAAGTGCTTGTGGGATTCGTTCGCTCAGTTCAAGATAACTTTCACTAACTGCCGTGGCTTTCATTTTGACCTTCAGTTCCACACTGATTTCTAATGACTTTCTCCTCTTCCCCCGCCCCAGTGAAGATTCTGCCCAGCTTCATTCAGTGGAGATGGATGATGTGTGAATGTGTGTGTGTGTGTGTGTGTGTGTGTGTGTGTGTAATGTGTGCACGCGGGGGGTAGAGGGATTACAAAGCATTAGGGCATTTGTGAGTTTAAAATAGTCCTATCAAGTGTAACTCAAGTGCTTGATGTAGTGGACACGGCCGGACTTTCTCTCTATCTCCCTATCCCTCTGTCTTGGTTCCTCTCCCACACACACACACACACACACACACACACACACACACACACACACACACACACACACACACACACACACACACACACACACACACACACACACACACACACACACACACACACACACACACACACACACACACACACACACACACACACACACACACACACACACACACACACACACACACACACACACACGCGCTCAGCTCAATATCTTGATCTGAATAACATGATCACACTTCAAGGGACACTTCACCGATTAGCATTAAGCTTTGTATCTTCAGAAAACCAGTCATGTTTTTGAATGGTCGTGCATTATTCCCTCAGTTTGCCTTGAGATGGGAGAAATACGGATTTCAATGAAACATGAATAGGACTTCCTGCTATCAATGATGTCAAATTATGATTTTTACATCATTGAAAGCAAGAAGTCCAACATTGAAATCCGTATTTCTCCCATCTCAAGGCAAACTGAGGGAATGATGCACGACCATTCAAAAACAAGACTGGTTTTCTAAAGATACAAAGCTTAATGCTAATCGGTGAAGTGTCCCTTTAACACAGAAAATCTAAATAAACATAAATGCAAGGTGTTACGGTGCTTTTGATTCTAAGACTACAGCATCATTTAAACATGTCGAAGAGCAAATAGGTGATTGGAAGACTATGGGTTCGGGCCTTGGTGAGCGTTGGGAGTATTTCCTTTGCACAGCATTTCCTGGTGTGCCAGTGACAGTCCCATCCGCCAGCGCTCTCTACAGTATCTCTCTGATCCTCTATTTGCAGCGCCTCGGTCCGTTTCTAGAGCGGTGACGAAGGTGCTCTCGCAGTCGCACCAGGGCTCTTATGTCACTTAAGCGTAACCACCTTACCTTAAAATAGGCTCGGGTGATTTACCCCCGGGGCCGCTATCGCGTGCGGAGCGACCTCTAGTGGAACGTTCCCCAGCTTGTCAGACAAGAGTACTTACAGTTGGTTGTACTCGCAGGATAGAGAATGATCCCTCATAAGTAGCCTTGGCCCGTGTCCTGTTCCCTTATAATGTCACCCTGCAGGGAAGGCACTTGAGTTCACAAGGCTCCAAGAAACAAAGAGCCAGTGCTATTTGCAATATGTTGGCAGTAGCAACTTGGCTGCCTTTGTTTATTTGGTCTGAGCATAGTTTAAACAGTTCAATAAATAGTCATTGCTTAAACCATCCTCTGGAAAAAGAACATTTAAAAAAATGACATTACTAGGCCTAGAACATTACTAGGCCTAGAAACAAACTATGTTGTACCGTTGCATAAATTGCAAACATATAAAACATCAAAGCAACAGCCAAGCTACATCTCTCTTGACATATTTTATGTCGATTGTCTCATTCAGGTCAACATTTATAAGGCAATTTTGAGGCAGTAGTAGAGCACTTTGAACTTTATACTAACCAGGAATTTTATCTCTCTGGTACGGTCTCGTATCTGAAGGTATCTGGAGGCTTGTATTGGGTTATCTTGACAAACATGATGCGCAACCTACAGCCATTCACTGACCTTTGACCATAAAGCATCATCATCAGTAATTGACCTGCTGCAATGAGGTCCAGTTTATGGCTGTGGGAGCTCCTCACCTGGTAAATGATTAACATTTGTCAATTATTTTTCTCCTTGGGCGGACAATATAGTCTTTTAGTGGTGGGCAGTGAAACGCTTTGATTGGGTTTATGTTTTTACAGAATGTTAGTCAGAAAGACGCAGCTCTGCCTAAGAAATCATGCTAAAAATTACATTTAATCTAAAATCGACTACAATCAAAACGTGAAACATTTACACTAGACAACAATTACTTCATATTGAATTAGGAATGATCTGTCTCAGTAGTTTCTATTGTCTGTTTTATTTTTGAATTTTTAAGTACAAAGACGGAGCCCAGATGTGTTGCCCAGGGTTACCCAACCATAACCCCAGTCAGTAAGGGTCTTTTTTCTTTCAACTTTGGACATCAGTGATTGAGTCCTCAATGCTCTCAGAGATTGTCAAAAATTGGTTCTTGAATTATTTATAAAACATTAATTTTCCATGTCATGTCATGTCACGGCATGTAATGGGTGGGAACAGGTGAGGGGGGCTGAATGTCCCTGGTTACCCCCACTCCATGAAAGAATGAAACTCCTGATTTGGCAAACACAAGTCCTTTTGACCTTTGACCTTCCTCGGCACTCATGGCAAAGATCATTAACTCATTGAATGCCGCATTGTTTTTGGAAGCTATGTCCCAGAGTGCCGGCAAGCTAGATCGTTGTTGACTATTTTTGTAGAGCCACAGCGTATTCTATGTTATAGTTATGGACATATACGATGGCTCATTTGAAACGTAAGACTCTGAGCTCTCAGTGGGTGAAAACCGTTTATCTCTACGTGTCTCCATTCCTGAGAAATCGCAAGCTAAACAGTGGCTAGTTTTCATCAAAATCCCCGTTGTTCCTCTAGAAACGGAGATATAAGCCACTTAAGACAGACGTACATTTACGGATTGTAGGATTTCATGAGTTTTTGATCGTCATCTACTTCAGTTCTCTTCATGATAGACTTCCAAAAATCACACATAAGGTGAGTTAGAGTGTCTAGTTTCGTAATTTAAAAAAAAAGCGAAAAACGCAATATTGCGTTGTTGGCACTCTACGCATGGGAGCTAAAAACGCAATATTACGTTGTTGGCACTCAATGAGTTAAAGGGACACTTCACCGATTAGCATTAAGCTTTGTATCTTTAGAAAAACAGTCATGTTTTTGAATGGTCGTGCATCATTCCCTCAGTTTGCCTTGAGATGGGAGAAATACGGATTTCAATGTTGGACTTCCTGCTTTCAATGATGTAAAAATCATCATTTTACATCATTGAAAGCAGGAAGTCCTATTCATGGGTTTAATTGAAATCCGTATTTCTCCCATCTCAAGGCAAACTGAGGGAATGATGCACGATGCATTCATAAACATGACTGGTTTTCTAGAGATACAAAGCTTCATGCTAATCGGTGAAATGTCCCTTTAAGGGCGAAGCCACTGATCTATAAAGAATACTTTATAGATCAGTGGGTGAAGCAAGATACTTCATGAGAAGCCACTCCCTGGAACCCGAATCGCAAGAGGGGGGGTCAAAATCCCCCTTTATGCAGAACAGCGGCAGCGACTGTTCCATTGAAGTCTACGGGCATGACACACCCCTT
Organism: Sardina pilchardus; assembly: GCF_963854185.1. Lineage (NCBI taxonomy): Eukaryota > Metazoa > Chordata > Actinopteri > Clupeiformes > Clupeidae > Sardina > Sardina pilchardus. The sequence goes on from NC_084998.1 coordinate 10,293,775, forward strand.
TATGCAGAGGAAGTGATCCCCGTTTTGCGCCCATTGACATGAACTACGACGAAGTGTCCTGCTCCACCCTTAATGATCTTTGCTCATGGCAAGTCCAGCATGTTGTGTTCGTCCAGCGCCCTCTGGGTGCGATTGTACATCACGTCGATGGCGTGGACCACTTTTTTGAGGATGGCAGTTGCCTCCTCCTGGTTCTGGACGCATATGAGCCGGTAAAAAAATGTCCTTTCCGGCAGGGCGAGGAACGCCAGGTCGGCCATCTGGCGCACCCACCAGCTGTGGTGATTGGCCAGGGTCTGCTGGTAGGCCTCGCGGCAGAGGTCGGAGGGGCTGCGCAGGCGGTCCGACCCCGGCTCGGGGGGCAGGCCCAGCTTCTGCAGGAACAGCTGCAGCCACAGGAGGGCGCGGTGGAGCCGCAGGAGCGTGCGGCAGCCGGAGTCCGTCTGCTTCTGGAAGTCCACTAAGCCGCGGCTCAGCTCCGCCGAGATCATGGACCGGACGGAGTCGTAGGCCCCGAGGTCCGGGTTTGGCCCCTCTGCCCTCAGGCCACTCTGCCCGTCAGCTCTCATTCTCTCTGCTTCATCCTTAGCCAACTCACGGATGATGGAGGTTTTTGTCTCAATTTCGTTGGAAATTGCTCCAACCAAAGGGCCCATAGCTACTAAGAACCTAAGGGGAAGAAAGATGACAGGGTTATTACAATGATAACAGCAATTTAGGGCAAGTGTGGCAGCTACAACGTAGTTCTTATAAACTATGTGTTTGGTTTTGTATATAAATATGTATACTTTCTCAGATATTTTAGGTTTACATAATATAGATTACAAAATAAAGCAGAGCACAAAGCAAGTCTTAGAAATGTTATTTGGTACCTAACCAAAGTCTAAAATATGTATCTTAACTGGTACAGAAATACTGGTAAATACTGCCGGATATATCAATATTATTGTTACTTTTGTCATAACATAAAATGTTCGAATTTCCAGACTTAATGTTTCATTGAACGTTCTGGGACCCAAATGTAATAGAATGATCGCAGTCATTATTAAGGCTAGAGGGTGACATCCTGGAAGGTTACTGTCGACCGTCTCGATTGCGTCACCTCTCTCCTGCTTTGCCCGCTTGTACTGTACTCACTTGATGAGTTCATCCCAGCTGGAGAGATATGGCTCCAGGAGCACGTCATCCGTCCCCACGGGGGCTGAGCGTAGGTGAGCGAACAGCAGGGAGATTTGGAACGTCTGGCCGGGGCACAGCTCCAGGGTATACGGCTCTAAACTCCCATTCCTGTGAAAGACCACCTGTAGACGATGCGGAAGATGAGTTACACTTAGAGTTACACATGAGTTGCACATAGAGAAGTACACCATGATTACACATTAGTTACACATAGAGAAGTACACCATCATTGCACCATGTTGTGTGGAAACAGCAGGGCGGTGTGTGATGCCAATTCAAAAGCAAAACCATGTTTTAACCGCACCCGTGTATTAGCTGCAGTGCCTAATAGCCCAATTCATCACAATCAGATTGTGCTATAATCAGGAAGAAAAGAAATGCATCCCCGTGTATATACATGTAGCCTGCCCCTGTGTATTCACCTCACAGCTGAAGAAAATTGTCTGCTAAATGAATGATGTACAGTATATACCTTGGCTAATAGTCGGAAAAAATGATGGTATTCACCAAAGAGCCAAAACGGGCGTTCTGGTATAAACGACAGTTCATGCACATTGTTTGAGGTGGAGACAGAGCTGGTGTATCATATCGTGTGCGTGTTCAGGGCTTATCACCTTATCATTTTGATTGTAGGATTTCAGGCAGGACTCCCAGGGGCTCTCCAAGTTTCCATCTGTGGGAAGATAAGAGATAGGTGATCAGAACATGATAGGATAGAACGTGAAAGGCTGATAGACAAACGAAGAGCGTGACGAGGAATAGTAGTTTATTCAACATAGTAGACACAGCACCAGTGATATACATTTTAGAGACACAAACACAAGATTGTTTTTGTCTATATGTATTTATTACTTATTTGATATGTATCATTTTTACATTCATTTCTTTGAACTGTATGGACAAGTACAAAATAGGCATGACATGTTTTGGTTTCGATTCAAAATTAATGTTCTGTAGTTATGCAAGTTCGAGATATCTTGTCGCATCTGTAACATCTCATGAACAGATGTTTTTGACAGTTGTTGTGTGATTGTTTAAACATGAATGAATTTGGAGTGAAACTAGTGATGCATCTTCTAGGAAGGATATGAAGGCTGTGGTTTTGCCTGTCTGGCTTTCTGTTCTGTTTTATCTAGCTCTATTGTTCTGCATTTTAAAATGATGAGATTCTTATTCCATCAGTACAGATAACCAAAACACTTTTATATTCAATGACAACCATTTCCACTGAACTTAGTAAAGGTTACAGTAAAACTCAACATGACTGCGGTCACCTGACATTTCATTCAGTACGTATAAATACTTTCCATGTCTGACATTAATCAGATTACACTGTGCGCAAGTAACACTAGGAATGTAATCACTGTGTAACATACTGTGCAGCCCCCCGGGGAATTTTCACGTACATGTGGAATGTATGTGCGTTAATAAAATCACTGTTAGTCAAATCAGTGTAAATCGGAATGAAAACGAGATAACGAGATTCCCTGGATTTGTAAAGTGGAGCCGTTCCAGGGAAGTCTCGTGTGAACACGTGGTTCAGTGTGCTGTACTCACACAGCCAGAGGGAGCCGAGGAGGAGGAGGATGAAGACGACGGCCACCGCTGCCCTGCCCTTCACTCCCATGCTGGTCAACTTCATCTGCTTCTGGCGCATCCAGCCGGGGGGTCCCCCGCGTCCACCAAAACAAGCCGTGTGCCTCGCCTTTTGCCGGCTCTAGCGTCTCATGGTCTCTCGTTGTTTGTATGACATTCTTTCTCTTTCACTCTCCTTCCTTAAAAGCTTCCTCTCTCTCTCTCCCCCCTCTCTCTCTCCCCCTCTCTCTCTCACTCCCTCTCTAACTGCTGCTCATGGTCTTCCTGCTTCTGCTTTCTTTATGAGTGGCACTTCTAGATAGCAGCCGCCGTGTTGTGCCACTTCTCTCAGTGTTACTACGAAGCCTTTTCTGGGAAACTCTAGCGCTCTACTCCAACTTCCTGTTCCCCTCTTGCTGCAGTAGCCTACAGCTGTCCACTGCTCTGTCTTTCTCCTGTGTGTGACTGACTCCCTGCTCCTTGTCTCCTGGCTGGTCCCACTCTGCTGATATGCCGTTCTCTGTATGTCTATGGCTTTGTTGTTCAATCAGCGAGTCCAGAGGTTAACTCTAGCTTAGCCACTGGCGGAGTGATTAGGCATTCACAGTCATTCTGCACTGTGGTAACCTCACTCGAAGACCATTACACACACTAGGACCATTATGTTCATCTGCGGATATGGGGTCTCAAAGAGTTAGCCCGAGGAGCTTTTATGGGAAATAATTTATTAAGCGCCATTAACAAGTATTGATTTGGAAAGCCAGGGGATGTTTTGCCAGTGATGGAAGGAGAGCTAATCTGACATGGAGTGAGTTGACTCTGACAAAAGGTCAGACAGTCCTCTTGCCATGTAAACATGCTGGGGGTCTTGTTGTCAATGGCAGTAAATAATTAATTTATTTCTGATTTGTGAGCCTATCAAAGATAACTGCACCTATCTCATGATGTTGTGTATTCCAAAAATACTTTGGAATTCTGACCAGAGTCTGACCAAGTATTTTTGGACGTGATACAGACTAGCTCCTTCTTGCTGGTCCCTGACTGCTCATTTCTAGGGTAGGGCTCTTGCCATCTGAGTTAATCCCTTCTCGAGTAACCCCCACCGTGCACACACACACAGACACGCAGTCACACACACACACACACACATGAATTAAAGTTCTCCGTCAGATCCGTCAGTTGTGTCCCGTAGAGGCCATATCATTGTAGATCCCAAAAATATGTGTCTCTAGTTGGCACATGTGGTTGGCCTAGAAGAAAATAAATAAACTATGGCTTTTATTTTGAAACTAGTCTTCACAGTTCTCATGTCATTCACCCCACTGCCTTAGAGAGTAAAAGTAGCCTTTCTTATGTGTGAGCGCAGATAGGTGCGTCTGAAATGTCAACTGGAATAGTGATGTGAGATGCCTTGGGATGTCACAGATGGGCGAGATGAAACTTTCAAATTCTGTTAGAAAAAGACGTTAGGGTAGGCTAATTGCTTCTAATGTTAACGTTAGTGGTATATTAGACCGCATACAATGTTAGCGATATTAGACATGTCATAACGAGTTAATTTGATGAAGATTAGCAAAAGGCGAAGCAAACATTTAGATCAGCAAAAGGTGAAGCAGTTAGACTTTTTCAGTATAGCCACGGCAACTGTCTAAGTATAGCAAAGGCTAAATATCTAAACAGTTGATTAATTGCTCCTAACCTGGGCAGGCGCGTTTTTCACGTTAAGAGATAAACGCAATGTTGTCATCATGACGTTTTAAAGAAACCTTCAGTAGTCAGTCTAAAGTATGTAGCCTATACAGGGTAGCCAGCCGTTTTATATTTAACATAGCGTAAACACTGTTCACACTAACAACTTCTGTTCACCATGCCACAATCTGTGTCACAATTGTCACATCAAAGTGCCGGCCTAAAACAGTTAAAAATACATTCTACAAATTAAAACCTATAGGGCTAGAACACATTTTCAGTCAGATGATTTTGATCCCTGTACACGCGCACGCGCACGCGCACGCGCACGCGCACACACACACACACACACACACACACACACACACACACACACACACACACACACACACACACACACACACACACACACACACACACACACACACACACACACACACACAGTATTGGTTACACTGAAACGATTGAAGTAACAAGTACTTGAACGATTGCGCTAACAAACGTGCTGGCGCCTCCAAGGGGTGGATACAATGCATAGGCTACGTTCACACCGCAAGTCTTAACGCGCAAAGCTTAATGCTCAAATTCGATTTTTCGTTTCAGTGTTCACATTACCTTTTAAAATGCGGTCTATATCAGATTCCAGTGTGAACTGTTTGCGGTTCCAAACTGACCCACATGCCCAAAAAAAGAACAATAACAGTGGCATCAGCTGACTCCCGCCGGCGCATAATTGTGACAAATGTCGATGTACGCGAAAGTCGCATCAAATTGACGTAAAGGTCGCATCAAATCCGCCTTGGTTGTTCACACTGGGGTGCATTGAAAATAATTAAAAAAAAAAGACCTGGGTCTGATTCAGGATCATTTATGGAAGAAAGTGGTCTAAATCTGATTTGAAAATCAGATTAAGAAAAAAAAAACGGATTTGGGCCACTTTTCCTTGCAGAGTAAAAAAGTCGTTTTTTCAAGGACACATACTCATACTACACTCCATTACACTCATTACTTGAGTAACATTTTGAGCCAGTAATCTACTTTTTAAACAAGTAAATTTTCCCTATACCTAACAAAAATTTCCATATAGAAAAGGCTACCACAAATCGGCAGGGAGAGAGAGTCAGAAGCATCTCCAGGAAGATACCAAGGTGCTAACTGCCTCAAAGAAAAACTAAGTGGGCTACCGCTTCTCATTAGACCACTTTCAGACAAGCAGGTTGTTGATTAGACACTGTATTGTCAGCATTTGCTTTATCTAGGCTATCAATAAGAAAACCTTGTTGACAACTGCTCTTAGATCAACATTGGCAACACATTCCATTTGCTATTAAAGTTATTCAATTAGTCCATTCTGAGATACAGAAATGGAGTGAGAGGGGAAGTGCACAGGAAGAGTTAGGGAAGATAGTGGGAGTAGCCTACGCAATTATGTTGGATTGGCCCACTGAACCTGCGTTACCTAATTAAAATAAATAAAAGTGCTGTTTTTACCTGAATTAACTATTTCACACTTTCCAACACAACATAATGGAAAGTAACTTGTAATTTGAGTACTTTTTTACGTGAGTAGCCTATTCTTAAAGGAGTAATTGAATTTTAACTTGAGTATAGATTTTCAGTAATCTACCCACCACTGCCGCCTTCTTTATCAATCATAGATTTCCTCATCTTCAGTGATTCAGTTGGTCACTCTCATGGTTTCTTCTAGAAAGCCTTATCTTTCGGTTTGTCATGGAGACTTAGACTCTGGACATAATACCATAATAATCTTATCTAGCTGTATCTCCTCATTTACACGTTCAAACATCTGTCACTCACACACACACACACACGCAGAGGCACGCATGCATGCACACACACACGGGTTAATCTAGATGTCCTGATTTGGACCAAAATTCATATATTTATCCATATTCCATCACTTATATTTTCTCTTTTTTCCTTTGTCCTCCAACTTTATTATTATTTATTTATTTTTTTGTGTCCGCGTTGGACTGGTGCATGTTGGGAAGTACAGTAGGTTCCAATTGTCTGCTGCACTGCACATTTGAAATCAACCTCCCTCTAGCTGATGGTTTCATAACTAAATAATATAATCTTCCAGCATCAATCAGCAGGAGGCTTGTTTATTCGTTTTAGGCTTCTCTGTGTCACCATCATACAGAAAAGAAGTATGAGTTGTATCCAGATGTCTCTATTTAATATTTATATGACAGAAATATATAATGGTTTTATTCAATATTTATAGGACATACTATAGTGGTTTGCCTCCTCACACATGAATGCAGTAAATTGATTATAGCGTCTAGGTGACAGACAAATAGGTGTATATATACCATTAATAACTCCATACATTGTGCGCACATACAGCATAGTATAGAAAATATAGTCTTGTATTGAGGACTGACTGGACGTGAATGGATGATGAGATTGAGCTCCCTGAGGGAGGTAGAGATTGATATTGCGCAGGTGCTGGTCCTGCCAAACATCACACAGGCCAGCATGTGCAGCTCACTACTGTGGGGGGGGGGGGGGGGGGGGGGGGGCAGCGGGATTCAGCGCGACTGTGAGAAAGTGTCTGGCAAGTTCACTTGATGGTGATTGATCCAGTGGCACATGACACACACACACAAAAACAAACACACACACACACACACACACACACACACACACATAAACACAAACACCCAAACACACACACACCCAAACACACACACACACACACACACACACACACGGATGCAAAGTTTCCGGTTACCCCTGAGGAAAACAGCTCTGTTACACGGCATATTAATAGGTCGCCGAAGACCCAAGAATTCACGCGCCACTCAGATAAGCCCGGCTCATTTGTAATGAAATCCAACCACCCTTCAGCTGAGGAGCGCTGAGGAGCAAACTCAAGGAGCAATGACCCATCCCTTCCTCCTCACAGGCCCACCTTCCTCAGTGATGTGAAGGAGTCAATCAGACACACACACACACACACACACACACACACACACACACACACACACACACACACACACACACACACACACACACACACACACACACTATCAATGACTGTATGAAGTGTTAATTTTATAAAATTATAAATGATTTGTAAATCTAGTGTCTGATACATATATCACACAGTATCTGATTCATATATAAATTATGCATTTGTATTGATATAAAGACCATATATGCAGAACATGTTTGTGTGTGTACAGTACACTACACAACACACATTTAATCATTATATTTAATAATGCTGTTATTTCAGTGAAGCAGTGTCAGTGAACACCTCAAGACTTACTTAGAATGACCCTCAGCTGTGCACCCAAGTTTGTCTGTGTCTCAAAAGCCAGCACATAATTCATCCCACACAAAGGCATGCACAGGCACTGACACCTGACATTTTTAGCCAATACCATCCGTCTCCTCAGTGTGTGCAGATCCTGACAAAGCCCCGCTCGGCTCTCAGCTCGCTGCTACTCCCCATTTCCCTTCCTAACCCCCCCTCCACACACACACACACACACGCTCCTACTCACAAATACACACACGCACTCACACACACAAACATACACACAACTCACTCCTTCTCATACACACAAACACACACAGACAGACACACATGCACACACAAACATACCCCGCCTCTCTCTCTCTCTCCCTCACACTCACACACACCTTCACAAATCACACACACACACACAAGCACCCACACCCGCACACAATCCCCCGACATTGACCCACTGAGGAGCTTGGCCCAGCAGACACCGCAGGGGTTTATTTATACCCGCGCTGCTGCGGGGAGCAAGAGCCGAGCCGATCGCTGGCCTCCCACTCACAGGCCTGCGCTCCACCTGTTCACCTTGCCTAGAGTCCCGCACAGGCAACTCCGCTTCCCCACTCCCCAGTGGGGGATCATGGCACGTTTTTATTATCATTTATCAAAACAAAAAAAGGGTCACTAAAGGGATATTGTCACTAAAATAAGGCACGCACACAAAAACACACACACAAGCACAGACAAACACAAACACAGACACACACAAACACACACACACACACACACACACACTCACACACTCACACACATGTTGGTTTAGTTTGCGTCCGCTCTCTCAGTGGCGGACCTATTCCGCCCCTGTCATCGAGGGCTCGTCCGCGGTTGCCAGTTTCTTGCCACATCTGGCTTAATAACGGACATTGTTGTCTGCGCGATTGTCATCGCCGCAAGTGCATAAACGATGATGATGATGATTATGTGCCACCCGAGTGTGACTTTAAGACCAAGTTTAGCGCAGCCCGGCCCGTCGTGTAACCCGAGCCACGGACAGTGACAGCTGGGCGAGCGAGGCGAGAGCCAGCGGGATAAGGGGGAGAGGAGCGACTCGGAAATAACTTCTCGCTTTCTCTTTCTCTCCCGACTCTCTCGAAAGCCCAGACGCCAAAGAGACGTCAGTGTGCAAGGAGCGAAACGCGGCAGAGATGGCGCCGACCCGGTCCGTTTGGATGTGCACGGTTGCACTGGCCACTGTGCTGGTGTTCTCTGGGCAAGGTAGGTAGGGGGGCTTTGGGCATGAGTGCTGTGCTGTGCTGTTTGGTGGCACCCATGCACTTGTCATTTGCTTCTTTGTTCCACCTCCGGTGAATACGCCACCCACCAGTAATCTGACGGATACTAAAGGAATGAGCTAAAATGTCATAGTGAGTTGATGCTTTATTTGGCAGGAGTTGTTTGATTAGCTGAGGATGGAGTTGAAGTAAGTTTACAACTTATTAATGGGCAACAATTGTTCTGTTCTTTGATATATTGATATTTGTTTGACATGATGACAATAGACAACTTCAGAAACTTCAGAAAAAAAACTCTTTAACTAACCTTTATATTTTCCATAACGGAAAATAAACCCAATTATCTAAAAGCTTTCTTCTAACAGACATGAAAGAGCAGGTTTCCCCCATGTTTGTACTAATGTACGGCACAGTTTCTGACATTTGTTTGCCTTGGGTGGTGATTGATTGATTTTGATTGATTCTGTAGTTAGAATATAAAAGATCAGTCTGTTCAAAATTCAGAAAATGCAGAAAATGAGTCGCCATGTTATATTGTGTTGAGGTGGTTGTCTATTTGAAGAAGAATATGGATTGGGTAAAGTTATTTTAGCACTAAGCACGGTTAAATCAAGTCTACACAACACAAAACAAGAACAGCATTTATGTCACCATGCTATCAACTCAACTAACCTTGTCAGAATATGCAGAGATGCAATTCTCACCGTATAGTTTAGATCAGAACAGTAGTAAACACAACACGGTGTCATTTCATTGGCCTTTCAGACTGACGTGGGAGTCTTATATTCTTGTCCCAGGACACAGTCTATCCTCTCCAGTTAACGCTCTGAGGTCATACTCGCTTCTGATTCTACCGGCCAGGTCTGAAGTGTTCGCTCAAGTTAACAGTGGTTTGTGGTTGAATGCCGACTGAACTATTTAGTATTCTGCCAAACCAGGCCCACTGTTCTAAGAGCATGTACAGCAGGTGAAGACTGGGGTTTTTGTGGTAGTTCTACTCAAAACTCCATCAAGTGCAGCAATTATCATTCTTACAAATAATTTTCAAGCATATTTTGCTGGACAATGTTAGACATAGGGCTGTTCCGCAAAGGTTTGGCCAGGTGCAGTGTTGTTCTGCAAACCATGACAAAACACCGTTGACATGTCTGGTCTAAATTGCACTTCACATTGATCTCACACTGTTCCTTTTGGATGGTTTAACAAGCAAAACAACCAATCACAGAGGGCTATTTTTGAGTACAGTTTACAGTAGACAGACAGACCAACAGACCGACAGATAGATAGATAGATTTCAATCAGTCTGATGGCTCTAAACTGCTTCTTTCATCCAGCCTACTCACATGCATTCACTTGGAGGTACATCTACACTTATCATCAACAACATGGGACAATGACTTTGCAACCAGAACACCTCACCAATGTTTTCAGCATTGGGAAACAATACACAAGGTGGTCCTGGTGACTGTGGATTGGTCTTCAATGTGTCTGCATGCATTGTATGCCATGTATGAATGCATGCCATTCATGATCCAAACTTCCTACAGGAACTTGTCCAAATCAGCTTCCCTCCTAACCAACCTCATTTCCACCCTCCTTTCCTCTTTCTCTCTCTCTATCTCTCTCTCTCTCTCTCTCTCTCTCTCTCTAGTTGTGAGAGGAAACGAAGAAGCAGACCTTATCAAACAAATCTTCACTAAGTACAATAAGAACATCCGTCCTACAGAGAACCCCGAAGATAAGGTGGAGGTGATGCTCAAACTGACTCTCACCAACCTCATTTCCTTGGTATGAATCACATGCACTACTTCCAGTCTTTCAATTTACTTTTAACTGGATAATGACATGAAACTATTGTGGATATGTAGTCTTGTTGAATCTTCACATCAAGTTGTGTAGATACTAGGGATGCACCAAATCCTGATGTTTAAGGCTCTGTCATATACCGAATTCATTATTCAAGATTTGGCCAAATCCCGAACCAAATACCGAATCCTAGTCATTTCTGTGATGAATGCATAAATGCAATAAACACCATCAAAAATTGTGAAATTGTGAAAAAAAGATGCCATTGCCAAAGCATGACTATTGCAGCACTTGGACTGGTTACATAGACACCAGCTTGACCAGACCATCACATGAAAGGTTTAACTGCTTAAATATTACTTTACAGTAATCACAGAAATCTCTCACTCTGTCTTTCAGAATGAAAAAGAAGAGACTCTCACTACCAGTGTTTGGATTGAACTAGTAAGTTTGACATTTCTGAGATTTTCTTTTATTTGTCTAGCAGAGTCTTTTCATTTCCTTTTAGCGTTTTCTTCGTATTATTCACACGTTCTTTCTTACTTTCTTTTTGCTTGCACTACTTGTTGGTTTCTTTGCCGTGTCACAGCAATGGACAGATTACCGTCTGGCGTGGAACACCTCTGAGCACCACGGCATTGAGGTGATCCGTGTCCCCTACAGCATGGTGTGGCTCCCTGACATTGGCCTGGAGAACAAGTGAGGCTTGCTCTCCTTCCTAAACTATCGGATCACATCTAGATCACTGTTCACTTTTTTTTTTTCTTGGGTTGGTTATTTTGGGCGCTAACAATTAATATAATAATAAGTATTATAGTGTTGGTTTCACGTATCCATCATGTCCAATGCTGTTTTGCCACTGTTTTGGATCTTAAACAATTGTAACATCTTTTTCCCTTTTTGTAGCATTGACGGGAAGTTTGACGTAGCATACTATGCTAACGTACTCATCTACTCAAGTGGATACATGTACTGGCTTCCCCCGGCCATCTACCGAAGTACATGCGCCATTGAGATCACCTTCTTTCCCTTCGACTACCAGAACTGCACACTTGTCTTCAGGTCAGGATTGGATTATGTGAGCACGACACTGCTTAATGTGTCCACGAGATTGACATTTTCTACACATACGAGAATACACACGCTCCCATTGATTGATTGTCTCCAGAGCACCTATTGTATTGTGAGACAGTGCGCTCGCTACATATTTGGCTGGCTGGCCCTCAGGCAGAGTGAGCGAGGCCTTTTGTTTGTTTGTGCTGCGTGGGACAAATTTACGAGGTAGTGAGCGAGGAAATGTTTGGCCAGGATGCAGGGCTGGCGCAACTCCTGTCCTTCCACGCCATGCAACGCAGGAAGCAGGATGGAAGCGCACACTACGCGCCCTCGAGGTTGGGGGACACAGCATCATAATGTTACGTCTATATTCATACGAATCAAATCGAACCTACTACTTTCTTTTTATTACGTATATTTTGGGCATTTTGCCTTTATTTTAAATAGGACAGCGGAGAGACTGACAGGAAGCCAGTGGGAGAGAGAGAGAGATGGGGTGGGATCGGGAAATGAGGTGGGTCAAACTCGAACCTGGGGCCCCTGTGGGCTCTTAGGCTCAATTGTGGTCTGGGCCGCTGTGGCCAGTAGCGCCATGGCATCCCCCGCATACCAACTAGTTTCATATCGGCAATCTAGTTTCAACTTGAATGATTCACCAGCTGGGAGAGGGTTGTGAGATGGTACTCCTGGAGAGGCTTGCTGGCATTCTTGACGATCAATAAGTTTGAAACAGGAGAGCTGAATATAATTGAATAATATTCATTTATATATAGTATAAATTCAGGCCCTAACTTTATTATTGCTTTGTCCTAAGGTCTCAAACCTACAGTGCTAGTGAAGTGGACCTCAAGCTGGCTATCGATGACGAGACTTCGGATCCCATTGAGTGGGTGGTTATTGACCCTGAGGCTTTTACTGGTAACATATGTGCTACAGATTGTCTCTTACATTGCTAGACCACAATATCCTCTCATATACACCATTATTTCCCGTCTATTAACGGAGGTTTATAAACTGATTTTACGTCAGCTATGAAGTTAAGTGTTAAGAGGTTAAGAGGCCATCATGCGGTTTATACAAAATGTGTTTAATACATGGGAAATCACAGCACTGTAGGTGACTTCCTAAAATACAGCCAAGGATGTGCTTTCTTGACACTCTTTTTCCCAACTTGACAGAGAATGGAGAGTGGGCAATCAAGCATAGGCCAGCTCGAAAGATCCTCAACAAGAAGTACACGCCAGATGATCTGGAATACCAGGAGATCTTTTTCAATCTGATCATCCAAAGGAAACCACTATTCTACATCATCAATATGATTCTTCCCTGCTCACTCATCTCCTCTCTGGTCCTGCTGGCATTCTTTCTCCCTGCCCAGGGTACGCATGCGTGTGTGTGTGTGTGCGTGTGTGTTGCTGTGTATACTACTGTATATGTGGCGTATGTGGAGGTTGTGTTGCTGAAGATAACATGTCTGTTGTTATGTCAATACGATGCAATATTCTAATATAATTTAGTGATGATCAATGTATCTCTTTGTCTCACCCTGAACATCTATATGTACGTAAACACACACACACACACACGTATCCATGCACACACACATACACACGTTTGCACAAACACACACATGTACACACACACACACACACACACACACACACACACACACACACACACACACACACACACACACACACACACACACAGCTGGTGGACAGAAGTTGACCGTATCCATCTCTGTGCTGCTGGCCCAGACTGTGTTCCTCATTCTTATTGCACAGAAGATTCCGGAGACATCACTGTCTGTTCCTCTTATTGGAAAGTAAGTGGGAGCGTGTGTTATTGTTATTGTTTATCCGTCACTACTTTCACTACGCTTCAGTTTGTACTGCTTTGTGTGACTCTTGTTTATCCCTGCCTCATCAGTCTTGCACTAAACAAGCAGCCAAATGATTCATGACCTTTTAAACGTTGCTGACCTTTCTCTGTCCTCTTAGGTACCTGATCTTCGTAATGTCAGTGACCACCATCATCGTCACAAATATGATTATCGTGCTCAACTTCTCCCTCCGGACCCCCAGCACCCACACCATGTCCCGCTCCATCAGACATGTACGTTCACACTCCCAAATGCATAAATAAGTCAAATGTAAAGGAAATGTTTCCACTAACTCTGTATTATACTAACTTGCTCTATGCTAATGAATTGTCCCATTGGGGGACAAATAAATAAAGTTGAAGTTGAAGTTGATAGTAATAATAATAGTAATAATAATAGTAGTAATAAACTAATAATAGTAATAATAATAGTAATAAGTAAATGTATCTGCTAACTCTGTATCATACTAACTTGCTCTATATACGCAAATGAACTGCCTCATTGGGGGACAAACAAATAAAGTTTGAAGCTGAAGTTAATAACAATAAGGCAATACTGAATGTTAGCCTTTCTATGAGCCATATCAATCCAACCAATCGATCTCCTTTATCTTCTCTACCTCTCTCAGCTCTTCCTCCAGGTGGTCCCTCGTTACCTGGGCATGGACCCCCTGGTGGACGATGGGGAGGGCGACCGAGAGGCGGAGGGCGCGCGGGAGCGGCGGCGCAGCTCCTTCGGCCTGATGCAGCGGGCGGAGGAGTACGTGCTGAAGCAGCCGCGCAGCGAGATGATGTTCGACCGGCTGCGAGAGCGCCACGGCCTCGTTCACTCCATCGGTGAGGGTGTCCCCATCACAACGTCCGTCTCTTGGTCGTGGAATTTTACACTCGACTATCACTAATTATTAGTATTAATCTTCTCATCACCGGGAATAGCGCCGAGTCTAATGACAAGTTTACAATTTCAGCATCTCCTGCTGCACAAAACCACTAAGTGGCAAATACCAAGGGCTTTAATATGTATTAAATATTAATATGATTTGTAATATCCAGGCAGGCATTGTTGATGCCTGTTATTAAAACCAGGACATGAAATGACAAAGCGCTCTCATTAAATGTGAAACATAATTCTTATCCAGTACACTTTCTGTCTAATTCAGAACTGCACCCAAATGTCAGCTGTCCATTCAGTGCATAGCCCTCAGATATTTGAACACAGTCCTGTCAATCTAAAAGAAAGCAAAGACCATCAACACACACACACACACACACACACACACACACACACACACACACACACACAGGTTTACTCTTTCATCAGTATTGTTGGCCGTATCTGTAATAGGATCACTGGTTAATTCATCATTCGATTCAGCGATTGGAGATGAAAACCAGCTATTTGCCATTCATGCTATTGTCTCATGCCACAGTCTTGAATGTAAGAGGTGATGGCTTGTTTTTGTGTCACTGACTCCCCCTAGTGGATGATCTTGATGTGAGCACCACAGCCACCCTTTACAAGAGCCTGGCCGAAGCAGCACCAGAGATTAAGGAATGTGTAGATGCCTGTAACTTCATTGCAGAGAGCACCAAGCAGCAGAATGACGTCGGATCCGTAAGTGAATCTTTTGTATTTGTGGCGAGAACATGACGCAACCTCTGAGCCACATTAAAATAGTTTTCTAAGTAGCACCGTGACCTTCAGAGTGCAGAATGCTTGCCTTTTTTCCTGACTGGGAAATACATGGGACCACTGTGGAAGTTCAGTTGCAGGAGTTCTGCACTACTACAGAGAGGCCAGCTAGTATAAAGAGCACCACTATTAGCAATTTACCCTGGGCCTTTTCATCCCATGCCACTGTTAGCATGCACCACAACACACACACACACACACACACACACACACACACACACACACACACACACACACACACACACACACACACACACACACACACACACACACACACACACACACACACACACACACACACACACACACACACACACACACACACACACACACACACACACACTTCCAGTGCTGATTTGCATCCCTTTGATCATTTCTCATTATTTCAAATTCACCTATGTTTACTGTAATTTTTCAACTATTAGCCGTGGCTGGTTGATTTTGCTAAATTTCTTCAGTTATGAGGTTAATACACAGGGGACAGTTAATATGGTGTTAATATGTTATTAATATGGTTTTGCATAAAACTTGCATAAAACACTGTCCTGCAGTTTACACACAATGTGGCGAATACACAGGAAATTACTGTATATTCACAACTGAAGATAATATCAAACATAGGTGTTGTTGCCCTGTCCCTACTTACTGTCTTCTCTCTTTGGTCATCCTTCCCTCAGGAGGTGGAGAGCTGGGTGCTGATTGGGAAGATGATTGATAAGGTGTGCTTCTGGGCAGCTCTCTTGCTCTTCAGTATTGGGACAGTGGCAATCTTCCTCACGGGACATTTCAACCAGGCTCCTGAATTTCCTTTCCCTGGAGAAAACAAGCGATACACTCCCCCTTAGTAATCAAAGGCCCGCTCGCTATCTCTCAACATTTGCCTTCCCATGTGGTTACGAACAAGGTAGTGTAGTAACATCATTATTTTACTCCTGGCACATAATTTATTTATTCTATTTAGGAATAACATCTAGTGCCTATTGGTGGATGCAAGTGTTGCATTGATGTGAAGTTTCTCTTTTTCATTTTTTCCCCCTTTTGTAAGACATTTCTTTTCTTTCATTATTGTACTTTCATTTTACGTATGTACATCATGTCACTGGTTCATTTAATGTTTGTGTCATTGTGCCATTGTATTTGTCTTGTGTAATGTTTTTTTTTGCATTTCAAACCTGTAATCTTTGCAATGACATTGGTAAAGGTGTTTACTGGTTTTAATCTCGTTTCCCCTCATGAATTATTGGTACCATGTGTTCACTTACAGCTTCGCTTTGTGTTAAGTGAGCTCCCTAAAGTTCAATCCCTAAAGTTTACAGCCATTTGAAACCTATGATATGTGATCATCATGTGCCATATGGAGGACACATTTGCCACTTCAGTAATACAGTATTCAGATGATTTAGGACTGCCAGTCCCCATTCTGACCGTCAGCAGTGCTGTTTACTGTTGATGATACATTTTACATGCAGAGAGTACTGTCTTACTTGAAACCTGTGTAACTTTACCGTGTTCATGGAAGAATGCAGTGACATGGAGAGTCGACTGCCGAGAAAACTGTATCTGCGTGAATACTTAAGATGACTGTTGGTGAATATGTTAAATAATATGATGCTATGATACTATACAACAGACATTTTCTACCCAGTTGTCTCACGAGTCTGAATGCATGTGACACAGTGTGATGCATGTAGCAGACACGGCGATCACATGTCTGTGTGACTCCTCTGCATAACTGATGGTCTGAAAAGAATCTGCAAATCCTCAGGTTCTACTGGAGAAAAAGGTCTAAGCCTAAGGCTTTCCTTTGTCTGTACATTAAAAATCCACTGAAAAAGTGTTATAAAATGTGCTTTCACAAACTGCAGGAAATAAAGGTACAATTACTGACTTGAATGTCACACCATTAGAGATGAATAGTAGCATTACATTTAATAGGAATTGTAACCGTAGTAATAGTATTACTTTACATTTAGGCTACAATAGCCTAAATTATTTTGTAAGGCTGCGTAGACAAATAAATTAAGAATGAATAACTCTACTACACTAAAATATTAGACACTTTTAAATATGGTGAAATGTGTATAAAAAATGTACCAATGCCTTCACATAACCACTCAACCCAGTAATCATGTAGGTCTACATTTCTACTACAGAAGCCTATAGCAGCCTATAGACTTGCAAGCCACTGAAATGGTATGTAGCCAAATGTAGCCCAGCACGTGTTATTGTATCTGCAGGGGGCATTAGTGAGCAGATGTTTTTTACATTCCTCTTTTGCAGTCTGAGAAGTGTTGAGTCTTGCCCACAATACCGACATCGTTGAGACATGCTCTGCACTCACACCTCAATAGTTGTTGTGACCACTTTGACCACTGTTGGTTACTTTAGGCCTATATTGTGTTGCTTTCTTTTTAGTCCAAGTTATTCTGGCTGTGAATTTGTGTGATAGACCATGTGTGTGTGTGCGTGTGCGTGTGCGTGTGCGTGTGTGCGTATTCATTTCGATAGCCTACGACTTTACGCCACACTCAGATAACCGTGCCAAACTAACCTGATCTATTTTAGAAATCTTTCATAGAATGCTAATGTCTCCCTGTCTACCTACCTCACACCACGCATGATGATGACTGATACAGACTTGCACGCGGGAGGTAGCCTAGTCTAGCCTAGCAAACAAGACGCATCACTGGAGACTTGGTGTAGCTCAAGGATTTTTTCCCACGAGACAGCTAGTCGGGAGACGTTTGAAAATAGTTGAACTATTGTACGCATTTAGATCTCATTCGATGACTGTGAATGGAAAAAAAAAATCCGAACAACTTGGCGGAGAACGCCCTTACTCACATTCGTCATAGCCTGTTATAGGCTACTAAGAGAAGTAGTGGAAACACCTCGGAAACGTTGGCAGTCCTTCACATTACATCTGTTTTATCTGTAAATGACTGAATGAACTAAAAAAAAAAAGAATTGACCGGATGCTATTCAGGGAATTACGGTAAGGGAAGCTTTCAGCCCCTTTCGGACGCATTGAAAAGTATCCTACCCTACCCCTGACTGTCGTAAATCTGTTGGGCGGAGGACTGATGGGGGAAATCCACAAGTTGCCCCAAAACAATTTTCAACAACGGATAACTAAAACGGGAAACTTTGTTGCAATGCAAATGGTTGCCAGCCTTTTTAAGTAAGTGGCTACAGTTTCATAGAATTTTCCAGAATGCATTCTGTGTTGGTCACGACAATTTTGCCGTCGATTGAATTGCTTTGTGAACAATTCTTTGAATTATTTTATTGGTAGCCTAATCGTTTTTCGAGGCTTTGAATCCCAGCTAAATGTATGTATATTTACATTTGCAACGATCAAGGCTACACCTTGTAACTTTGTTACAAGTAGCCTAGCCTATTTTAGTTTTGATTGTAGGCCTACCTTTCTGACAAGGTAGTCCGTGACAAGAATGTTAATTGCCTAGTAGACTATAAAATAACAGTTTCCTATCTAATCCTTTCACTGCCGTTGGGAGTTTTTCTTTTGCCATAGCGTACAATTTTCAAAATTCGTTATGTCCTAAGTTAGGCTATAATTAGGGTGTTTTAGTTCTTGGAAAACTTTAGAACAATACACGACCGTGATTCTGGAATAGGTTATAGCTAGTGATCCATCCTCTGCCTGCTTCACATACATCAGTAAGTAAAACGTCATGCATCTTCTTCACAAATCAATAAAGTCCATTTTGTAACCTGAGGACAACTCGAAATGAAACGTTTCATTCACTTATCTTCACTCCTCGACTTCTCTAAACGCAGCAATCAGTGCTGGGAATTAATTTGGCAACTTGAGGCAATGCAATTTCCTCATGTTACAGAAAATGTTATGTCAGAGTTAGAGCCTCTGAATAGCCTAAGAATTATGAATCAAAGATCCGCTTTAACCCTCTTCCTGTGTGCGTGCCACCTCTCTGTTGCACTGGCATTCTCCTCTCGCATGCAAGCTGTCCTTTCTATTTATGAGTCATCATGCATGCTAGATGTCAAACTGCAAACTTATTTTGGGTCATTCCGTGTCAAATCACCCAATTTCAGCTACATTTGGAAAGTGACCCTCTCCAAAAAAATCTGAAATAAATCACAGGTGTATGTTTTTTTTCTCAACCACAGCAAATATTTGATCTCAAAAAGAATAAAATAGAGACGTTGCATGCATCAGTCTTTCATGCATATAGCCTTCCCTTCTCTCGTCAACACCACAGCTCCCATAGCCTGCTCTCCTCCAGTCTGTCTTGCTCCCTGGGTACTGTTGCACCTGGAACATGGTTCCCATGGCAGCAGTGAGCATAGGCAGTTGCTGTGCCTTTATACACACGTGCACACACACACACACACACACACACACACACACACACACACACACACACACACACAGAGCATCACCTTGGCTTTCTGCTGATCTATTTTCTTTAGCTCTGAAGGGCATCAACCAGGACTTCGATGCAGCTTGACATACACGTATGTCACAATAAACATGTATTACCACAAATAACACACGTTATACTACCTTTACTTCCTATGTCGTTTCAGTGCACCTTTAAATAGTGGTTTACATTTAAGTTTGGCTATACTGCTTATTTTGTTATTTCTTATTTCAATGGATTTAGATGATTTTTGCAGCATGGCGATCTGATTATGCAATATGATGTTCCTTGTAGCCTACTCCTGATACTCAGAAATTCTAAAATGATGAAGGAGGGAAGGAAGGAAGGAATTAAAAGATCTTATTTCTAATGATACTTTAAGGCACATTGATCCTAAATGGAAACAAGGAAAGGATAAGCTCGGCCTCAGGTCATTAATTTCCCTTGTCTAACTGGTTTGCTAAGTGACTTTGTAAATTAAGCACCCATTTTTTTATAGACCGAAAGCAAAATACTCTCTCTAGTTTTCTAAACTTTGCTCCTCCTTTCCATTACAGTCTTTTTATTTAATGAATGTGTCCATAGTCAACTTCAAACACATGAATGAAAACATATGCACTGGGCCCTTGGTTGGGAGAGAGTTGTCCTGTTGGCTGCCTGGGATCATATGACCCTGAGTACACACATGCTGTTGGGAGTATTGCCTGTGGAGGTCATTCACTCCTCTCACTTCCTCTGTGCACACGGTGGGACAAACAGGCTTATACTCCCACAGTCAAGAAAAATGCCTGTGCTTTGGTAATCAGCAGTGTGGTGCTTGTGTACAGTAGATTTCAATGGGATCCCACAATCCACATCAAGGTCAGACAGTGCTTTTGTTATCACTGAAAGTGCAGCACAAATAACAAAGCCGGTAAGATAGTGGCTGACTTCGGTCAGTTGTCAGTCAGGTTCTTATGTTCTAAGGTAAGACTTCTTTCCATTTACTGTTTGAACACGGTACTGAGCAACCTGAGTTCAACCTGTTCAGCTAAAATACCAGCACTGTCAAGATGCCAGTGCCACTCCCCATCTTATGCATGCTTGGCGAAACTTTTCTGAGAAACATAAACAAATGCAGAAGTGATAAAGGTCTAGAATATCTTGTAATGTATTGTGGCTATACACAGCTGTGTTGGTGGTATGCTCTTCCTCTGTTGCAAGCAGCATGTCGCCAAAACAGACTTCCATGTCTCTTAATTTCCCCAGAGTTGAGGAGGTCCTCTGTATTGAGAGCGGTCATTCTCTGCACCAGACAAGGGGCTCTGTGAGCCGCACAGAGCCCCTTGTTGAGTTTAAGCAATCCAGAGAAAAAATAGATCCGGCAGGGAACTTGTCTTTCATTTGTGTTAGTTCAGCACGGCGTGGTGAGGCAAGGCTCGGTGATCTCCCAAAGGGTCGTCCCACTCCATCTGGTTTCAGGCTTGTTTATTCACCCCACAAGATGACCTCAGCCATCTTCATGAAAAGCTCAGATTGATTTCCCTTTAGTCTAACCACAGCTACACGCTGGTCTTTATTCTGCTTTCCAGAGATTACCTGTTTATTACAGAAGTCTGCACTCAAAAAGACATTTTGCAGAAGGTCTTGCAAAAATTATATTGTCAGAACACCAAACAGACCAGAAGGAAACAGTGTTCTAAAGGCTCTGTTTTGGTAAGGCCCTTTTACACTGAGGGATTTTTTTAAGTTCCTAGAACCCCTTTTTGCACATTTGGTCAGCATGGAACTTCAGTTCCTATCACTATGAGCTCCTACTTTGGGGTGGGGTCTTTTCCAAAGTCCTTTTAGGCAAGTCCCCTCCATTTGGTGGCCATCTTGGAAACACACTTTGGGCAGTTATCAGGCATCTATATACCCAATCGAGTGAATGGTAAGGCATTCAGGAAGAGGTGGGATATGTGTAGACAACTGCCATATTGGCATTTCAAACTAACACCATGGGTGCCTCTCAACATCCCTCCTTGATCCTCGATGCTCGGTCCTTTAGGCTCATTCCCACAGACCTATAATGAAAACTGGATGGACAACCCCATTGGTCCCGCCCCATCATTCTTTATCTAGATCAGTGGGAACGAGGACCGAGGAAGGAAGGGAGGACAGATAAAAAGACGAATGAGAGGCACCCCGTGCATTTCTATGGAGGATTATCTGAGTGCTGTGTCTCCTCATTAGAAGTCTCTGTCTTTCTCCGATGCATAGGAGCCATTACTGATGAGAATGCCAAGGCAGCAGAAGCACCATTAAAACAAATCAAATTAATTCAGCTTTTGTTTGAATATGCTTAACATAAAAACTGCACGAGAAGGTTGCAGAGACGAACTACTCTCACGCCATACGAATGCCGTCTTGACAGATGAGAGGGCAAATCAATGAACCTCAATACGGTATCTAGTAACTAGCAATGCTGTCCATTTCATTACTTTACGGCTCATGTAACAATGGGGCTATTAATGTGTGTTAAGTAATCTCAGAGTTCCTAGAGTTTACGCAAATGCAAACAGGAAAAAAAAACCTAGGGACTGTGTAGCTCTAGGCCGAGTAGCCTCTCCAGTTAGAAGTTAGGTAGAACTGTGTTCCTAGAATGGTGTGTCCTTTCTCCGTCTGTTTAATTAATTTGTCCTTCTTTCTCCATCTGTTTTGTATGCAAGGTGTGTGCACTTGTGAAGGGCTGAGGGTGGAGTCTCAGCGCATACCATGGCAGACCCGGGGGAGCCGTCCGCTTTGAGATGGCTGCGTTCCCAAGATTGCTCCAAGCAGCTGTCAGAGGAACAACTTGAGTCTATAAAGAACAACAGTGGTGAGAACACCCCCTTTTTCTCTTTCTCTCTCACTCTCTCACTCTTTCTCTCTCTCTGTCACTCTTACTCTCACTTTCACTCTTGCATACATACATGCACACACACTTTACAAATTCATACAGTTTAAAGTGAGCATAACAGCAATGTTGCATGCCTTTAGAAAATGGGATGCAATCAGTTATGCAAGCTTACCAATTTCAACTAGAAAGGGAATGCCTTTTATTGTCATACAATATTGACATACTGTGTGGTCATCTCCAAGATCAGGATGTCTGTCTTGTAGCATTCACCAGAGAGCCAGTAGGGATGCCAGACATGTTGTGACATGACATGCAGTGTTGATGGTAGCTTGTTTCGCTGACGTCTGCACCCCCCTTCCCTTCCCACCCAGAATTGCGCCCTTTTCTGGCCATTCATTACCTGCCCTCCCTAAAGGAGGGAGATGTGTCCCCTCTACTGCAGGGCAACCCCATCATATGCAGGGTCGACAATACAGAGAGATACACCACACGCTCCAAGGTATGTATGTATATCTGCACACACACACATTCATGCTGATTGTGGCTATGTGTCCAAACTCCAAAGTCAATGCTAAAGAATGCAGTACGGGAACAACTATGTTATATAAGCACAGTTACCTCTTGCTAGACTAAGTACAGTAAACCCAGCCACATCTGCGGGTGATTGGATTTCGCCCTGCAGCTCAGGCTGGAAACCTCCACATTTTTCTGTCCTGCTTCCGTTACAAACCTGCGTGGACCAATCACAAACTGGCTTATCCACCTGGCACACCTGGATCCTTAGTCTGATTGGTTGAAGGACTATCCAATGCGTACAGAGTCATTTGAACTATGCCAATTGATCACGCCTCTTGAAGAGTAGAAAATACAGAGCAGATTCCCCAGACTAATGTTCAATCTTTAAAGATTGAGCCAAGCTAACCTCTTGTTTTATTATTGAAGTAAATGTGTTGTGTCATCTTTTGCCTAATGATTTGATCCCTGTATACATGCACCCAGGTATTTTTTTAAATGGAAATTGTTCTATATGTTGGGCTATCCACGTGCCAACAGCATTTTAGGATGGTTTTGACAACGGCCTATAAAGTGAAGATTTTGTGAAATGATTGCGTATGTTTTAAATCATTTAAAGTAAATGAGTGTGTGTGTCATGGACCAGGTACGTGTGTGCACCCTGTACACGGTCAAGCTGAGCCACGGGGACTTCACATGGACGGTCAAGAGAAAGTACAAACACTTCCAGGAACTCCACCGAGACCTCTACAAGTACAAGATGATGCTGCAGTTCTTACCCCTGGGACGGTGAGTAA
Organism: Sardina pilchardus; assembly: GCF_963854185.1. Lineage (NCBI taxonomy): Eukaryota > Metazoa > Chordata > Actinopteri > Clupeiformes > Clupeidae > Sardina > Sardina pilchardus. The sequence goes on from NC_084998.1 coordinate 10,317,796, forward strand.
TGTGTACACGCCCTCATTTACGTACCACACACACACACACACACACACACACACACACACACACACATGCAAATTCATAGTAAAATCCAGCTGTCAGCAGGATCTTTCTCACGCCACACCCATTTGAGTCCAGGGTTTTGATTGTGCTTCTGCATGCTGTTGTCTTCCTTATCTTCACCTCCATGTTGCACGTCTGGTACATACTGTACATGTCACAACAGTATCTGACCACATGTTGTTGTTGTCATTCGTTGTCTTATTCAAGGTTTGCGATTCAGAGGCAACAGCTGGAGAACATGACCGAGGAGATGCCCACACTACACGGAACAGAGAGGAGGAGGGCCTCCAGCAAACCTGTAAATGAAATAGAATAGAAAATATACTTTTTTGATCCCGTGAGGGAAATTCATTTCGCTGCATTTAACCCAATTTAACCAAATTAGTGAACACACACAACACACAGTGAACACATAGTGAGGTGAATCACACACTAACCCAGAGCAGTGAGCTGCCTGCCCAACCAGCGGCGCTCGGGGAGCAGTGAGGGGTTAGGTGCCTTGCTCAAGGGCACTTCAGCCGTGGACTGGTCGGGGATCGAACTGGCAACCCTCAGGTTACAAGCCCCAAGCCCTAACCAGTAGGCCACGGCTGCCCCTAATTTACCATCTGAGTTCAACAGGACCCATCCATAGCAGGATGTAGTATTTTACCAGTGTACAGTCCATGGCCACGTTCTAAGAACGCTCCTAAGAAGTTCTTAGCACCTAAGAGCTTCTTAACAAATCTGGGAAGCGTGGCCCTTTGCAGTATATCAACAGCACAGTGTTTGCCCTGTGGTAGCCTTGCTGTGTGTAGAAATGCTGTGTACCGTGTGATCAAGTAGCCTATTATCACCAGCAACATGCATCAGCAAAGATTGACCAGTATTCCTCTTCTGACCTCTTGTGGCCTTGGGTTGTGTATCATGTGGTAGCGAAGTGCGGAAATAGTTCACAGTAGAGACTTCAGGTCCACTAATTCTGGTTTTGCTTTTCAGAAATACCTGGAGGACTATCTGAATGGCCTACTCGAAAATACTTTCTGTAAAAACTATCATGGCATGGTAGGTGTATACTGTATGTCGACAGTCGACACACGGACTCTTCACCCGCCCACCCCCCAGACACACACACACACACACACACACACACACACACACACACACACACACACACACACACATGCATATGCAATCAGTCTGTACGTTTTCACTCAGAGCTGTATGTTAAATGTCTGTTTTCATTTTCTGCAGTTGGAGTTTCTCGCTGTCAGCCAACTGTCCTTTGTCAAAGATCTTGGACTTAAAGGACTGTAAGTAATTGTGTTTGTGAGTGAGTGCGTTAGTGTGTATTCTGTGTGTGCGTTTGTGTATATTAACTTGTCAGTCTTGTTGAAATATCCCCGTTGTTACAATTACTTATGTTAAATTTGTCTGTTAAAAATCCGCTTTCTCTACACTAAGTACCAGGACTGTCAGATAGCTTGGTTCTATGAGCTCCCTGGTTGACCGATAATTTGTATGGTAGGAGCAGGCTTCACTCAGTCTCTTAGGTTTGTTTTTGAGAGTGCTAGACCAAACTTATATGTTTTCTAAGAAAAGGAAAAAAGGTCACATTTTGCATTTAAACTCCCTGGTTGACCCCCAGATGACATTAGGTTGGGGTTGTTTCCATTTCCTGAATCTATGCAAATGTTCTTGTGGTAGAACAAAGACCCCTCAAAGTAGCTAATCACAGTCTAGCCAGAGGAATTATATGTTTTTAGATATGAAGTCCTCTCCATCATAATTGGCGTGTCTTTTTTTTTCGAGAGAGAAGTTTCAGGGAATAAACACACACACACACACACACACAAACACAAACACGTGTGCAGTCACCCATGAGATATCTCTGTGGTCCATCGCCCAGGAGAGAGTCAGCAGGGTTATGTTACCACAGTTCCTTTTTGTTTGGTTGGCTCGGGAGCTCCTCTGCTAACAATATTGCATCCACAATGAAGGGACACATTGCAGCGGCACTTAAAATTCCTCTTTGCTCGACCTCCTTATCTGTCTGAATGGGCTATCTTTCATTAGGTCCCCTCATGGTCCGTGTTTAGATACTGTATGGCCCATTTGGAGTCAGGCCATCCAGGAGCAATGCGCTAGTCATCCATGACAGCAGCATAATGGAAAGAATCAGCTCTTTGTTACCAAGCTAAGGAATTCCCCCTTCGATAACATGAGCGACTTTAATACACTTATCAAGTTAGATTATGGATCTGCAGCTATTAATAGCTCCATATGAGTCCTTTTGTTCTTTCTGTTTGATTATGTTTATAGTTAGTTGTGTATTATATTAGTTGTTATATGTATGGTATTTGTCTGTGATATGTGTGTGTGTGAGAGAGAGGTTCTGCTCTAACCCTATGTATGCCTAGATCCCCTCAGCATTGTGCTTGCTTAGTCCCCATGCTGGTGTTGTTTCTGCTCTGCCAACACAGGGAGGGCTTCATTCACAAAAGGTCAGGAGGTCACCGGATCCAGGGCCTGAACTGCATCGGTCATCACCAAGTCTGCCTGCGTTGGTCGCGCCGCTGGCTGGTGGTCAAGGACTCCTTCCTCCTCTACATGAAGCGTGACTCGGGGGTCATCTCTTTCGTGCTCCTGTTCGACCCCGAGCTGAAGGTGAACGTGGGCAGCGCCTACACAGAGACCCAGCACGGCGTGTGCATCGAGACCTTCACCCGGCAAGTACCGCCCCGGGGCACAGACGACCGCTTTGAAACGGACTGAAAAGAAACGTTTTGGTGTTGTTCACAAAGATGGCTCAGATGGCTGAGTGCACGTGCACTTTGCAAGACGCAGAATGCAAAACACTGTGGTGTGTCTCACTAATGGCCCATAGTTTGGTTTGGTCTGCTATGTACCAGATGATGGATCATCTGACCTTATCTTTTATTGATCGCCCTTTCAAATCCTAATGCATGATTTGCTGTCTTCCTGTGTTTTCGCGAAGTACTTCTCATCACAGTTTTTGACAGGAATGTAAAAAACTACAACACAGCCAATAGTTCAGCAAAATTGTAAAAACAAAACAAAAAAAACCTCTGGAATGCCATGATTGTTGTCTAAAAATAACATCTCCGTTGGTTCTAACTGAGCATTATGTTTGTGTGGTATCCAGGAAGCTGGTCATTAAGTGCAACACATACAGACAGGCCCAGTGGTGGAGCCATGAGATCAAACGCCTGTCAGAGGCCAGTGACTTCCTGCAGCTGCATCGCTTCCAGAGTTTCGCCCCGCCGCGCTCCAACACACTCACCAAGTGGTACGGACATGCTCACGTGCTACAGCCTACATTTGATATCACCGCACATATCAACAGATATTCATCATACACTTCAGACACTTCCTGATCATGTTCACTTATAACTCAATTCTCAAGTCAAAAACTCTTTTCCTCAATGGCTGTGATTTTGTGTCTTTCATTGCGTCACAGGTATGTGAATGGGAGCCAGTACTTTTCCGATCTAGCAGATGCCCTGGAACAGGCGAAGGAGGAGATCTTCATCACTGACTGGTGGTAAGGAGTATCTGCCGTGGTGGTTGTTTCCATGGTGACGTTATAAGGAACTCGCCTCAATAACAAGCGTTTTATTGGTACTTTGGGTTCGTAAGGGAACATCCTGCTCGGCTTATGCACTCATTTCCTGGTGTTCAGCTCTCCATTTTGTTAATTTTTCGGTTGTGTCTCTCCAGGCTCAGTCCAGAGGTCTTCCTGAAGCGGCCTGCCACTGATGACTACTGGCGCCTGGACACCATCCTCAAGCGCAAAGCAGTAAGACAGACCGGCCTGTCACACCTCACGCTCTCACATTGTCGCATTCGCTCGCAACTTCTCCTTGTTCAGAAGAGGCCGCAGGTAGACCACAGAATAGAGGATTAGTTTCGCTAGCCTTAAGGTCTTCATATCTCCCTCTACTCTCCCTGTCTCAATTTTTCAGTTCTGCTGGTAGCCACATTTGTTAAGGTCTTTACATTGCTTTAAAGGCAGTGGATAAAAATGAGCGCATTAGCCAGTTTGACCAGTATTGATTGACAACTCCATACATAGCACCTTCAGTAGACCTTCGCCGTATCGACTCCTTCTAGCTTTTGATGCATTGTTTCTTAAGGTGTCCTGAGTTCTTTTTGGACACAGGTAGGCCAAGTTTTCCTCAAAATATGATGCACATACACACATACACACACTCAAACACACCGACACCCCCCCCCACACACACACACACACACAATCCGTCCTTGTAATTCTGATGGCCACTGATGTGCAAGTTTCAGTCTCAGTATAAAATGTATTCATCATTTTGAACAGCATTAAATATAAAAAGCCTTCACGAGTTTATGGCCTCGCCCTGGACAATAAAACAAGTGAGGGGTGTAATGCGATGACATATGCAGCTCCCCCCCCGTGGACCTGTCCCAAGTGATGCCAGCCAGCTAGTCTGAATGAGGTGTTGGGGAGTGGCTGTTTCTGCCCGTGCAGAGTGGTGGCATTATGTGGCATCCTCTGTGGCATCAAATTACTTTCTTTGCGGAGCTCCTGTTTGCCTCCTAGAGATCACGTGTGCACAGGTGAAAGGAGATCCTGCACCAACCTGAATAATTAAGCAACAGGCTTTTGTATTAGAAAACTCTGTATTTAGTTAGTCATGTTGATGATGTGACCTGTCTGTGATGTTTACAAATTGTATCTTATAGTTTTCCTATTCCTATTCATACTGGTATACTGTATGATAACTGTGGCAATACGTTTTAATATCAGTTTCATTATTTCAGTGCTCTCATAATTTAAACTGTAATGATGCAAAACCTCTTTCTGTCTCATTATTTGCCTCTCTGTATGCTTGTAGGAGCAAGGGGTGAAAGTGTGCGTGCTGCTGTACAAAGAGGTGGAACTGGCCTTGGCTATCAACAGTTTCTACAGCAAAAGAACCCTGATGAGCTTGCATCCGAACATCAAGGTGTGTGTGTGTGTGTGTTGTGTGTGTTGTGTGTGTTGTGTGTGTTGTGTGTGTGTGTGTGTGTGTGTGTGTGTTTGTGTGTGGTGTGTGTGGTGTGTGTGTGTGTTGTGTGTGTTGTGTGTGTTGTGTGTGTTGTGTGTGTGTGTGTTACATGTCAGATTTATTTTGTCCTGTATGTAATGACTGTCCATCATGTTTGTCGATAGCACCTATGCAGTGCTGTGAACATCAGATGGCAGTGCAGCACAGCCTTGGAGGCTCTTGGCATGAGCTGCCAGTGTAAATGTAGAGATACTTCAGAGCCTCCTAAAGATGTGTGTGTGTGTGTGTGTGTGTGTGTGTGTGTGTGTGTGTGTGTGTGTGTGTGTGTGTGTGTGTGTGTGTGTGTGTGTGTGTGTGTGTGTGTGTGTGTGTGTGTGTGTGTGTGTGTGTGTGTGTGTGTGTGTGTGTGTGTGTGTGTGTGTGTGTGTGTGTGTGTGTGGGTACTCAAGGAAAGAAATGGAGGACCACACCGGGCGAAAAAATTGTAGTCGAAAATATATTTTCAGCTTTTGTTTGCTATTACTGTCGCCTACTGTAGGTGCTGAGGCATCCAGACCACGTGGCTTCCGTGGTGTTCCTGTGGGCTCATCACGAGAAGATGGTGGCCATCGACCAATCAGTCGCCTTCATGGGTGGGATTGACCTTTGCTTCGGGAGATGGGACGACAGTTGCTATAGGCTGACGGATCTGCACTCTCCACCGGTAGCCTATGACGAGACAGATGGCGGACCCGAGGTGAGGAGAGGCATGAAACACGCTCGTGCTACTTTACAACAGAAATGCATACTTAACGTTAAATCTCAATGGACCAAAATAGCCAAATCTCAGGTAGCTGTTAAGCTAAAGCAAATGAATTCGCCAAAAAAATGCTTTTGTAGTTTGAGTAAAATCAGTGCCGATGTGATTAATCAAAGTGAATATAAATGAGCAGCTTTACAAGATCAGAGCGAAATTAATTACCTGGCCACCCTGAACTTGAGGATTGTAGTATTACAGTAACAGTATATTTTCTCAAATGGGGGATGATCTGTTTCAATACACCGTAATTTCCCGACTACTAGCTGCGGATTATACATTGGTTTTGCAACATCTCTTCAGCTATGAGTAACACACAGGGGCAGATAATATGGTATTAATATGGTATTAATATGGTTTTGTTTATTTTAGCTTGCATGAAACACTGTCCTGCGGCTAGTACACAGGAAATGACTGTATGTACATTGATCAAATCTCTGATCTGATTGTACACTGTTGTTTATTTGCCTCTCTGTTGTCTTGCTCTCCTCCGTGCCCTAATTCCTCTCAGGCGGATGCGGATGGGACTGACGAGTCGGCCGCTCCTCTCGCAGAAGAGCCCGAGCCGGTGCCCGAGGGGGAGCTGGACCTGAAACAGAACACATGCTATTGGCTTGGCAAAGACTACAGCAACTTCTACAAGAAGGACTGGACCCAGCTGGACTGCCCTTTTGATGGTAATTTTGGGACACAGGAACACACGCACACACGCACACACGCACACACGCACACACGCACACACACACACACACACACACACACACACACACACACACACACACACACAGACACACACACAGAGCAAGAGCGAGAGAGCGCACACATACAGTACACACACACACGCACACATACAATGCACACACTCACACACACAATGCACACACTCACACACACGTACACATACAGTGCACACACTCACATGCACACACACAAAGCGAGAGAGCGCACACCCACACACACACTTGCTAAATGCTTTTACATGAATACAGTACGACTCAGTGACCGGTTGAGCTCATTACAATTAGTCATTTGGAGATGTGTTCACTCTTTGTCTGAACAGACCACATCGATCGGAACCAGGTGCCCCGCGTGCCTTGGCGTGACCTGGCCGCTGCGCATCACGGAAAGGCCGCCCGAGACCTGGCACGCCACTTCATCCAGCGCTGGAACTTCACCAAGGTTCAAAGACGCACATCTCAACGCAACTCTATATGAAATCATAGATTTCATCCGTGGTTCCAGACATCGATAACACATCATTGATCCAGCAGCTATAGATTGAGTTATAAAAGTGATATGAAACATGTTTTCATTTGGCTGTAATGGTTTTGTGCCTTGGTCTGTCTACATTATATTTCAGATATTTAATAAGCATAAGGATGACTTCTACCCTTACCTGCTGCCAAAGTCCCACTGCACTGCTGAGAGTCTGCCTTTTACAGTGCCCGGATCAGGCAGAGCCTCAGTGCAGGTGTGTGCACACACGCACACACGCACACACACGCACGCACACACACACACACACACACACACACACACACACACACACACACACACACACACACACACACACACACACACACACACACACACACACACACACACACACACACACACACACACACCATCCCTTTATGATCACATGAACACACACACACACACACACTTTAATATCCCTTCAAGAGGCTTTCTTTAAAGACTCTATGGGGTTTTAAATGGGGAGTGAAGATTGGGGGCTAAGCTGTATTGAAAAGTGTTGAAACTGCCCGCAGGTGCTTCGCTCGGCAGACCGCTGGTCAGTTGGGGCCTGTGAGTGCTCCATCATGAACGCGTACGTGGACACCATCAAGAACAGCCAGCACTTCATCTACATCGAGGTATTGCTCACAGCATGGACGCACACAGCCACAGTGGCAGCACTTACTCACCTGGTTAATTCAATGAGGGACATGCCAGGCTGCATGTTTAGAATATCTGTCTTAACATTTTGTAAACATTTTCATCCAATTGTGTGAAAATTATATTTTTGATTTGTTGGGCATTTATGATGCTGCTATGGACTTTGAATCCGTATTCTCTGTAGTAGGGCCCTCAGTCTTCTAGGTCTACATAATTGTCGTTCGGCACATTGGAGGCCATGTGTGCTATTTCTTAATGCATTTGTGGTGCTCTGCTGAACAGGATCAAGCCCACTCCTACCGCACTTACTTGAAAAAGCACTTTGGCAGCCCGCCAGTGAATCTGCATACTTGTTCTTTACCTAATGTATGCAACCTATGTGGTACTAATATTTCTTTTCAATCCACAGAATCAGTTTTTCATCAGCTGTGCGGACGGAAAGAGTGTACATAATGGCATAGGTGACGCCATCGTTGAGCGGATCCTTCGTGCGCACAAGTACGTGTTTTTTTTTTTTCCCATGGCTACCTCCTCTTGATTCTCTGTCCTACTAGTGGCGGCATTCTCTGTCAGATCTGTTAGTTGAAAGCTGTGTGTTTATGTGGGAGTATATTGATGGTGTGCTTGGGTGTGTACTGTATGTTTGTGTTTGTAGGCGGCATTAATTGGTTCATCTATCTTTTTTCACGTTTGAATGGTTGTGTTTGTGTCTATCAGATGGCATGAGTGTATCTTTCATTCTGATCCAGCCCAGATTTGATCAGACCCACATTAGTGGCCAAGCCTTTCATAACAGTCAATGAGTCATCCTGCTGAGTGTTTGCCGTCTTCTCGCAATGCCTGTGGTGGTAACTCATATTATGTCTTTCACTGTGTGTGTGTGTGTGTTTGTGTGTGTGTGTGTGTGTGTGTGTTGTGTGTGTGTGTGTGTGTTGTGTGTGTGTGTGTGTGTTGCGTGTGTTGCGTGTGTTGTGTGTGTTGCGTTGGTGTGTGTGTGTGTGTGTGTGTGTGTGTGTGTGTTTGCTCCATTAGAGAGCAGAAGAAGTATCGGGTGTTTGTGGTGGTGCCCATCCTACCAGGTTTTGAAGGAGACATTACCCAGGGCGGAGGCAACTCTATCCAGGCCATACTGCATTTTACATACAGGTGCACTAAAAAAAGCTTTACACACACACACACACAGAGACACACACACATACACACACACAGACACACACACTAACACACACACACACACAGAGTCTCAGGTTTCATTTAGTAATTAAAAGCTCCACCGTTTGTTTTTCAGGACCATGAACCGTGGAGAATGTTCCATCCTGCACAGGCTGAAAGAACAAAGTAATTGGTTTCATCTTTTATGGTGTTTTTATGGTGCTTTTCGCTGTGTCTGTTTTCCCTTTGTGCTTTTGTATCCACTCATCATCCATTCCCAGTCTTTAAACTTTTGGAGGAATGAATTTCTACTGTTTCCTTTCTGTATCAGTATGATGGTTTGGGTTAATGGTGGAAACTCTGTGGTCATGAACAGCATGTTCAGTGTATGTCGGTCAGTGTAAAGTCCTAATGGTCAGTGCCCCCCACCCACAGTGCAGAAGGGCGAGTGGACGGAGTACATCTCTCTCTGTGGCCTGCGCCAGAATGACACGCTGTGTCAGTCTCCGGTCACTGAGCTCGTCTATGTCCACAGCAAGGCCCTGATCGCCGATGACCGCCGCTACATTATCGGTGAGTCACTTGGATGGGCAGTCAGAGTGCCAAACAAACCGTCCATGAAAATGAGTCACTGTCGTTAGCACTTGACTTGAGCTGACTCTGGACTTGGGCAGTGAGATGTTCCGCCCATAACAAGCTAGAAAACAACCATAGCAAGCAAACAACAACTTCAGCATCCACTGATGTTTGAACAGAGCTGTATAATCTTTGTTACATATTTTCATATGATATCAGTGAGGGAGAAATGATTCTATCTTTTTGTATGCCTTAACTGTAGAAGATGCTTTTCTCGGAAATATTGTCATAAAAAAATAATATCATGTACCTCTGGGTCACTTGTTAATCATAAATATATTGGATTAAGCCATCCTGGATTAAGCCATCTGGTATGACGGACTGAGAATATATTTTAGCTTAGTGTTTCAGTTCTTCCATCTCCTCTTACTCCTTTGTGTAATAACCGTACTA
>NC_084998.1:10332753-10340253 GCF_963854185.1 Sardina pilchardus
GCCTGAGTGTAGGCGGCCAGCCTCTCTCAATCTCTCTTTAATGCTTCTTTCTCTCTCAATCTCTCTCTCTCTCTCTCTCTCTCTCTCTCTCTCTCTCTCTGCCTCTCGAGCAGCAGTACACCTCTCTGTGCAGTGCCAGCGAATCTGTCTGAACATTTGTGGTTGTTATGGTGACGGGTATAAAGAGCTGACTGGATGGTGGCTGTTGAGTCAGAGAGAGACAGGGAGAGTGAACGAGATAGAGAGCGGCGATATAGCAGGAATGCAGGAGGGGGTAAACCAGATGAACACAGGCCCTCTGCAGATGAGGGGGCAACCAAATTACAGTGGGTGTAGAAGAAGGACGGGAAGGGGAAATGAGAGGCACGGAAATAAGATATTGTGTGGATACTATTCGTTCTTTCTTTTTTTTTGAGAGAGAGAGAGAGAGAGAGAGAGAGAGAGAGAGAGAGAGAGAGAGAGAGAGCACACAGGAGAGGTTGAGATTGGGGTGGAGTGGGGGCCGTTTTAGGAATGGGGTCAATGCAAATTGCAGACACAAGAGGTGTGCATTCTGCGAACTGGAGGGAATCAGTCGTCTTCGTATACATTAATCATAGTGTCTCTTGCTATCACCATGGCAACCAAGTGATTTATTGTTATGTAATCATGTTGTCAGTGGTTTAGAAGATTCCATGATAGGAGAGGGGTGCCTCTGTTATACAGGTAGCCTATGGTTAATCATATGGTGGACAGTGCACAATTTATGAATTTGGTTACTGATACGCCCCTGCTGCCATTGCATGTTACCCAAAAGCAACTCTGATGTATGCAACAACTTTCCATTCTGAAAATGCCATCAGGATTGCTTCATTGTTCAAAATCCTTGTGAAACGTTGTACCTGATACTGGGCAGCTTGGCAACACTGCAATCCTGTCACATTCCAATCAAGACTACGTAGCCTACATACAATGGCAGATGTGCATTGTAGTCACATAAGTTTTATAGACCTACTTTTGAAATGCTAAAAGTATTTGTATAAATAGCAGTTAGTCATTTTGAAACTTTAAAAGTGTCTGTATTAACATTAACATTTCATATGAGTGATGAAACATTACACAATCAGCAGCCTGTCATTAATGAAAATAGCATGCACAGACTTTTCTATTATGTTCATGTTGTCTGTTTTGTGACACCACTACTTTTTGTCATCTCCTTTTTTAAAGTTTATTTCTCTGTTACACTTAACAATGGTATTGCACATCATGTCTCACAGACTAACTCCAATTAAAACATTTGAATTGGCCTAACATTACTTTGTCTCAGGTAGTTTGTCCCTGTTGCAGTACCGTAGAACACACTCTACAGTCCAGGAAGAGTAGAACTGGAAGTGAGGGGGTAGAAAAAAAATGACAAGAGTGTTGTATACTTACAGAGGAGGGACGTCATAACCCGACCTTACAGAGAAAAACAGGATCGTACCAAAACGGAAATAAGTTGGCCACAGTTGTCGCGTCGTCTCTGGTGTAGTAGATATGGATTGAAAGCGCATATGTTTTTGTAGGCTATTTGTCGTTCACATTTTAATTTGCACATTTTGGAGCATTATTTGTTTCCTCGAATGCTCCGTAGCAAGCATTAAAGAAGGCCCAGGCGGCGACGACAGGTTTTATTCTTTATTTTATTTTTTTGTATTATTTCCTTTTCCCTATTCGCTTCGACGAATCAGTGAGGGCAGTGCGCACAACCTAAGGCGACACTGATTGCAAACGGAATGAAAGTTTGTGAAGAGGGAATATTCGACGCAGGTATTCTACATGGCTGGGCGTGGAATATAACTTGTGCTGGTGGCGTCTACAACAAATACTTGTAATTGCCTCCCAAGAAAGGCAAATTCGTAGATGACAGTAAGCGAACTACTAAAACATAACGCTGGATATCTGTTAGACGTGTGCGTGGGTAGCTTGGTAACACTAATGTTATGGCAGCCAGTCGAGGTTGATGCGGATATTCACCACAGGCACTCTTGTTTATTAGCTTGGCTAGTCAGTTAGCGGGTTACTTAGCCACAACTTTTTGCAACACGACATATATTAGCTACTATCTTAAAGGCTGCGCTTGTGTAAAAAGGTGGCAGTTTCCGTTCCGTTTGGCTCCGGTAGCCCAGCGAGGCATTTTGCCTACGCAGTGTTGTTAAAATGAACGCAGATAAGGGGTGCACCACACCAGATATTATCGGGTCTCCGTGTCCACACTATCGAAGTGGTACTTCAAGCTAATATAATGTTGCGGTGCAATCTTGAAGATTAACGTATAGCTACCAGCTGTAGAGCTAACTAACATCGGATCAAAATATCTGCTCAATCCGATGACTGTGGATGATGACACGCTGTTAATTAGATATCAATCCAGACTTGCATATTGGCAGAACGTTTGCAGCCTAGTTTTTTCCAGGCAGAACATTTCTTCTCAGTTTACAGTAACGTTATTCAATGTTCCATTCCGCTGGCTAGCCAGCTAGTTTCAGTGTGAGTCCTGACTAGTTGTGTTTATCTGGATGTCATAAGTTCCCCCCCAGAAGTACCAATTCGTTTCTTTGTAAAAACCAATAACAGGCATCCTGTTGATATTTTGTGACACTCCTTGGATTTCTTAGCTTGCGAACGGTGACTTGAGTCAGAATTCTGGGCCACAATGACAGAAAACGCACCCACACGAAGTCTTGATGACATCGACCTCGCAGCCCTGCGGGTAAGTGTTCTAACCAGTTATGTTATCCTTGTTAACACTATCAAACTTCACCAGTGCTTTTTACATGGAGACGGCATACGGTAATTTCCTAAATTGTTTAGATGAAATACTTTTCTTAGAGAGACTGGCTTCGCTCCTTGGTTGTCTATTAATCTCTTAAATGCAGTATCACCCACTGCAATTTCATTATGTTATGGCTATGGCCTCCAATTTAGTTATGCATGCACTACTAAGCTAGACCGAGCAGTTATTTCCTGGGCCTGTTCACCTGTCAATTGCGTGGGTATGAAACTGGTTGCATATGAGCTGGTAGGCAGCAGTCCACTGTCACATTGGCAGTCTGTGTGTGCTCATTAATACTAGTGGAACACTGCGTGGTAGACCTCTGTCATTTAAGCAGCAGGTTTTGTTTTTTTAAATTATCGTTTTAAGTCTCACACAGGTTGTTGTGTATTAGAAAGTAGCCTACTTGATTCCGCCCTGTTGACAGGGTGCACAATCAAAACAAAACAAAACTCCCATTACTAGTTTGGCCCAGTTTGCTGGACGTTGCTCCACTGAAGTCCTTCTAGTGTTACTTGCTTTGTGTCAAGCTTGAAAACCTGTTGGATTTTAGCGCCGAAGGGCAAGAGGTGAATGAAACCGATTAAGCTTCTAGGTCACCCCCCACCCCCTCCCAACAAGGATTTATTTCATGCGTTTGCAAGTCGTGGGTTAGTGGTCATGTTGGCCCACTCGATCAGAAGAGAGGCCGCGTTCCACACCCCTATTCATCCCTGGTGGTGCTCTGGTACAGTGAGTTACAGACCTCGCGTTCTGTTTCTCGGCTGCGCAGTTCCATCCGCCCGTCAGAGATGGACGGAGAGTGAGAGAGAATGCGCTTAGAGAGGATGATTCACTTGAGTTCATTGTTTGATAGCTGTCCTATATAGCAACCCACTCTCCTACCACACAGAAATGCCTAGATACACACAGACCCACAACATGGACTAGTAGTGCAGGTTGGTCATTGTAAAATCAGCTGGAAGAGCTCTTACATATTTTTCTTTGATGGTCTGCGTCATAGGTCAGCAAACAAGCCCACAATTGCAGCCTTCCTTGTACATTTTAAAATTCATTGTTTTCAAGTTGTTTCATTTAGCCTGTGTAACTGAAGAAAAATGATGCAATTTTAAATTCCCAGCTTGAATAACATTTGCCCCCAAGAGCTTTGGAGGAATCCAAACACTAGAACACTTCATGCCAACCAGGTTAAGCAGTTTGCCGGTGCATTTGGAAACAAATATATTTTTATATTTTAAACCTGTCGTGTGACTCATGTAGGCCAAAGGAATTCTTAAGCATTGATAAGGAGTAATTAGGCCCGTAGCCTACTTCTTAACATAACCGTTTAAAAATGTGCACGGTACAGTGAAAGCATAGTAACAGACTAATTTGGGGTGGTGTGTAGACTTGGCCTCACAAGTGGAAAATGGTCAAATAGTGAATCATGATCAAGTTTAAACAGACTGATTGCATATATTTCACACTGCTATAAATGTGACAATCCATGGGGCAAGTTGTTGAGCAATTTTGCTGGATAGTTACATGAGAGGTTTGTAACCTTCTGTTTGGATGACTGACAAGTTGCTTGCTGATGAGTTACGTTTTCTAGGGAACTTCCTCTAGAAAAAATCCCTAGAAAACTCATTAGCAGGCAACTCATCATAACAGTGGTCAGTAACATTGCATGGTACTTTTGGTGAAAAAGTTGCATCGCATCTCAACATGTTAAGGGTCATTTTCCAAGACTTTCATGTGAAGGGTATACACTCGGTTTGTCACTAGTTGCCTCATTACACAGTGGTATCACAAACTCTCTCAGGCTTTGATGTTCCTTGACCTACTTAACATCATTTGTTCAACTGTTGCAACAAGTTAAGTCACACTTATGGTCACAGTTTACGGTAGTCATACATAGTGTCCAAGAAAAACCATCCATTTTCACACTGTTTACCATCCTAGATATATTCACTCCTAGCTCTCACTCTTCTCTCTTGTTCTTTTTTTATAACGAAATGGCTCTCAGTGGCATATGGCCAGGCCCCTCTGGGTTATTACAGGGTATAGTTGCTGTGTTGGTCTGCTGGTTGATTGAGGCCTATTGGTTGTTTTCAATTTCTTCATCACACACTGAACATGTCTGCTGTGCTTCGTCACATATAAATGGCCTGCAACCGCAAACAGAAGCAGCAAGACACACCTCCTTGTGCCCAAAACAGACCAGAAAAGGTGCTAGATGTAGCCAAATGGAGTAAATAAAATGGAGCAAGACTAAACCGAACATGCCAGTAACCTGACAAAAACCCTGGAGCAAATAAAGGTTCAGAGTGCAACTTCTAACTGAGGTCATAGAATTGGCCTAATGCAAGACTGATAGACCCTTAATAAAACACTTGTTTTAATATCAGGCTTTAGCAAAGCAAGTAAATACAGCCCTGGCAAAGTAAATATAGCCCTCACTGTACTGATGGGTGGTTGTATCCAGTCATAGGGTTTGTATATAGTTACTACAGTGTAACAGGTACTACATAGTACTACACTGCACAATTACAGTCTTACCTCAAGGAAAGAACTTCAACTCCCATCTCCAACAACAATAACAAATTCTGAAGGTGAACTACTTTATGATATTAATAATACTATTATGATCATCTTGCAGTCTGATCCAACATGATCTACACACTACACTGTAGCCTAGAGTTTCTCACATCTGGTTTTGAAAGTCTGTCAGTTGTGTGTCTCTCTCAACTGCCCTTGAAATTGAGTTCCAGTCAGCAGGTTTTCTGTTTGGTTTGTTGAAGAAAGGTGAGACATTCAACAATTACTCGGCATTAGCTACTGTTGCAGCAGATGGGTTCCACAAATCTGGTATGCTCCTTGAATTGAGTTCAAATAACATGGCCGGATTGGTTGAAAGGCGACAACCAAAACCAAACCAAGAACTAGTCCTGCTTGACCGGTTCAAGAGGCTAGTAGTTTTGGAGCTGCTGTGTTCAGGCACCAGTTTTACCACTAGGTTTAAGGTTAATGTGCTGATCTAAAAAAAAAGATGCTTTGAATCTCTAACAGGGGTAGAAAGGTAGGGGTAGGTAGAAACTACAGATTAGACCCAGCACTATGAGAACGACTTGACCATCCACTCACTCTTATGCGCTCACTCTTCTACCAGAGAAGGTTATAGGCTTCCTCCACTCCTGCTGTACAGCATGCCCCATCTTAGCAGCACTGACTCTGTGATGCAACATATTTCATGGGCTACCACTGCCAGTTTGGAAGTGACTCATTTACCGCTCTTTTCTCATGTCGATTCGCGGTTCCTGTGCACTCCAGTGAATGCTGTGTGTTTTTGATGTTTTTTCCCCCTCAAGAGTTTTTTTTCCCTTCTCTCTTTTCTAACAACAAGAGTTTGTTGACGTCACCAGTCCCCAGACTCTTCTGTCTTCTCTGCGTTCTGCCATTCTTCCATCCCTCCCTTCATGTCTCTCTTCCTCCTCTTCCCACTCTCTGTACACAATGTGGGCGACTCTGCCATGTCTCCCTGTTCTTCACCCAGGAGAGAATTTTGTTAGCATCCTCTTTGCCAGCTTCCATCTATCTATCTATCTATCTATCTATCTATCTATCTATCTATCTATGTATCTATCTCTACCTCTCTCTTTCTCTCTCTTTCTCTCTTTCTCTTTCTCTCTCTCTCTCTCTCTCTCTCTCTCTTTTCTCTTTGGCTGGTCCTTCTGCTTCACACATATGCGCTCACCTCAGTGCATCCCAAGCCTGAAGCTTCCTACTGGGTCTGCTCAACCCATCACCTCTCTGACACCCGCTAGCATCATCCACTTCTCTCCCCGTTCGGCTATTTTTATTCTTGGGTTGCCACTAGAGCCCGTATCCCATCCCCTTTTACCTCAGTATTTGTGTAACATGCCGTATGTCCCCACTTTGAGCGGGTGCTTGACTCCACTCTCGATAGGGGTCATTTGTCTTCGCCCGCCGCCTGATATTTCTGACTGAACCGGACTGACTGACGGTAGTCATGGAGAGGTTTTATTTTAAGGAGGCTTGATACAGGGGAGGAGACCCTGGCGCTAGTGATCATGTCTTCTCAAGAATCTGTTTCTTGTTGCTCCACATCTATTGTTGTCACATCAAGCAGAACATGCCCCTCTTGTTCTCCTTGGTTCCGTGTGGCTACACTCTTAGGTAATTCTGTATGTAAGGAATGAGATAAGTATATTTTTCCACCACAGTGATGGAGGAAAAGAGATGAGGGGAACATAGAAAGAGAGAGAGAGAGAGGGAGAGACGTATTTCTGGAGGCAGATGAGAGAGAAATAGTCACGCTCTACGATTGAGCTCCACAGCGTTAGCCCTTAACGCCCACACCTTCACACACAGGCCATATTGAATCACAGTGTGAGAGTGGAGCTTTCTCTCTCTTTCTCTCTCACCCCTTTTCTTTCTCTCTTTCCCTTTCTCTTCCTCTATCTCACCCCTCCCTTTTCTCCCTCTCCCTTTCTCTCTCTCTCGCTCTCTCACTCCTTCTCTTTCTCTCTCTCTTTCTTTCCTCCATAACATATCTGTGAGTGTATGTTTTCCATGTGTTTCATCAACTCATTGAAATGTGTTCTTACTTAATCCCTGTCATGTTTGGTCTCGGCCTGTTGGGAGGGCCTAATGAGCTTTTCTAATAAAGGCCTTACGAGGACTGCTGATCATCACAAAGACACAGA
>NC_084998.1:10345253-10430253 GCF_963854185.1 Sardina pilchardus
CTGTCTTTCTTCGTGCCCCCTTTCTGTCCTTTATCCACACAACTTATTTCATTTTTATTTATTTTATTCATTTTTTTTGGCATGGTCTGTCGTGGTGTGTACTTTGTCAAATGGCTCTGTGAGCTGCAGCAGTAGGCTGGCCAGTGTTTGTATTCAGAGAGGGAGAGTGGGACAGGCAGAGATATAGAGTGGGCTATTTTAGTGGAGTCAGCAGCCAGGCGTCCCCTCGCTGCTCTGGTCGCCACCCAACGCCCGCAACAACTGTGCATTCCACAGGCGCAGGAGAGAGAGAGAGACGGACAGAGAGAGAGACAGAGAGAAACAGAGAGAGAGAGAGAGACTGAGAGAGAGAGGGCGCGAGAGAGGTCTGAACACTGAACAGACGCAGTGTTCTTTTTCACGTGTGGCCTGCCTGGCACGGACGTCTCTCTCACTCTTTCTCTTGCTCTCACTCTCTCTCTTTCTCTCTCTCTTTCTTTCTCTCTCGCTCTTTCTCTCTCTCTATTGCTCTCTTTCTCTTTCTCTTTCTCTCTGTGTCGGTGTGTGTGTGTGTGTGTACTGCTGTGCTGGGGCAGGGCAGAGTCGAGGAGAGGAGAAGGAGTGCCCACTGCAGCTGGCACTGAAGCCATTAGTCGTGTGCGTGCCCATTAGCCATGCTTTGCAGCTATTAGAGTCAGAGTCCGGGTGAAGAGAGCATTAGCACGACCACAGCGCATCAACACATAAAAACGCACCAAACACGACACAGTGGCCAGAATACATTACCTTATACACGACACAGAAAAACAGCACAGTTGTCCCCATTAGGAGTTACATCAGGTTCGCCCCCAACCATGCCTGTTGACTCCTGTTCTCGCCCTTCGGTGTTCCTGTTGTTCGCGTCAGGACTCTCATGCCAAGCGAGTCTAAAAGCCCACGAGCTCTCTGCATATTTGAGGCTTTGTTTACAGCAGTTATAAGAGACACGACAGCATTCACTCAGACATGCAAGTCAATGCATTCATGCCTAAAGCTTAACCAAGCTTTAAATGTTTCAAGCTTTGTTTACTGAAGTTTTTTTTGAAGAGAACCCTACATTCAGAAAGGCTTCACCCGCAAAACGCATTCAAGACCGCTGAGCTGAGATGAGCTGTGCGGAGTGCGTGCGCTTGTTGACTTGCCGGCTCCTTCGGCGTAAATCCATTAGCCAGGCCGTGGATGAGTCTCAGTCATGATGCGGCGAGGGAGGGAGGGAGGGTGTGACATGTCGGGGTCATAAGTGTAACTCCAGACCAGCTTGTCACGGGTGTAAACAACACAAACACATACCAGCAGTCACCAGACACGGGCCCGTGGCAGAGAGGGCCTGCTACTGACCTCCTGACCATAGCTGATTGGGGTCCATAAGAGTCCAGCTGAGATTCACCAGACACAAGTATTTTCTGCTTTTGTGTGGTCAAATTAGAGATCACAAATCAGCTTAAAATCCCAAAGGGCCTGAAAAGAGTAATTGAGAGAGAATGGAACTGTTACGAATGAAAAACACTGAACTGAAAACAATCGTTAAGATTGCATAAGCTCTCAAATATGTGCACACAAATGCAGTTGAAATGCATGGTTCATTACATGGCTTGACCTTTTATGGCTGTGTCTCAAGAGACTCAACATGGACTACTTGGCGGTTCTTCATCGTATTGTCTAATTCTCTTTCCTGCTTCCTTCTCCGCTCTTTTCCTGTGTGTCCAGGTCCAAGAAGTTCATCGACTTCATCGAGGGCTGCCTGGTCAAGACGTACCCCAGCCGGCCCTCCACCGAGCAGCTGCTCAAGCACTCCTTCATCCGGGACCAGCCCACCGAGCGGCAGGTGCGCATCCAGCTCAAGGACCACATCGACCGCACCCGCAAGAAGCGCGGCGAGAAAGGTGAGTCCCGGCGGCCATTTGCCTGAGGTCGGAGCCATCGAGGTCTATAGATACGACGCCCAAGCAGTGTCTGTTTGTCCCTTTGGCTAGGGAGTGGCTACGTAGCTGGTTGTGTGTGCGGGTAGGTGGGGTCGTTGAACTTGATATACTTGTTATGCACTCAGTGAACCGTATCTATGTATTTGGTATCATTGATGACTTTCTATACGAATCTTTTGGTATTTAAATGTTTATAGAAAATATGCATTTCTTTTAGTGCCTAACAAGTTTTTATTGACTCCTTTACTCTTTTCTTTTTCTGTTTCTGTTTCTATCTTTACGTCTCTCTCTTTCTCGTTCTCTCTGTCTCTGTCTCTCTCTCTCTCTCTCTCTCTCTCTCTCTCTCTCTCTCTCTCTCTGTCTCACGCCATCCCACAGAGGAGACTGAGTATGAATACAGTGGCAGTGATGACGACGATGAGAACCGCGGGGACGACCGAGAGTCCAGGTAACCAGAACTGAAACAGGCTTGACTGAAGGCTCACGTGCTCTTCATCATACTCTTTTTTTTTCCGAGGCCTCTTCTTCCTCATCATTGCATAATGTCAGCGTCTCTGTACCAGTGAGCTAATGAGGAGAGAGAGGTGTCGTCTGAGCGCGGCTGGCATTACTGCTGCTGCTGCTGCTGCTGCTCCTACAGGTCGGACCACCCCCCATGGGCACGGGACCTGCTGTGACAGACCTGCGCCAACATCTCCGGGCTTGTTCCCTTTCGCCTCCAATCGTTTCTCACGATGTCTATCTTCTCTTTCTCTTTCTCTCTCTCTCTCTCTTTCTCTCTGTCTCTCTCTTTTTGTTTTGGTCCTTTTGATCTCTTCAATCTCTTTCTTTTTGCGTCATTCTTAACTTGAACTCCGTTTCCTGTCACTCCTCGTCTTCATTATGTCCCCTTTGCTCTTTGATTTCTTGCGCCGACTCGTTATTTCCTCTTCCTTGTTTTTCTTCTGTCTTGTGTCGGATGCTTATATTGTTATCTTGCTCCTTTATGAATTCCTCTGTGTATTGTGTATCATTCATTAATGTCTCTATCCACCCTCTTTTTATCCAACCCCCCCCCCCCCCCCCCGTGTCTGCGGTATGCGTGTGTGTGTGTGTGTGTCTCTCTCAGCTCCATCCTGAATGTCCCGGGCGAGTCGACGTTGCGGCGGGACTTCCTGCGTCTGCAGCAGGAGAACAAGGAGCGCTCGGAGGCCCTGAAGCGGCAGCAGGCCCAGCTGGCCGCGCAGCGCCGCGACCCCGAGGAGCACAAGCGCCAGCTGCTGCACGACCGCCAGAAACGCATCGAGGAGCAGAAGGAGCAGAGACGCCGCCTGGAGGAGGTAGGGCACCCAGACCCCCCCCCTCACCCCCCAACACCGCCACTGTCTCCGCCACCGCTGCTGCTGCTGCTGCTGCCATGGAAACCATCACAACAACATCAGCAACAGCGGCAGTGATGGCAGAAGTGGTAGCCAAGCCAGTGTCAGTGTCATAGACACTGTTGCCCTCAATGGCGTGACCTTATTTATCATGTCCACCTCTCCGCCAGTCACTGACTAGCACTGCAGCTGTCCAAAAAGACCCCCAATGACCTCAGTGAACGTTACATGAACATTAAAGGCATGTGGGTTAAATAATAATAAAAAAGACTAAAGGACTAAATTAAATTAACATAATAATAGCAATAACAATAGACGTATACAAACCCTGGTCTGTATGAATCAAGCATCCCACACAACACCATACTGTATGCTCCATACTGTATGTGTTTGTAATAATAATTTTCTGTTGTCATTTTAAAGAAGCATTTTATTACTTCAACATATGAATATTCTAGTTTATTTTGTGCCTGATTCTTCCTGTTTTTGTTCAAGAACCAAAACATGCTAGCAACTGCTATGAAATGCTTGGTCATTACATATCAGATCAAACAACCATAAAACATTGCTGAGATATACCTTTTCAGTTATGGATAGACACAATGGCAGTATTATGTATACCGCTTTTTAAAATATTCCTCTCCTCTCAACAAGACCAAATCTTTTGCTGGATATTTTCCCACTGGGATGATATCATGCATAGATCTCCAATATCACCTTGGAATTCTGTCCTATCCACCAATGACATTCTTTTGATTGAAACAGTCTGCAGTAAGAAAAATGCATAAATATGCCTAAATGCATATTTTTTCTTCTCAGTTTTTGTGTTGAATTGATATGGAATATCTTGCAAGCACGATATAAACAATATGCATATTTTTATTTTCCAAACTTGCAGTAGACGGCACCTAAAAATGCACATCATAAAAAGCCACAATCGTGGTTATCCAGAATAAGTGGCAAACCTAAACATCCACTTTGGCTGTATTGACTATGCTTGTGATCCATATAAATGACTGACACTACCCTTATGCAGTCGCATTCCGCCCACCATGTTTAAAAATACCTGCCACTGTCGCATATCTATATACTCCCATGCTAGAGAGTGCCGTTGTGTAGGTACTGTGCCTGCTTCCGTGGCCATTGATCTCCGCGCACTTCTGATTGTGTGGTATTCTGCTTAACAAGAGCTCCTTTGGAAGTAAACAAAGGCGAGGAAAGAGTCTTGAGGTTGATGACGCAGCTAAAAGAAAAGTCGGACTCCAGTCCGCTACCGACTTCAGAACACTTTGGTCCCCGCTGCTGCTGCAGCCAGCGAGCAGAGGCTTGGCAGCAGAGCTCTTCACCATGAGCTGTGGTTTCTGTTCTAATTAAGTTTGCCAGTGTTGTGTAGCTGCGTTTCTTTTAAGATGAAAGGCTTTCTTGGCAAATCAGTCATTCTTTCAGCCTATTGCTGTCAATAAATGGTGCGCCCAGATAAGAATTGATTGTGTATGTCATTAAAGAAGAGGAGGGTAGGCTTGAGTGGAGGGGGGGAGATGGAGAGAGCATTTGTCTGTTCCCCGGGAGATGGTCGGGCATTGATTGGCGACAACAAAAGCGGATTCACACGTCCGTAATGTAATAAGCATCATTAGCTAGTTATATTTATCTCTGGCTATTGTGCGACACGAGAAGAGAGAAAAGAAGAGCCTCTCAAAGGATAGTTGTCGGCGTCTGTTTGGTGGCGTCTTTTCAAAGGCGGTGTTCATACTTGTTCACCCAGCGCTAATGAAACGGATCACATCGGGAAGGGGTCGGTACCACACGTGCCAACATTACCACCGCACAAGAATATGGTCAAACGCACCATTGACACCCTCACAGGCAGGAAGCAGGGCTTGGCGTGCTGCAGTCCTCTCTGAGCAATATGGATTTCATCTAGTGGATGGGCCCTGGATCCACAGGGGAGACAGGGGAACATTTGTGCAACTGCTCAGGCTCAAGTCGAGAGCGGGGATGTTAGGGCTGTTTGAATGGTGGAACGGCATGCAGAGTTGAATAATGCAAATACAAATCTTAATGTTTGTGTGAATTGCTAAAAGAGGGAGGCAGGAAAAAAGTAGCAGTGTTGCAGTCCAGTGAGTCACAATTTCCATCAAATGCCTTTACTCTTTCCTCTCTCCCTCTCTCTCCCTCACTTTCTCTCTCTCTCTCTCTCTCTCTCTCTCTCCTCTCTCCTCTTTCTCCACTCTTGAGAATGTAAGATGGTTTTAGCAGCAGCAGGGCATGTATTTGTTCAGCCAAGAAGGTACAAGTGACTCACATCCCGGTGTTTTCTCTCTCTCGCTCTCTCTCTTTGCCCCTTCTTTCCTCTCCTCTCCACCTCTCCACCTAACACTCTCTCTCTCTCTCTCTTTCTGTCTCCCTCTCTCCCTCTCTCTCTCCCTCTCTCTCTCTCTGTCTCTCTCGTGTGCGTGCACGCGCGCTCTCTTAGCAACAGAGAAAAGAGCGAGAGATGGTGCGACAGCAGGAGAAGGGCCCCCACCGCCGGCTGGATGACATGCGGAGGGAGGAGGACCGGAGGATGGCCGAGCGAGAGCAGGTAACCAATCGGCTTTGCCGCTGCGCTGCAGTCGGCCAATCGGGGCGCGCCAGAGGCGTGGCCTTTCCGCACAGCCTCTTTCGAGCTCCACTGTGAAACCTCTCTGGCCCTGGAATGTCTGACGGGGGTTGCTATGGAAGCAGGTTTTCACGATGCAGCAGTGAATGCGCGCAACCCGTGTGTGTGTGTGTGTGTGTGTGTGTGTGTGTCTGTGTGTGTGTGTGTGTCTGTGTGTCTGTGTGTCTGTGTGTCTGTGTGTCTGTGTGTCTGTGTGTGTGTGTGTGTGTGTGTTCGAGAGGTAGCTGGTGTGACAGCGTTGTTCGCAGAGCTCTGCGGGTGAGCCCGAGTTTCGCGCTCTGCCGCTGCGCTCTCCCGTCCCCGGGATTCGGAGTGACAGAAACATTCCACACTAATCAGTATGAATTACGGGAAAGCTCCTCGGACTGAGCCCTCTCTCTCCCACAGCACCTGCTTCCCAGGCCGGGCAGGGACATTCAACACCACCCACCCATCCGCCTGCCCGCCCGCCGTTTAGCTTTCTCCATACGGCCCAGGCGCCGTGTCAGCAGTTCAGCGGTGGAGAAACTATACAAACATTGCAGGAATGTAAGAAATGTGTTGGCCCGTTATCAAGAGCAGCAGCACAAGAGAATAATGCCAGTGTCAGTGTTGCTAAGAGACTTTGCATTAAGTCATTCCACACTAGCTGGCTCGCTCAACCAACCAGGAGACCAGCATACCCCCCCCCTCTCAGTGTAGCCTGTTTAACCTGGCAATGTTCCTATCTCTCCTGCTCTCCTCTCTCTCTCTCTTTCTCTCTGGCTTCCTGTCTTTTTTTCTCTTCTCTCCTCATGCTACTTTCCACTGTCTCTCTCTCACACTGTCTTCCTGTCTTTTTTTCCCTTGTTGCCTAATACTACTTTCCACTGTATTTCTTTCTCTCTCTTTCACTTTCTCTCTCTCTCTCTCTCTTCAGGAGTTCATAAGGCATAAGTTAGAGGAGGAACAGCGACAGTTAGAAATACTCCAGCAGCAGTTGCTTCAGGAGCAGGCCTTGCTCATGGTAAACTCCTCTGTGTTTCCTACTTCCTGTTCTCTCCATCTCTCGTTTTTCCCCCCTCTTCCCTGTTTTTCCCCCCTCTTCCCTGTCCTTCCTCTGGCATCCGGAAGTTTAAGTGTGGTGGCAGATATGATAAACTCATATGCTGTCTTTACCTCTTAACGTGATAAACAGAACAGGAACAGGGCTTCTAGAATGTTCTGTTTTTTCTTTAATGGATTTTATCGAGTGTTCTGTTACGGAACACTTCAGAACATTGTCCCGTTGTCACGCTAGAGGCAAGCGCCTGCATGTCCCTTTCTGTGAGTGTGTGTTTTTATTATGTGAAACGTTAGATGCATGTGTGTGCCTATGCATACAAGCCCAAAAAAGATCAAACAAACATACCTCAGAAACATACTCCCACTAACACCAGTCTACAAATGCTCCCATGATGACCTGAACTGTTTGCCCTCAGCATGCACCCCCACCCCCCACTCCACCCCGAACTCCCCACTCCACCCCGAACCCTCCACACACAGTCTCGTCATGTGCAGACAGTGATCCCCATATTTCCCTGATCACGTTGACCTGCGCCAGTCTGATCGTACGTTCTCCTCTGACCTCTGACCCCCGGTGTGCGTGCGCACGTGCGTCTGCGTCCGCAGGAGTACAAGCGCAAGCAGCTGGAGGAGCAGCGGCAGTCGGAGCGTCTGCAGCGGCAGCTGCAGCAGGAGCACGCCTACCTGGTGTCCCTGCAGCAGCAGCAGCAGCAGCAGCAGCAGCAGGACAAGAAGCCCCAGCTCTACCACTACAGCAAGAACCTGGAGGCCAACAACAAGCCGGCGTGGGCCCGCGAAGTGAGTGGGAGAGCGGGGGAGGGGGGGGGGGGGGGCGCCTACGTGCCAACACGTACACCAGCGGGGGAGGGGAGAGGGAGAGGGAGAGGGAGAGGGAGAGGGAGCCAAAAGGGAGAGAGTACAGTGTGTGCTGAATCTGTTTTGGAGCTGTTCCTGGGTTTTTTTTTTTTTTTTTCTCAGTCAACTTCTTATGTGCTTTTCTTTTATTTCTTAAAATAAAATGGTGTGGTGTGTCTGAATATGTCCCCCACTATCTTATTGTGTCTTTAATCACCACCACTACCCCCACCCACACCACTCCCCCCACCCCTACCCATCCTGTCTCCTGGTTCACAGGTGGAGGAGCGGAGCAAGCTAAACAGACAGGGCTCGCCCAAAATCTGCACCACTGTGTCCGACACCAACATCCAGTCACGCTCCGACTCCATCAACCAATCAGGGGCGGCGCAGGCTGCCCAGACCCCACCCATGCAGCGTCCGGTCGAACCACAGGGTGGACAGGGCAAGGTTTGTGCTTATTTTATACCCCCCCCCCCCCCTTTCTTTTTTTTTCTCTGATGCTGACCATATGGAGGACAATATGTGTTTGGAAAGATGGGTTGGGACTGTCAGAGACCAGGTTGTGTCTTTAAATATGGTGAGATGAGCCGCAAATAAATGAACCATGAAACTACGAATCATTGCGCAGTATTTACAGTTCACTTGCCATTTTCATGCACATAAAGCTGATTATGTAATAGTTAACATGCCACCGAGTGGAAGTGCCTTGTTAGACTTGGCTTCTTGCTATTTCTTTTACTAACATTCCTGCCTTAGATGCCTAGATCTAAATCTGTCTCTAAAGTGCTTCTCCTCTCCTCTCCTCTTCTCTTCTCTCCTCCCCCCTCTTCTCTTCTCTTCCTTGGTGTTTTCTGTCTCTGCCCTTTTCCTCCTGCATGTTTCGACTTCCTCTGGTGTGTGGGGAAATGCTATCCTCTTCCTCCCCTGCTTGCGACGCGCGGATCCTCTGCTGGTGGCCTTGACTGCGACTCCAATCCTGTGCTCGTGCCTCTACAAATCAAATCAAATCAATCAAAACCTGGAACGTAAACTATACGATCAACGATCAATACAAACCCTCAACTCGTCTTTTTTTTTTTTTACTCTTGATGATTTTTTTCCCCCCACCAAAACGTTTCCCTATTTCCTCCAATCAAAATCGATAACATCCTCTCCTCTGAAATTTGCTCAACTCTGCCTTCCCTGTAAATCACTTGGTGACCCCCACCTCAACCCCCACCCCTTCTCGCCTTGGTGATTTGCTCCACCTCACTCCAATCAACTCCACCCTCTCCGCCGCCAACCCCCCCCACCCCCCCCTTACCTTTCCCGCCGGCAGTTCCAGATGGCTCACCTGGTGCCGCTGAAGCCGTACGCGGCGCCCGTGCCTCGCTCGCAGTCCCTGTGCGACCAGCCCACTAAGACCATGTCCGCCTTCCCCACGCAGGAGCCCTCCCCCACCCCCACCCCCCGCCCGCTCCACCCCCGCGAGCTCGTGCGCCAGAACTCCGACCCCACCTCCGAGAGCCAAGCCCCGCAGCCGCGGCCAATGAGGGAGGACCGCGGGCCGTGGATCCGCCTCCCTGAGGCCGAGCAGCCACCCAAAGTGAGCGCAAAAACAGGAAGCTGACGCTGATTAGGAGGATGATGATGATGATGATGATGATGATGATGATGACTGTGACGGTGGTGGGGCTAAAATAAGAAGCAGTTTCTCCACTTGTGAGAAGGAAAAACCTTCCCATCCTAAAATGCCAAACATGCACCTAACATGCCCAAAACATACAGTAGCTATACATTTGGCCATGTTAAAGTAAATGTACAGGCAGAACAGGAGCTAACAGACCACTCTGTTAAGGGCAGTTATGTAGGGATGATGTTCTGGTTTTTGGCCATGTTCAACTGAATATTCATAAGCATCAGCCAGACAGTCCTCCTAATTACTAACTAATGACTAACACACATTTACTTACTGTCATTGCTGCTGCATTCGTGCAAATGAATTAGAGAGCAAGCGTACACTGACACATCATTTAATTTAGAAGCAAACAGGTGGTACTACATGGTGCTTAAATTAATCTATTAAAATAAATAGGGGGGGATTTTGAAGACATTCATATATGTACGCATGTTTGGTTGCTTAAGTGCTGTAAAACAAGCTATCAACAACAGACTCTGCAGGAACCCGTTGCAGAACAACAAGTAAGTCCACTGTGACTCAAAAACACAAAAACAGACTTCACAGACAGACAGTCTTCACCATTTGCCTCTGGTCATTGAAGAGAATATGTAAGACTTATTCAAGACAGTGTATGTTCCACTCACTAAGACCATCTGTTTGGTCCTCCTCTCTCTCTGTCTCTCTCTCTCTTTCTCTCTCTCTCTCTCTCTCTTTCTCTCTTTCTCTCTCTCTTTCTCTCTCCTGGTATTCCTTCCTCCGTCCGTCTCAGATCCCCCAGCGGACTACCTCGATCGCCACGGCGCTGAACACCAACCTCTCCTCCGGGATCAGACACCCAGTCCGCGCCAGGTGAGCTACAATTAAAGACAGGACACACACACACACACACACATACACACACACAGGCATAGACATAATTATAACTTATGTCAGCTAGGTCATCTGAACGTATAGTTTATGAGATTGATATTTATTGCGTGTGTCGTGTGTAATGGCTGAGGTAATTGCTTGTCGAGATTATTGATTGTTGCCATGACGCGGCGCTGAGCTAATTGGGCTCTCTGTTTTGGACAGCAATCCCGACCTGAGCCGCAATGACCGCTGGGAGAGGGGCGACAGCATGAGCGTGGTGTCCAACCTGCCCCAGACAGGCTCCCTGGAGAGACACCACATTCTGGGTCAGTGTGTGGGAACATGCTCGTGTGTGTGTGTTGGTGTGTGTGTGTGCGCGTGTCCAGATTAGGCAATTGGGCAGCTGTGGTGTGTGTGTTTATGTGTGTGTACTGTATGTATGTGTGTGTGTGTGTGTTTATGAGATTTGTTTCCCGCCCCCCCCCTCCATGGTCTCCTCCAGGCTCCTCCAAAATGGATTCGTCTCCCATCCTGCACCATGACGGGCGGCACAAGCCAGGGGAGTCGCGCACCTCCTCGCGTCCCAGTCGCCCAGCGGTAGGTCTGCACGCCTCTCTCCACCCGCACAGTCCCATACTACGCCACGCCGTGCAACGCCACGCCACTTAACGCCACACGCTTCCTTTCCTCTCAGGCTTTAGACGGCACACAACATGTGGCTGTTCAGTATAGTGATTCAGTTTGCCCATTCTTTTTTCTTTAAATGATAGTAACTATTTAAAAATAAATAAATAGATAAATAAACTATCGCCTGTATATTCTTGCTTTTATTTTTAAGATGAATATAGGCCTCAAAAGTGCTCAGTACATTAGGTGTTTGCTGATACTGTCATTTTTAACACTGACAGTATTTAACGATATGTATATCTTATTTGTATTACGTATCATTTTTACTGCCACTGTGCTAGATTTGTTAGAGAGATGGTCTGTGGTTTTCTAAGGTCCCTCTGCTGTAGTCTATGGATGCTCCTCCTCCTTTTATGATGTCCTCAGACACTCCTATGTTTCTAGTGAATACTGTCCACTGTAGTCTCTGCATACTAGTTGCCTGTAGAACTCTTCATCCTTTTCAGACACTCTTTCACACCATCTTTCCTGAGCACTTTATAGACACTGTGCACTAACCTCCTGTCTCTTTCCCTCCCTCTCTTTCTTTCTCTTTTTTTCCTTTTTGGGAATCCTGTCGGTTGCTCACCTCCCTCTGTGTCCTGACCTTCACCTTCACTGACCCCCCACCCCCACCCCCACCCCCGACTCCTCTTGATCACTCCTTTCTACCCCCCTGCTCTACCAAACTGTCCATCTATGATGCCCAGAGTTATAAGCGAGCTATAGGAGAGGTCAGTAACCGATGGCCGGTGTATGTGTGTCCCCAAGCACCAGAGCGTGTGTGTGTGTGTGTGTGTGTGTGTGTGTGTGTGTGTGTGTATGACTGCATCTGTATGCCAGGTGCAGGTGTGTACATGTGTGTCCAAGTGCCGGAGCTTGTGTGTGTGTGTGTGTGTTTGTGTGTGTGACAGCGTGACCGCGTCTGCATGCCAGGTGCTTTGGTGTTTGAAACTGGCTTGTGGATCATCTCGTCCGTACCGTGACCCCCAAATGACGAATGCAATGCTAATCAGATTATACTGTTTAAATCCCCTCGCTTGGTGTAGACTGCATGTCCGTCAGAACGTGTCCAATGTCTACTCGTCTGTCATGTAATTTTGGGAGCTTTAAATATTTTTTGTCCTTGTAATATCTCATTGATTCACTGCTCTTACTGGGTTTGTATTTTGTGTGTGTGTGTGTGTGTGCGCGGTGTGTGTTATCAGGACCACGGGCTCTACACTAATAAGGAGCGGGCCGAAGAGCAGCCCAGACCTCCGGTGAAGGCCAACGACTACTCCTCTTCCTCGGAAAGTAGCGAGAGCAGCGAGGAGAGCGAGAGCGGAGAAGGACCGGAGGAGGAGGAGAGCCCGACTGACCGGTGAGAGAGAAAGAGAGAGAGAGAGAGAGAGAAATTAAGTGAGAGAGACAGAAAAATAAAGAGAGGTAGATACTGAAACCCAAAACTCAATAGCTAGAGACAGACAAATGTACCCTGAGTGAGCCCTCATACTGGGCGTCCATTCCCAGGTACCAGCATTCTCTGAGATTAAGTGCACTTGAGAGAGGGAAAGTACACAAGATGAAGCTGCAGGATATTGTGGTGTGAGGGTAGAGATGAGTTCAAGGTTGTCAAATGGTCTTAGATAGAAGAGAGAACTAGAGCACAGTGTTTATCCATCCAATCATCCAGACATACACACACACACACATATATATATATACAGTGAGGAGAAAATGTATTTGATACTATGCTAAAGTTGCCTAAAAAGAGGATTATAAAATCATAATTTGACAATTGATCTTATTGCCTTAATTAAAAAAATGAGTAAAAATAAAACAGCTAAGGACACCAATTTTCTTTGTGATTGAAGAACGTATCGTAAATAAATAAATGTTCTTCCTAAATGCTAGGGGGAAGGAAGTATTTGACCCCCTATGTAACCCTATGGGAATTTAGCACATAGGGTTAACATAGGGGCAGGCAGTTTTTTATTTTTAAAGGCCAGCTATTTCATGGATCCAGGATATTATGCATCTTGATAAAGTTCCCTTGGCCGTTGGAATTAAAATAGCCCCACATCATCACATACCCTTCACCATATCTAGAGATTGGCATGGTGCTTTTTCCAGTAGGCCTATTAGCCTGTTTGATGCTCACTGAGCTCAATGCAAATCAAACAGGCTAATAGGCCTATTGGAAAAAGGACCATGCCAATCTCTAGCTATGGTGAAGGGTATGTGATGATGTGGGGCTATTTTAATTCCAAAGGCCAAAGGAACTTTATCAGGATGCATGATATCCTGGATCCATGAAATAGCTGGCCTTTAAAAATAAAAATCTGCCTGACCCTATGTTAACCCTATGTGCTAAATTCCCATAGGGTTACATAGGGGGTCGAATACTTCCTTCCCTTAGCATTTAAGGAAAACATTTATTTATTTACGATACATTCTTCAATCACAAAGAAAATTGGTGTCCTTGGCGGTTTTATTTTTACTCATTTTTTGAATTAAGGCATTAAGATCAATTGTCAAATGATGATTTTATATTCCTGTTTTAGCATGGTATCAAATACATATGCTCCTCACTGTATATATATATATATATATATATACATATACAGTATATGCTGTACATACTGGAACTGGATCTGTGTAAACCCCCGCCATCCCATTCATGTGCTGTCTGTTTGTGCAGTCCACGGGATGCAGACACCGACTCTGTGAACACGATGGTGGTCCATGAGGAAGAGGAAGGAGAGGTGAGAGAGGAAGAGCGAGCTGGAGGGTACGGGGACCAGACAATGCTGGTGCAACGAGTAAGTGTGTGTGTGTGTGTGTGTGTGTGTGTGTGGGGCACGGTGTATTTATTTGTGTATTGCAGCTATATCAGCCTGGGTCCGAGTGTGTCAACTTGGATTGATACTTGGTCTTGGTCAGCACTTTGGTTCTGGTTCCGCTGGACCAAAGCAGGTGGCAAGAGCACATGCTGACCACATGTTTGTCCTGCTCTCCGTCAGACTCCAGAGAAGCGTAGCCATAATGGCTACACCAACCTGCCTGACGTGGTGCAGCCCTCCCACTCCCCCACTGACTCCACCTCCTCGCCAGGGAAAGACTCTGCCTATGATGTGAGTCCATGCTGCTTCTCCAACAGCCTAGCTGAGCTAGCTTCATCAGCTGGTCTGTTAGTCCATCCTGCTTCTAAACCAGCCGAGCTGAGCTAGCTTTTTCAGCTGGTCTGTTAGTCCACCCTGCTTCTTCATCAGTCTAGCTGAGCTAGCGCTTTGTCAGCTAGTCCGTAGTCCACGCTGCTTCTCTGCCAGCCTAGCTGAGGTAGCTTTATCAGCTGGTCTTTGTTGTGCTGCTTCTCCACTAGCCTAGCTGAGGTAGCTTTATCAGCTGGTCTTTGTTGTGCTGCTTCTCCACTAGCCTAGCTGAGGTAGTTTTATCAACTGTTCTGTTGGTCCATGCTGCATCTCCACTAGCCTAGCTGAGCTGGTCTATTAGTTCATGCTGCTTCTCCACCAACCTAGCTGAGCTAGCTTTATCAGGGGAGCGTACTTACGTTCCCCGGGTCCCATGTTCCCTGGGTCCTATGTTCCCCAGTTTGTATGGGACTGGGGAACATAGAACCCTTTTCTTGGTCAATTTTAAAAAGGGTCTTATGTTCCCCACTTTTCTCAAAAAGGGTCTTATGTGCCCCGGTATGTATTGTGACCGGGGAACATAGGACACTTTTGGGTAAAATCGGTGAACATAGGACCAGGGGAACATAGGGATGACCCCCTTTTATCAGCTAGTGCATAGGCTGTGCTGCTTCTCTACTAGCCAAGCTGAGTTATCTTTATCAGCTGTTCTGTTGGTCCATGCTGCATCTCCACTAGCCTGGCTGAGCTAGCTTTTATCAGCTGGTCTATTAGCTCATGTTGCTTCTCCACTAGCCTAGCCAAGCTAGCTTTATCAGCTGATGTGTTATAGTCTGCTACTGTCAGTCAGAGATGCAGAAGTCCAACCATGTATTGTTACTGTGCACGTATGGTGTAATGATTTCACTACCTGTAATTGGCTCATCTATCTGGTTCAGAAGCCGTCCACATTAGAATCAGCTGGTGTAGTGAAGGGTTGGAGTAAATGTGTGGCAGGACTTATACTTTCTGAAGCCGGACTTTTACATTTCTGCTGTCAGTAGTCTAAGGAGGATCTGTAATGGTTGCATTGGTTTCTCTCTGGAACATTCTGTTGTAATTCTGTGACAAATGGCTGTCAATTTAAGGTAAATAACGAAATAATGAAGGTATACCAAGACCAAGCATTTTTACTGCCTTGTCTATAGTACTGTGTAAGTAATCTATTCTCAAACCAGTGCATTCCTCCTTGACAAGGCGGATTACTACCTATGATGACGACAAATTAGTTTTACAACTGTCTGCATTCTTTTATTGTAGTATCAGTCACGTGGTCTGGTAAAGGCGTCTGGCAAGTCCTCCTTCACTACTTTTGTGGATCTGGGAATGTACCATCCACAAGGTGGGACAGGGGAGTCCATTCCAGGAAGTGAGTACAGCACATTAGTGCAGATGGTGCATAAAATAAAGGGCTCTTATTGCATATTTGTGGTTTTGTGGTAGTCTCAACATTTGAAATCCCTCTTGTCTTTCCTGATGATTAGAGACAGACAGAACAGTCTGTTTGTTTGTTTGTTATTTTGTGTTTGTAAATCATGACCACTCCTTCCCTGTACTCTCAGCACTGGGGCCGCGGTTTGAGCAGCTGAAGGCTGAAGTGCGCAAGGGCTCCATGGTGAACGTGAACCCCACCAATACCCGCCCTCACAGCGACACGCCCGAGATCCGCAAGTACAAGAAGCGTTTCAACTCTGAGATCCTGTGCGCTGCTCTGTGGGGTGAGTCTGCACCACTCAGCGTGTGTGTGTGCGCATGAGTCCGCAGTGCGCACTGTATGGTTGCACATTTAATGTTTTATAATACAGTATACATTGTGTATAACTGGCTGTGTGTGTGTGTGTGTGTGTGTGTGTGTGTGTGTGTGTGTGTGTGTGTGTGTGTGTGTGTGTGTGTGTGTGTGTGTGTGTGTGTGTGTGTGTGTGTGTGTGTGTGTGTGTGTGTGTGTATTTTGGGTGTGCTCTAGGTGTGAACCTACTGGTCGGCACAGAGAATGGACTGAAGCTGTTGGACCGCAGCGGTCAGGGCAAAGTCTACCCCCTCATCAACTCGCGCAGATTCCAGCAGATGGACGTCCTGGAGGGACTCAACCTGCTCATCACTATATCAGGTCCTCCTCACACACTGGCTGTGTGTGTGTGTCTCTGTGTGATACACACAAACACACACAGAGACACACACACACACACACACACACACACATGCTCACACTCAGACACGCATACACACGCACATAATTGCACGCATGCTCACACTACAGTGTCACACACACACACACACACACACACACACTGTTGTTCTCTCTCGCATCTGCTCCTAACTGTACCATGTGTTAACCATACTCACCAACAGGATGGACAATTTGCAAGCGTATGTTATTTTCATCTTGAGTTACACAGTTCAACTAACTCAGCATAATTGCTCACACAAGTTTCTGCTCGGAAACTCTTCACCCACGCGCTCACTACACACATTCTCTCATGCTGAATTTTGTTTTATTTTTCTTAATTGTCTTTCCTCACACATTTTATAATGGCAATTTTGTAATGTGGTTCCTGAAATTAAGAAAATTGCATCATCATATACTTGCATGTGGACTTTTAACTGTTAATGTCTTTGTCCTCTTATTTTGACAATGAATGTGCCACATTTGCTTGATTTTATAGACAATTTCTATGCAATTTCTAACAAAGAACGATTAAGGTGCTACTGTGAAAAAGCTTGGTCTTGGTTATTAAAGCCTGGGTATCAGGATAGGTCTGCCCAGTCACAATCTGGAACCAGCAGTGGCATATTCATGGGTTTCATCAGGTCCCTTTCCACAGGTGTATTAATCAAGCACCATGCAGTCTGCATTGATAATCAAGGTGCTTGATTGTATACACCTGTGGAAAGGGACCTGATAAAACCCATGAATAGGCACCAGTCGTGATATTTCCTCTCCCAGCTCAGCTCAAGAGATTAACATGGTGACCTCTCACTCCCCACACAGGGAAGAAGAATAAAGTGCGCGTGTACTACCTGGCCTGGCTCCGCAATAAGATCCTGCACAACGACCCCGAGGTGGAGAAGAAACAGGGCTGGACCACTGTTGGGGAGATGGAGGGCTGCGTGCACTACAAAGTGGGTGAGTGTTGGTCTGTGGCGCAGCTGCCCCCAGAGAGGATATGAGGAAGAGGTGTGGTCAGGTGTGGTGTCACATTGGGGGCACATGTGCCACATAATGGCTGGTGTGCATCGCCCAGGTGGGTGGGTGCTACACATTGGTGGCGGTTAGGGAGGTTTCTCTTCACTGTGAAGTACTTTGTGAGTGCCTTGATAAAGCGCTTTTTAAATAGAAGTTGTCGTTGTTGTCTCCCATCCCCTTAGGAGTTGTTATGCACCATCATATGTATCTTCATACAAACACTTTGATGTATAGTTTGATTCTGCTGGATTGCTTTCTACGTGCCTTCTAGCTTTAGGAACAAATTGATAATGTCTGCAAATGAAATCAGAGAGACATACAGGTATTACATTGCAGCATATGGTGTAGAACGGTTGAATTTCTACAAAGGTTAAATAATACGTGCACAGAATTTTATTCTTGTCCCTCAACTGCTCAAATGACTGCCGTTGAATGTTGTCTTGCCAACTTGTTTGATGTTGTTTACTTCCATGTGGCCTTTGCTGCCATTACGAAGCTGGAAGGAGTGCAGGAATGTGCGAGATAAGAGCTGACACGTGCACGTGTGCTTCTGTCCACAGTGAAATACGAGAGAATCAAATTTCTGGTCATCGCTTTGAAGAATGCAGTGGAGGTGTACGCCTGGGCTCCCAAGCCTTATCACAAATTCATGGCTTTCAAGGTTGGGATGGGTTTCACCTGAGCTCTCTCTGTCTCTGATGATATTCCCTTTTGCCAGTCTGCAGTAGGCTCTGTCTGCTGTACATTAAGTCAGATCCCCCCCCCCCCCCCCTCCAACGTGTTTTCTCATTTGATTTTTTTAGTGGCAAGTTTTAACAAAGAAAGTTAACTGAACACAAGTCTTATTTCTTATTTCCTCCTCCTTTTTTTTTACTTTTCTTTGATCTGTCTCTTCCTCTGCTGCTGCTTCTGCCTCTTTATTCCTAAATATATCTCCTCTCTCTTTTTCTCTCTCTCTACCCTCCCTTCCTCTCAACCTGTCTACTATTCTCTCTCTTTCCCCCTTTCACTGTTCTGACACCCCCCTGCAGTCTTTCAGTGACCTGCCCCACAGGCCCTGTTTGGTGGATCTGACGGTGGAGGAGGGCCAGAGGCTTAAGGTCATCTACGGGTCCAGCGCTGGCTTCCACGCCATCGATGTGGACTCTGGGAACAACTACGACATCTACATCCCTGTGCATGTAAGCCCTTATTCACAGTAGCTCAAAACACTGAGTGACGTTATAGCCATGTTGGAAAATGGAGGTTGCCTTCACGGAGGTTTGCTCTGTGTGATTGATTTACTGGGGTGAAATAACAGGAATCATAACTTAAACAATGGGAATAATGGGCTACATACAATCCACACATATCAACACATTGAAAGACAGTGAACTGAGAAGTCATTTAATTTAGCAAAATAAAGATAATTAAAAAAAACATTATAATAATACCAAAACGAGTTGCATTAGAGACAAATAATGGCAACATAGAAGAACAAATGAGTGTTGGTTTAAAAAAAAAAAAAGGTTAAGATGGAGAATTTGCCAGTTAAAATAATCTTCTTCAATTGGAGACAGCGGCAAAAGCTTAGAGGAGCGAAAAAGTAAACTAGCTTTGTGTCGGCACTACTTCATTTAAAGGCCAGTCAGTTCTCATTCAGTTCAGTGTACTCTGACATTTGAAAATGTTATCATGTCCAGACAGGATTTGTCCTTATCAAATTCCTTCACTCAGCTAGTGATATCCCTCTCGACATACTGAAAGTGGGCAGGAGTAAGCAGCATGTCAGGTGCACACAGCCAGTGGCTGGATTAAATGCCTTCCGTACCTCCCTCTGGGTGGTTACTTTTTGGTGTGCTTTGTCTGATTGTGCGTAAGCAAGATTATGCAAAAATGGTTTGGAATGGGCCAAGGAAGAACATTTTAAGTTGTCACATTTTGGAGTGGATGTGAATCACTGGGTGGATCCGCTAATTCACTTTCACTTCCGCTAACCTTATGCTGCACGCCATATGTTATGTTAGTCATTCTGATAGAATCCTGGAAATTCACTGCTGCAGTGTCTCACATTTTTCTCAAAGTTTACCTACATATAATGTTTAGATCCTCAAAATCTAAACATGTTTTTTTTACAAAACCTAAAAAATATTTTTGTTAAATGCCAACATTTTCATAATGTTGTCACCTTTTTTTCACCTCTCTCTCAAAAACATCCTCATCTCGGAGGCCATGTTTCGGCATTAATATCGTGTGTTGTGGTAAGTGGTATTCGTAGCCTGCCCAGACCGTAGGATGGAAGACAAACATGTTCTCAGTATGACTGGACTATTGAAAGTTTATACTGCACTCCCATTGGTTTGATGGGATGATTTCAAAAACAACTTCCTCTTACTGTAGACCAGGTCTGGCCCACTAGTAGTACACTTTTAAGATGTAATTATGTTTACTTGTTTTCTTTTCTACAACTAAATGTGTAAACTTGTATGATGATTCCACACCATCTGTCTCCTTTTCTGGCTCGCTCAGATTCAGAGTCAGGTGACGCCCCACGCCATCGTGTTCCTGCCCAGCTCTGATGGCATGGAGATGCTGCTCTGCTACGAGGACGAGGGCGTCTACGTCAACACCTACGGCCGCATCATCAAGGACGTGGTGCTGCAGTGGGGAGAGATGCCCACCTCCGTGGGTAAGTCACTCACTCACTCAGTACCTCACTCATTCACTCACTCAGTCAGTCTCACCCGCACACTCACTCAATCACTCACTACCTCACTACCTCAGTCTCACAAGCACACTCACTCACTTACTCACTCAGTCTCACAAGCACACTCACTCACTTACTCACTCTCACACACTACCTCACTCACTCAGTCTCACAAACTCACTCAGTCTCACACATACTTACTCACTCACTCAGTCTCACACATACTTACTCACTCACTCACTGTCACAAACTGCACACACGGAAACAAACACACAAACACAAACTGCACGCACAGACTAGAAACACTCACATATACACACATGCAAACAAATGTATACACAAAGGGTGTCCAGGTTAATTTGTGCGATTTCCTCCATCTTTTTTCTCGCAGCGCACATCTGCTCCAACCAGATCATGGGCTGGGGCGAGAAGGCCATCGAGATCCGTGCGGTGGAGACGGGCCATCTCGACGGCGTCTTCATGCACAAGAGAGCCCAGAGGCTCAAGTTCCTGTGCGAGAGAAACGACAAGGTGAGTCAAGGTCAAAGTCAAAGTCAACTTTATTATCCCAACGAGGGAAATTCAGGTGGTCAAGGTGCAGAGCTACACACACCTACGGCACACACAGAGCTGCTCCACCCAGGCCTGATAGAGTTCAGGCGTGGTGCCTGAATTCAGGCTTGAGATCGGCCATATACGATGTCTAGAAGGGCCATTCTCTATAGTGTCTTTGAATGTACAGTATGTGATCATTTCCGGCACAGATAATTTCCTGTCTATCAGCCCTGGTTCCACCTTAGGACCCATATACATTCACTCTCTCATACAGCCAAATGAACCCTTCCACTTCCACCCTTTTTTTAATTATTATTCTTTAATTACATTATGTACTTTTTCAACTTTTTCTTTTTTTTACTATTGCCATTGTATGCTTTACTATTACTCTTTGCCTTTGTTTATGTAAAGCACACTGAATGACCCATGAATGAAGTGCGCTATGCTAATAGACTTGACTTTACTTCCACTTCCACACCACATTCAAATTCATATGTTCATGTTCGTGTGCATAATAATGTACATTCACATGCATTCAGTATATCCACCATTACAATGACTGATATCTGTTGGATATACTGTATTATCCACAATATATCCATTACCATTGCTAATAAAAAATAATAACACCTTTTATTTATAATGCACTTTACATCAGTGATCTCAAAGTGCTCGTCATGTGCTAATCTCATCATTACTGATATCTGCTGGATATATCTACAATATATCCGTTACAATGACCGATGTCTGTTGGATATATCCACAATATATCCGTTACGATGACCGATGTCTGCTGGATATTTGAGTGACGCGTGTGCTCCTGTGCACTCTCTCCAGGTGTTCTTCGCCTCGGTGCGCTCTGGGGGCAGTAGCCAGGTGTACTTCATGACTCTGAACAGGAACTGCATCATGAACTGGTGAACAGCGAGGAGCTCACACTGCCATTCCACTCTGCTGTTTGTGGTTGTTGTCGTCGTCGAGGTTCTCTTCTACTCCCTACAACAAGCCCTCTCTTTTCATACGCCTGTACACACTCGACACAATGTTTAAACGATGTTGCTTGCATATAGCTCGGAAAACCGATGGGTGCAGCTATTGCCATGTTACCGAGACACATGTGGACACACTTCAATGCTGTTATCAGTATCCCCACAGATCTAAGATTCACACACACACACACACACACTCACACATAGACACACTTAAAGCCACATGCATGCACCTCGGGTGCTGGTACGTAGGGTCGGAGGTCTATTCTGAAATCCTCACCATTGTGAGATTCCCTGGTGTTGCCTCTGGGTGTATTAGTGTGTGTGTGTGTAGTTTTTTTTTTTTTCCCCTTCTTTTCCTCCTCTGTCTCGCTCATGGTGCACTCCAGAAGCTCACAGTAGACACGAATCCAGAACAGACTCCAGATGTCCTCTGTACTGTACATAGCCCCGTATTAACACACCACATCAGTCCTTAAACAACATTCCTTCCTGTCCTCCTGATCAACAGAAATTATGATAAACTGTACAGAAATCAATTTTGAAAATATGTTAAGAGAGATTTTGTTTTTGCAGGGGAGCCAAAAATCAACACGCAGTCTGTCATTATTATCATTTAACCAGAGCTAGCATATTAGAGACTGGCAGGCCTGTCTACTGTATTAAGCTTCCTGTTGGGGTGACGCCTTTGCAGAGCTCTTTGCCTGAAATGTACTGCAACAGCGCACTCTGGTGTTTAGGAGTGGCATTGCAACGCCTGTAATTTTACCATTCATCACTTTGTAGTCTTGTAGAGCAGGTTTTCATGCAGGCAAAAAAAAAACTAAAAAATCATAGTGGTTGACTTTTCATTTTTCAAAATAGGGGTTTGGGGGGGCTTTTAAGAACGCTGACTTCGCCTGTTGGCCTCTAATTGAAAAACACTTTTGCAGTGGTGGTGGTGGTACCCCGATAATCGCGGCGGTACCTGCTCGGGGATGACTCTTTGCGTCGGACACTTTGTGGGGCCGGTAGTAAACACACACACACCTTACGGGCGGCTGAACTCAAGCTGAACGCGGAGCGCCGCTGCGCCCCCAGACTACTGCTCGACCTCTGCTTCTTGCTTCTCACTTCTCACCCTGCTGTGCGTTAAGAAACCTACGAATCTAAAAGAATCTGTCTGTCCAAGTAACGGAAAACATGTACTCCTACATAGGAGGCAGTCAATCCATTTTCTGTTTTTTTTTCTTCTTTTTTTTTTAATGGCAGTCTTTTTTTCTCTCCTCTCAATGTCCTCTAAGTTCCTCTATATCTACAGCGATTTGATATTCTCCGTACTGTATCCGTACTTGATATTATTCCTGCTTTTATTCTCTACTGTTTTATTGCTGTTCTATTGCAATATGTGCCGTTCTAGTGCCGTTCTCGTTTGAAGTTCTATAGAGGGGACCTCTTCAGTTTTTACAGTGGGAGAAAGGCTTTTTGGGGAGGGCGGGAGCGGAGGGTATTTCTCAGAGGATTCGGAATAGTATAGTGTGACTTTTGAGAGATAGAGATCATTCTCTCTATTGAGCTTGAAGGATATGTGAAATACCGGTCAGATCGTCGGTCATTCTATGGCCTATATTAATAACAGATATAACTCCAGAGCAACTCTTTGGTTGGCCCTTTCTGTCTTGATGTAATTATTTGCGGCTTGTAACAGAGATGTCAGGTTGTGTTTAGTGTGTGTGTGTGTGTGTGTGTGTGTGTGTGTGTGTGTGTGTGTGTGTGTGTGTGTGTGTGTGTGTGTTTTACCCATGTGTATGTTTGTGTGATAGAGCAACTGGAAAGAGTTTATGAACTAACCGTTCTAAGCAATAGCATCACGAGCCTTCAGCCACTGATGCAGCAGTTGTGTTGTGTGCTTGTCATCCACACACACCCCACCCCCCCCCACACACACTCATGTTCCCCTCCATGTGTTCAGTGCTCTGCCTTTCTAAGCACACAGTGAGAGGGTCAAGTGTGATTTCTACTCATTTCAAAGCTATTCAACAAAATGATTAGGAAAAGAGAATATGAATTAGAATTTACATCACTTCATATAAATATATGTATATATATATACACTGAAGCACTTGAATATCTTAATAACTGAAAGAAATGAAGATTATATTCAAATGTTATCAAGCACTTTGATCTTCCCTAATATGTAGGCTTTTATTTTCCATTTTGTTTCCGAGTCTAAAATTGTATAAATGTCCCTGTATACCAGAAGACCAATGCTTGTGTCTTCCTCCAACTGAAGGACGCATTACAATTTGCCCAAATGTTTTGGTCCAGCATTAAGCTTAAATCTCAGTATCCCAACGTTTGGAATAATTACATATCATTAAATTCTTATAACCAGATGATAGATGATAGATAGCATTGAATAGCAAAATGCTACCCTGATTGATAGCCATCAGTTTATTGTGTGTGTGAATGGCTTTACAGCACACTTCAATACATTTCAATCCTGGACCTAAAACAAGCATGGCACAATAATATGCCACTGCCAACAGAACACAGTCAAATATTGGACCAATGGGCAGAAAAAAACTCATTAGAAATACAATCAGTCTTTTGCTTATGAAGCCAAACTGCCATGTTTACCACTATTGCTGTGCCTTGGGATGGGATAGGTGGTCTGTAAACGTGCGATTGTGTTTGTGTGTAATTGGAAGGAAAGGTGAGACTGACAGACAGAGGGAGGGAGGGAGGGAGGGAGGGAGGGAGAGGTGTCTTTGAGTCAGTGCAGAAGCTGATCACCTCTCCTCAGGGATGTAAGCCAAGGAACATCAGGGCCTACAGATTAAAGACCAAATCAAAATGGCAGCCCCTCCTCCTGGTTCATAAAGAAAGGTGTCTTGTGCCAACAAAGTGCACTTAATCTACCCAAAGCCAGAACAGACCCTTGATTTCCACCTTTAAAACCGATTCAAAACATAAAGCCATGACTTTGGAATGATTCTTTTAGTCAAGCAACAGGCATCTATTCCCTGGCGTGTGTCACCTCAACCGGGCATGTTGCTGTGCTTTCTCACGCCATTTAGCCAGGAGGGAAAGCTGTGAGGCAGACATGGACAGCAGGCTAGAGATGGAGAGACGTGCGTGGCGGACTGTGGGCTGTTTCCTAGCGGGCACCAGTATCCCACAACTCTGTGCTATTTGTAATTACATCGTGCCTGTGGACAGAATGCTCCAACTTTCATGCTTGCCGTTCACCTGTGCAAGTTGGTTGCCATGGAGAGGGACCTAGCTCCCTGCATCGCCATGCTGATCTGGCTGAATATTTTTTTATTTTTTTTTTAGTTTTGTTTTTGTCTTGTCTCGTCGTTCCCGTATCCTGGCCAGCTGAGAGATCCACCGCCATACTCCTCCACTCTCTGATAACTAGACTTGCGAAAATGAGCGAGAGACCTAGTAAGAAAAGCCATCACTTTTTTCAACATTGCTGCAGATTGCTTGGAAGTATTAGTGTGGAGATGCTGGTGGCGAAAGGCTGTATTAGGGTTCATCTGTGTTCCGTGAACTATTAAGAAACACTTGGAAAGCTTTTAGAGAGGCCTAAGAGATGATTTTGCTATAATGGGGAGGGGTCAGGGAGAAAAATTAATATATACAGTAAGCTCTATAAGGATGAGGATATTTTTATTACATAGATATGTAAATTATATTGAAAGAATTTAACGAATGTACCTCCACTGAAGAGATTTCTGTGTAACATATTTTTACCGATATATTAGCAATCTAAGCACAATACATTTCTGATTCAATAGGATACTGTAGCTGTACGTGTGGCTATATACACAGTATAACTTTTTGAGCATTAGAATGAGTTCCCTTCTCTTTTTTCTCTTTCCTTTTGTTTTTGTGTAAAAAAAAAAAAAACTTTTTAGAAGAATGTGTGTGGGTGTGACCGTAGTTTGGGGCAGGTGTAAGAGCTTTTTCTGATCAAGGTGCATCATGCCCAGCCCTCTCTTTCTCTCTCTCAGGAGAGGTGAGCAGGGGGGAGGGAAGGACCAGTCTCGTGTTGGGCATGATGGTGTTCTTGACAAGTAAATAGTCACCTTTTCTTCACTGAAAGGTGTTTTGAATCAGTAAAAATACATTTCTTCGTTACACTTTTTTTACTTAACATTTTTTGCCCTGACGAATGAAATTCGTATCTCAAGCATGGCATTAATTGCCAGAAACCTTAGCAATGTGTTAATTGTTATTACAAACACGTGTAATTAATAAATTCATTTCAAAGCCATTTTGGTTTGCACTCACAGTTTCACATTCACTGCAACAATTTCACAGGTCGGTTTATATTATGTGAAGTAATCATTACCACATTGCAATAAAAATGTTGACTTGGTCAAGCTCGAAACACTGCTTTCATTTCAGAGCAATATTGTCTAAATTGTATGCCTTGATGAACTCTTATGGGCTCCAATGTTTGTGTGTACTTGTGTTGGTGTGACAGGATCCAATGTAAAGGGTAATTGTGGCCTTTTGTGGCGTCTCGAATCCACTACTTTCATCATCCAGATGAGTACACATGCTAAATTTTGGTCTTTGTGTCCCCCCCCCCCCCCCCCCTCTCCAAACTAACTGATCTTGTAAAATGAACAAAAAAACAGTGGTGGATCTCACTAATAATACACTTACAGTATATTTGCAGAAATACAAAAACCTCTGTGGTGGAATTGGATGTTTAGTAGCAGGCTCAGAATGCCATTAATCATTACTGTCAAGGTGGTAATTTTAGTGATGCAGTGTATTTCTGCAGCTGTCTTAATCAGAAAAGGCCTTTTGACTGCTGTTTTTAGATATTGATCTATTTAATCTGCTGTAATCAGTTCTTAGCAAATGGCATTTCCTCTGACTCTATAATAAAGAAGATAAAGAAATCATTATCCTAGATGGACTTTTCTAAGTATTCACAAGGTTTGGAAGAAGTTAAACTCTGTAGAATGTTGTCATGGTAACCAGGAGAGGTTAAATCTGAAGCGTTCTAAGTTGATATCCTCTGTGATGGGTTGATAACGTTATCTTTTTATTTCATGTTTTATTTTCATTTTAATAATAAAAAAAAAAGTTTGTTTTTCTTTTTTTGGATAAGTAGATGTTTGAGCTGTATTTTAGTGTTCATGTTTTAAGGGTGGGAACTTGAGATTGTACTTCATGAACAGATGAGATTTAAAGTCTTAAAAATATTGTGTTGAATGAACTCATGAGTCTGTCATGTCTTAACACAGGACTGGTTGGTAAAATTAAAAATACTTTGATCTCAGTTCAGCCTCAGTATAATGTGTCTTTTGTTCTAGCCTATACTGCCCGACATGTGAACGCTAATGCATAATGAGTTTAGGTCCAATCTATGTTGAAGGGTTAACGTAATGTAAATATAATATAATATATTATATGTATATACTGTATATATCCAATGTAAGGGTTTTCAGCAATGAATAGTAAACGTCAAAGAAATGAACATTGATATACATTTTTAATAAAGACAGTGCAGTGAATTGTTACCGAAGTGTTACTTGCAAATGAAAACAATTTGAAAATGCAGTACATTCTGAAATATAACATGGTCAGCGATTTCAACAGTTCCCTTAGACCTGTGACATTCAATATATTATGAACCATTGACGGTTGTACTGGGTTGCCAAAAATGTGTCAGTACATGGAGTTCTTGTGTGTAAATGCCATGTCATTCCGTCAGAGTACCAAGGGACTGTTACTTTAGATATTTGGTGTTTTTAGTTCTTTTCTATTTACCGCTTTCATCTTTACAGTGTATATGAGGCACACAGGAAAA
Source organism: Sardina pilchardus (assembly GCF_963854185.1). NCBI lineage: Eukaryota > Metazoa > Chordata > Actinopteri > Clupeiformes > Clupeidae > Sardina > Sardina pilchardus. The sequence continues at coordinate 10,372,678 of NC_084998.1, forward strand.
TGAATAAAATAAGCATAAAAAATAAAACAAAAATTAAAACCATCGAAACAAAAACTATCATATATTACTTATATATATATGCAGGTCAGGTGTACATTATCTATAAAAACGTTTACAACAGAAATGGCCATGTAAGTCAGCTGAGATATTTGGCAGTGTTTTGGGGTTTTGGACTTCTCTCGGTCCTCTGCTTCAGTAGAGGCAGTGGACGCCATTCTCCTCGGTTCAGATCATTGTGTTTACAGAATGGTAGGGATATGCAACAAAATCAAAGATGTGACAAGGAACTATTTCAAGTAGTCCCTTGAGGTCTCTTGTGAGCTTCCGAGAGGGTGTCCTTTAAACAAGCAGGTGTATGTGTGTGTGTGCGTGTGTGTGTGTGTGTCTGTCTGTCTGTCTGTCTGTCTTTGAAAATGTGTGTGTGTGCGAGAGTGGGAGAGAAAGAGGAGAGAGAGAGAGAGAGAGAGAGAGAGAAAAGGAAAGCAAATTGGAAAGAGAAAGAAATACTGGTCATACCAGGAGTTCATAAAGCATCTACCAGCTTACCAAACACTTCCTTTTATGTAGAAGCTGTTTTGGTCACTTTGTGATTCAGTGTAAGATGTAGTATGCATTGTAAAGTGTTTGTCAGTACAGACATTTACAGAGTAGTAATATGTGATCATTTGTGTATACTTCAAGTGGGTAAATCTGCATACATTCTGATTGGCATCAAGAAGAATTGCTTGTGACATGTATATTATCGGGTATGTAAACTCATACCTAAATGTAATTAATATTTACAATGACCTTCCATATGTTTGGATGTGCATGTGTGTGTACACCTTATATACAATACAGTGTGCATCCAGAGTGCAATGTGTGCACTGCAGTGTGTAAAGTAGGAATACTGTAGGACCGTTTTGTGAGTACAACAGAGTGCGTGCGGGCGTGCGTGTGCGTGCATGTGTGTGTGTGTGTGTGTGTGTGTGTGTGTGTGTGTGTGTGTGTGTTATAGAAAGGAAACAGAGAAAAAGATGGAGAGACAGTCTGAGTGAAAGTAGTTACGTGTGTGTGTGTGCATGTGTGTGTCGGAGTGTGTCTGAGGTCAGTTCCAAATCTTGAGGAAGCTATCCCAAGATCCAGTGCTCACTGCCATACCATCTTCCGTAACACCCAGACAACTGACGCGATTGTCGTGACCCGCCAACACACCTGACGGAGAAAAGAATTGACACAGAACAATGAGCATAATTAGGTTGAAGTCACTCCAAACAGAAAAGGGTCAACAACATCTAAAATGAATTTAATCTTCCTCCTTTGTGAATGATGCCACCAAACCTGGTCGGTCGCCCTTCATGGCGTCCCAGATGTTGCAGTTGAAGTCGTCGTAGCCGGCGAGCAACAGGCGCCCGGAGCGGGAGAAGGCCACGGAGGTGATGCCGCAGATGATGTTGTCGTGGGAGTAGAGGCCGAGCTCCTGGTCGGCACGCAGGTCAAACAGGCGGCAGGTGGCGTCGTCGGAGCCGGTGGCAAACGCGCTGCCGCTCGGGAAGAACTGGAGCACCGACCCAGAGGAAGAGGAAGGGATGGAGGGATGAGAGGGCATTTAAAAGGAGGGCAAGAGAAAAGAGGGGGATGGAAGAAAAGAAAAAAAAACAGACAATTTAAGTAAACATTTGTATTACATTTCTTCTGGTGATATACAAGTAAAATAAACAAGTAAAAGGGGAGCTAGTGTGCGGATACTCCTTAAGATTTTCTTTTTTCAAGTGTAATGCATTATGTCAATGTTATCTGCTTAGCTGCATTGTAGCACTAAGGCCATCATTTAATATAAATACATATTTTTTGTTAAGCAATGACAACGATGTTTGGCACATAGCCAGACCCTTAAGATTTCAGCCTTTGCCTGTCTTTACAAATAGGGCCCTGAAGCGAAAGGTAACTGCACTCACGCAGACAGCGTTGATGTCTGATTCGTGACCAGTGAAAGTCTGTCTGCACATGCTGTCGCGGATGTCCCAGAGCTTGATGGAGGCGTCACACGCTCCCGAGATGAACATACGGGAGTCCGGGGCCAGGGACAGGCTCATGACGTCTCCGCTGTGGCCGGAGAAAACGGTGGTCTGCTGCCCGGTCTCGATATCCCACAATGCACTGCAGAACACACAAGGAAGCCTTTAGCTACACATACAGTACACATGAATTTCCCCTTGGGGATCAATAAAGTATCTATCTATCTATCTACGGTATGTATAGTTACACCCATAGAACTAATACAGTTATCTCATACAGACCGGAATCAACATTTACTCATGACAAATGAAACAACACTGCCTTTCACATTCACTTCTGTTTTAGTTGATTTCTCATTTCTATTAGAATTCATGTCGTTACTCTACACCAAGTATGGCATCACCATTCTTTTTATGCAGAGAAAATCCTGGACTCACCAGGTTGTGTCTCCTGAACTTGTGATGATTTGATTGTCATCAATGAAACGACAGCAGGACAGGTAACCTGGAAACAAAGACAGGCAGGTTGACCCAAACAATTTGGACAGCAAGGAACCTTGGGCAGATCCACGGCTCAAGTGGCCAACCCAACTGTCTGTGGTCGTGCTAGTAGAGGGAGGATGTAAGTGTGTGTGTATGTGTGTGTGTGTGTGAGTGTGTGAGGGCAAGGGAATCCTAAGGGCAACCATGTGGGATGTCTTGGGTGGAGTGGTAGTGGGTATCGCTTATAAGGCTTTAAGGCTTATAACATATGGAAAATAGGCTACTACAGATGGCACTGAAGGGCCATTCACAGCAAGAAAGATACCTATAACGATAACGGTCAAAAATTATCGCTCCAGCTAATATGAATGACAATGTCTACACATAAACTATAATGATAACGACATGAAAAAGGATATCGTTCCCCCGCAGGAATCACTTCTAGAGCGATTTTGAGAAGGATAAAAAGCTGACAGCAAATCAGAATTCCATCCCAAAAAAATCCCATGACATTCATCAACACGAGGAGAGACTTTCCTTATCGTTAGCTGCATTTATCGTTAGGCTTTAGTTATAGTAATCTTTATAGTCGTCATTCCTGGTGTGAGCGACCCCTTAACTGACAATAACACAGGAGCAAGTTACCTGTATGGCCAGGTAGTTCTCGGCTCACGCGGACGTTGCCCTCACGGGTCTTCAGGCTGTAGATGGAGCAGATGTTGTCCAGCCCCCCACAGGCTACAAAGTTCCCAGAGGGGGCATAGGCACACGTCATCACCCAGGAAGAGCGCAGGGGGATGGCATGCATCTGAGGGTGGAGGGGGCCGAGAAGTGTTTGCATTACCGTTGGTATCCATTCATATATCACATATACCATTCACATATCATTCATAAGGGTTTATAATACATAATCCACATACTAGTCACTAGTGTTGTAAAGGTACACATATTCGTACCAAACTACTGAATGTACCAGATGCAGTCTTTAACAGTGATCAACAGTAGGCTTTTTTGCTTGCGGACCATGTTTCAAATTCAAGTTCCCACACAAATACATTAATTGGTGGACCATGTCAGTTTAGTCAATTAACGTCAAAAACATTTGACACCTTTTCAAAACACTATTCCCATTGGACAACAAAAAGTTGTAAAAATGCAAATAAAAAACATAATGTGATAAACTGCTAATCTTGTAAACCTACAGTATATTTAGCTGCAAAAAGGACATACCTTAGACAACATATCTAAAGTTGAAAATGACAAATTTGACTATTTCATGGTAAATATATGCTCATTTTGAATTCGATGCCAGCAACACATTTGAATTTGGGGTTGTACAATTTACATTTTAATCACATACCATTCACACATTTTGGCATACTAATCGATACGATTAAAATTCTGTTCACAAGCATTTACATACAGTACTATTCACAACCATTCACTTCATGGAGTAGACAGGGTACAAGGTAACGTTCTCCTGGGTTGCTACTCTCTAACTTGACCACAAAGAGTGGCAACAGCTCTGGGTGTTTGAGAAGGATCACTATCACTGGTTTGCTAAATTAGTCTATCTGTTAAGAACAGACCTGTAACTGTCTTTTAATTATTCCACCTGACCTTAAATCTTTTATGTTTTCTTGTTCATTGTTCTTTAATGTTAAATGATTTTATCTTGATTTATGCTTTCTTTTGATGTTTTATTATGATCTTTTGTTTTCATTATCATTAGCCTTTACCCATCTATGCTTTTATCTGCTATTACTGTTTGGTTTGACTTGACAAAACATGCAGCTTGTAAATGTTACTTCCTACAACACAGGATAGGACACAGGATATGAGAAAAAGAAGCTACAGAAAATGTCTATAAAAATAAGTTCTCATATAACACACCACCATTGTAAGACACATGTGTTTTGGATGTACAATTCATGTTTTTTTGTTGTTGTTTTTTTTCAGGTTTTGAATTCTCAACCCACTCACTCTCCAAACACTAACATGTTCCTCTCAAGTCAAATTACCTTATTAGTGGTGTAGCTGTCCCAGATGATCAGTTTCCCATCTTGAGATGCACTGACCAGCAGCCTTGAGGACAGAGGAAACGTTTACATTAGTCAAGTGAGGACAAGCACTCCCCCTAGTGGCCACATATTGCACATGCAATGGTTTCAATGACACCCCCCCATCATATCAGTTACACCTAAAATGGGGATGTGCTTATTCTGATGAGGGAGCAGCTGAAGGTTGCCATGTCCTTTCCAGACCTTAAATCGAACTTCTGTTTTTGAGAAGTCTTGCAGACAGTGCCAATGGCTGTCTTGAGTGTAAGAGAATGATCCTCCTAATCCTCCTTCAGCACTTCTGCTTTTTGACTACTGACTGACTACAGCGCATTTTCCCGGGCCTGCACATAACAGCAGCTATCAAGGGAAATGTTACCAGAACATGCGTCCTGGTCAAAAGAGGTCTAGCACATTACACACTGACACTAAATAAGAATAAGAAACTAATACTTCTTCTCAGAATCACTAGTAATACACATAAATACCCATCTCTGCGTGTGTAGGCCTAGTGGCCTTCATGTGGGTGATTCATTTGTACAAAACAAAACCTGCTGGGGAGCACACATATTGTCAGAGAAATGGATACACAGCCAAAATGGAGTGTATAGGAGAAATGGGATGCAGCCAAAAGGCTCAGAAAAGTGACGAACGATGTCTGTGTCTGCTCACCTTGAGTCAGTGCCCCAGTGCATGGCATAGATCTTCGCCAGGTGGCCGCGAAGAGTACGCCTCGTCCGCATCTGAATACGCCCCACCGGGTCCAGACCGGCAGTTATCTGTCCGCAAAACGCACACACACAAGCATGCACATGTAAGCCATGTTGTCGTCGTTTTTCTGTTTGTGGACCTCGCTAAGCGTGATCTGGAGATTGCACGATGAGAGTGTTTAAACTTTAAACTAACCACAGGCTAGTGGTCCAAGCTGGTGGTCACAGACTAGAGCTAATGGTCAAAAACGCCCTTAAGTGCTCCAGAGCCTTTCAGTTTTAGCACAATTCCCCAACTATTAGCCGTGGTGGTTTATGCATTGATTTTGCTAAATATCTTCAGCTATGAGGTTAACACAAGGGGGGGCAGTTAATATGGTATTGTTTTTTTTAACTGGCATAAAACATTGTCCTGTGGCTTACACACAATGCAGCTAATATGCAGGAAATGACTGTAGTGAGAATGCTACTCGCGAGAGGTCTGAGGAGGAGTGCGCATGTGAGGTAGTGTCATATGTTACGAGTGTTATGTGTATGTGTGTGTGTATGTGTGTGTGTGTGTGTGTGTGTGTGTGTGTGTGTGTGTGTGTGTGTGTGTGTGTGTGTGTGTGTGTGTGTGTGTGTGTGTGTCCGCAGGTTACCTGGGTAAGGGTGGAGTCCCCACATGCTTTCCTGGCATCCTGGCAAGAAAACAAGATCAAAAGAGAACACGAGATGTTGACAGTTTGCACCTGGTGTCTATCCAACACCTCAAACTAACATTACAATTATTTAAATGTATTCATTTAGCAGACGCTTTTATCCAAAGTGACTTAAAAAAAACCTTTAACAGTTACTGCTTAAGAAACAAAAACACTAGTTAAAGGGGCACTTCACCGATTAGCATTAAGCTTTGTATCTTTAGAAAACCAGTCATGTTTTTGAATGGTCGTGCATCATTCCCTCAGTTTGCCTTGAGATGGGAGAAATACGGATTTCAATGAAACCCATGAATAGGACTTCCTGCTTTCAATGATGTAAAATGATGTTAGTTTACATCATTGAAAGCAGGAAGTCCAACATTCAAATCTGTATTTCTCCCATCTCAAGGCAAACTGAGGGAATGGTGCACGACCATTCAAAAACACAACTGTTTTTCTAAAGATACAAAGCTTAATGCTAATCGGTGAAGTGTCCCTTTAAGAGCATGTAATAGTGGCCATCTCACTCTGATCTGGTTCCTCAGTTGCTCTGCCTCCTGCCGAAGCTGCTCCAGCTCACTCATGGTGGATTCCCCCAAGCCCACTCGCTCACCCTCGGCCACTCAGCCACCTGCAGGGGGGCACAGAGACCGGTCAGTCACCTCTCTCTCAGTTGAACACACACACATAAAACACACAAACACACATACTGTACGTACACACACACACACACACATGCAGAAACGCACAATCACACACACATGCACACACACACACACACACACACACACACACACATTACACACACATACACACACACATACACACACACACACACACACACACACGGCCAATAAAAAAGAATCTGAAGACAAGATGGCCTGGCAAGACCACACCCCATAGTGCTGTGATGTTTTCTCAGGATTGCTTTAGAATGCGAACATGTGTGCCTTTTTTTTCCGTTTCTATTTGAATTCGAAGGCTTTCTATTCATTTCCAGTAGAGTTTATCGAGTGTGGTTCCTGCAATGAGCTCCAGAACAGGCCCATCTGGGGGAGGGCAGGAGGAGAGCCAGGCCTGATGCACAGCTGAAAGCACTGGGGAGTACTCCAGGGAGCCCAGCTAATGCCTTATTTACGCGCTCATTCATACCCAGCCACGGCGCCTTCATTGTCAAATGCCCCACGAAAGTGCACCACGCAGGAAAGCTCAGCACATTCAAGTCTCATACAGGTTCACGTCATGAAGTATTTTTTTCAATGGAGAGTAAGGAGTGGAGTTAGTGTGTTCTGGTTCTGTCTAATAATATTGAGTCAAATCTTCATTCACATTCTTTAAACTCTGTCTTATTCTCATTCTTGAGTGAACGATACAATACATTTGGACATTTATACTTTCAGACGTTTCATACGACAGTTTAAATGTCTACGATAGAAGACAGATTGAAAATTGGATACTGTAGTCATAAATCACAGTCCATGCTGTATTCAGTCTCACATTGAGTTGAATTACCCCTATCTGTATTATGCTGCTCATCATAAAATTGTATTAGTCTTGGTATCTTTGGGACATAATCTGTAATCCCATGTAATCTGGGTGGAGACCATCATGTAATGGGTTTTGTGGTCCATGACCCACTGCACTTAACAGAGAAACAAGATTAGGATTATAACAAGTAGCAATCAAAAGGGTGTTTGTGCTTGTGGTTTCCTTCTGTGTGTGAGTGTGTGAGTGTGTGTGTGTGTGTGTGTGTGTGTGTGTGTGTGTGTGTGTGTGTGTGTGTGTGCACGGACAGTACTCTATGTGTGTGTGTATGTGTGTGTGTGTGTGTGTGTGTATGTGTGTGTGTGTCTCTTGAATGCATTATTTAAACCTCATTAATTGAACATGATCATCTCTTGTAGGCTTCACTGAGTCGAAATAGGATTTTCAGATCATTGCAATGAACAAAAAGGCAGATAATCACGATGCAATATAGTAAATTAGGAAAAATGGCATTTGCAGTATTGTACTGCTTGCCGAAGAACTCCAGCGCTATTTACAGGGAAGGAACACATTCAAATTTCGTTACATAAATAGATTTTTTTTCACATTTGTGGGCGTATTCAAATAGGCCATAACCTCATTTACCCATGACAGGCTGGTCTGATGCAGACACCAGGCATTTGCATCCAGCGTACGGTTATATTTGTAAAAGTGCCGTCTGAGTTTGCATAGGGACTCTGCCCAACCATGGAGGCCTCTTGCGAAGGAACAATGCGAAATTAAAAACCACCAGGAGGCTGCCTCCTAGGAGGAAGTGTACTTGCTTCAGGACCTTACATCACGAGAGAGATGACATGGCTGTGCTATGATCCCCTGACATGAAAACAAACTTCTCACTGGTACCTACACACACACACACACACATTAATTTTCTCTCTGTTTTGCACACACACACACACACACACACACACATACACTTCTGCGCACACACACACACACACACACACACACACACACACACACACACACACACACACATAGCAGTAAGGAATTAGCTGGGTCATTGTTCCCCGGGGGGGACTCAACGCAGATGGATCGCGCAGCACTAATGGGAGGCGACAAGGGGAAATTAGTGGGTCCCGCTCTCATATCCCAGCTGCTCACTTTACCAATAAAGAGGAGGCAGGAGGGAATGCATCCCATGGTGCACTGCTGCCACGAGGGCTCATGCGGGACCTCATCACCTGCTGAGGGTGAGGTCTACGCATCCCTACCGCACCATACCTCAAGATACACCGTCATTGGACTGTATCTCCAAGAAGCTCCTTTTCTTCCCAGTTCCTATGCCACTTTGGACTGAAAAGAGGGGATTCCTTAGGGTCATCGCTACATCCATAGATATGGATAGGCCTACTGTTGGTTATCGCTACATCGCTACGTCCCTGGAGATATACATACAGTATATATACAGTATGTAACCGCTAAACAATCAACTCAGTTCAGAATCCCTGGCCCTTGAGAATGTAGGGCTGTGCACTTTTTGTGATGATGCAGTAGGTATTCTATTGCAACACATCAAGAGACATCAGTTTGGAACTAACAATAATTTACTGCATCCCAAAAACCAGAGAAATCTTGGGAGAGACGAATGGCATGCTGCCATGTTATCTTAATTGTGTTTGCTTATGGGGGCTGTAAATATATTGCCTATAGGGGAAAACGTGTCTGGCACAAGAACAAGCGTATGGCATTTCTCAAACTGAATTTGAGAAAGTTTGGTTGGTGATGTGTTGTATAGCGATATTAACTCTCAAAATGCAAACATAAAGTGGCCATGACACTACTCATGCTCACTTACATGGTTACAACATTTGTGCTCTATCTAGTCATTACAGGCAGTCCACCACCATCAACCACAAAGCATTTCCTCTATAAGCCTAGCTTAAAAGGTAGGCTAATGGCAGTCATGGCTCACTTCAACCACATTTGCTCAAGCAATAAATCTTGTGAGATGATTAGTAAAACTAAGAAAATGGACCTGTGGCTATACAGACGAATATTATGTGAATCATAGCTTCACCATGGGAAGACTGCAGTTGTAGGCTATATGGCTATGCCAGTTTAAGTCCTCCTGGCCTGGCAGTTTCTGTCTGCCTCCTTGTTCACTGTCTTCTCTTTTTTGCCTGGCTCATTGTCCATTCTCTATTCAAATATCAGCATTTCGTATTTTCCTAAGGCAAACGTATTGGGTAAAATACCGAACCAGATAATGCAGGCCAGATCTTCAACAACAATTAACCAAACTGGGAGGCACTGGGATAGCGCAGACCAGGCCTTTTCTTACAATATTAACGAAAGAGGGGGGAATAATCGTGAATGCGCCCCGTGATTCGGATGCGTTCCAATGGGTTCTTCCTTGGCCCATGCAACACCCGATCACCAAGTTTCATGAGAATCGGACCGATAGTTTGTGCGTAATCTCGCTTACAAAGAAACAAACAGACAATCACACTGAATCGGACACATCACCGTCTTGATAATTATTCCTTACAATAACGTAACCTATCAAAACGAACTACAATGGCCAGTGTGCAAGGCTCCGTTAAGATGACCAACCGGAGGCCATAGCTCCGGTAACAATGTAACAATGAACGGCAAACGCAAACAAGCATTGTCTGATTAAATACCTATTTAAAAGTCTGTTAATTTACACTGGTGTGTTGCCCCGGCATACAGGCCTACAGTCTGTGCCATGGCTGAATCTGAAAGACCGTGTGATCATATTGCACACCGTGCTAGCCCACACTCAATCCAAATGAAAATGCTGTAGGCAGGCGATCCATAAACCGCAAAACTGGTGATTGGCCTACGTGGTATTTTGCCAAGATCTTCCTCTAAAAATCCAACAAGTAGCCGAACATAGCGCCATTTCACCAATTTTGTCAGATATAGGCTATTGAGGGGACTTTAACCCCCCTCTGAAGGTTTAACTGAAAGACATGCGCATCCTGATGGAACATGCAAGGGATGGATGGATACCTGTATTTTTTTTATCTTGCTTGTGAGGCAGCTGTTCCCCACGTCGAACGACTATGGGCTGGATTGTTTAGACGGGACGAGCTAAGTCCCCCTTGATCTTCTTCACAAAAGCAAACACTGATTAAATTAGTATGTATTCAGATCTTCCCGTTGGTTGTTTCTATCTTGTTTTCCTCTTGGTAGCTTCTTTCCAGATGTCAAAAAAACGTCAAATTTAAGTGCAGGGCCACCATTGCTCCTATAGACTGGATGTCTTCTCGAGATGAATTTGCTTCTGCTGTAGCCTTTCCCGTTTCCTTCGCCTCAGGTTTGGTTCGTCATACACACACAAATCTAAAGAGCCTGAATAGCCTATACGAAAAAGGCGATTTCTATAATCACAAATTGACACTTCATTTCAGTCTGTTTTCACCCAAAAGCTGGACAAAGATTAAATAAATGTCGAGGCATTTGTTCCTCGCTGTGCTTTCGTGATCCTCGCTTCCTTCCTCCCTAGCTTGACGGTCTCTTCCTCCTCCCTCCTACCCGTTCTATCGTTGCGATATGACCGTCGCCTCCTTCTTCAAAAATGAATTATTAAGTAAATCGAGCCACTATAGGTTTGGAGCTTGAAAGACAAATCAAAAGATGATAACGTAAGTCGACTTGGTTATCTTGCAGGCGACCAAAACCCACCCATCAGTGCAACAATGCCAAGATTCAAATCACTAATGGATGAAGCTGCTACAATAATATTTTTTTTTCGATGACACATTTAGATGTCAGTTTTGCCCCAAATGAAATCATACGGACAGCGTATGGTAACGTAACATCTCATATGCACGACCAACCACACCCATTTTGCTTGAGACTGTACCATTTCTAAACTCCCCTTTTTAAACGTAATTTGACAGAAATATGAACTAAAGTTCAGTGCCCAAGCTCATCTCAAGAGAGCAATGGTGAGTTGGTTATAAAAAGGACATCAAAATATTAACCTATGTCTTTGATAGAAAGAGCAATGTTGCAGTATGGTTGTCGTGGTTGTGTAGGCTATAGCCTAAGTTAAAATAAAATAACACTGGCAGTAGACCTACTTCCACGCCCTCCAACGAGTTGAAAAGAGATTGCGTCTAGTTTGTGCTCACTTCTATGTCACATGACTTTTGTCATCGCCGCAGGCCATTCGAGCAGCATTCATCCACAGTGCGACACTAGGCTACAAACGGCAGAAAAGTATTGTTTTTATGAAGACGATTTCTGACCAAATCATTTGCTCATATAGGCTATTCCATAGACTGCAGCCACAGGCTGCTCTTCATATTTCTTAATAAACGAATGGGATACTATTTGTCTTGTCATTTTTCACGATGCATGCATCTGAAGAGGAAGTGCTCTCTTCGAAGTATTTCAGTGTTCTGACAAAATCAACAACCAACAACAATCAGTATTAGTTCTATTTCACTTAGTTCACTATTGGAGAAGCAGGCAGGAGTAATTAAAAGTTCACACTTGGTTGATTGCACTGAGCTTTTGCTCTTCTGAGACTGAGGCCAATACTCAGAGGATGTCCTTTGATAATGAGCTGTGTAATTACAGCTAGGTTTTTATTAGCCATGAGGTTTACAACACAGAAACAGAAGAGAGAAGTTGAAATGTGCATTGGTCATTTGAACACATTAAGATATAGTCTCTTGGGAAGAAACATAGAGATTGAAACCTCCATGAATGAGCACATCAGTATAACATTGTTATCCAACACCTGCCCATTTTAATGATCAAGTCATTTTATTCAGGTGATTCATCTAGTGGATATATGTGGATTATCAATTCCTACTGGGGTGCATAGGGATCCGTTTCCTGAAGTTGTGAGCTACTGTATGAACAGTACATGTGAGCATTCACTCCCCTGCAGAAAGTCTGACAATGGTTTGCTCCACCTGCCCTGTCTTTAAGCCCCATCAGGGACTGTAGTAGCTGAGGATAGGTTGCTTAGCAACAGAATATGCAGGGGCTAAAGCAGGCACTGTATGGCAAAGGGATGGGTATGAGGAATAGTAGACTGTACTGATGTATTTAGAAGCAAAATCTGTACTGAGCACATTACAGTAACAGTACAGCCTTTGGCTGATGTGCAGATATTCTCTCCCCCTCTCTTTCTCTATTTCTCTCTCTCTCTCTCTCTCTTAATGTATGTTTGTGTGAGTGAGTGAGTGAGTGAGTGAGTGAGGGGTTTGTATTACATTTCTACAAGCCAGGTTTGAGATTCAACCATTCCAATCCAACCATTTTTCTTTGCACACCTACGTAGTGTCTCATCAGTGTTGACTGTGAGCTTATAGGCAAGAATGACAGGAATGAAAATCACCACACTCTCTCTCTACTTGGACTAGTTGTCCCAAGGGTAAGAGTGCACCACGGAGACGTCATTTTTGAAAAAAAAATATTCTGACCAATGCATCCACTGTCTCCATAGTTAATGCACAGAGTGAGAATGCATATTTGAAATTGTTGAAGATGTCAACACTAGAGGGCATGGCTGTTCCATGCAGTGTGTTACTTCCCACGGATCTTAGAAAGCTCTAAGCAGTGGATGCTTCCATCACTAGAAATTATATTTTACTAAGGCAATCTGTGTATTCTTCATTATGTATTTTTCAGTGGTGAAACATAGTACTTGAATGAAACATGATGGACTATGGCTATTGGGTGTCTGAAATCTGATGATTGTGAAGGGCTGCAGGGCATTCTATAAAGGCCTGTACAGACCAAAATAAAATATGTTTGGAAAATATATTTGAATGCAATCTAAAATTGTCTCTGATAAAGTGGTTGTTGATTGTAGTGTCTATAGTGAGGTAGATCTACTAATAGATAACTTGGTAGCCCTAATGCAAAAACAATGTTTACAGGTGCAAAGGTCACCAAGACACAGAATCAACATTGTATTACAGTGGTTGTCCACCAGTGGGCTGAGGCACCGTGCCATGAGGTAACGTGAGGCATTCTGTGGAATTTTGAGGAACCCAATGCACTAGGCTACGGAAATAGGCAAGAGAGATGTTTTTAGCGACACAGCTTAATCAAAAAATAGTCTTTACCTAGACAGAAATGTACAGCTTTTTAAATCTGTTTTTAGAAGACCATTCTAAATGTATATCATTTGTAAAGTCAAGTAGGCTTATATAATATTAGATCTTAAAAAATTCTGATAGCTTAACTTCAGGCACAGAAAATGTCCTTGCTTTAAGCCCTGTAATAGCCTAACCTATGTGTGGTGCTACCAACTGTGTGACAGGCCTATAGGTCTCTGGTAGCCTGTGTTATTTCACACTTGTTTCAGTAACTTGGACATACTAGCTTCATATTTGGAAAAGGCAGTTAGATAGTGTTGGATATGAAAATCCTTCTTAAATCAACAAGTAGTTATAGCCTATAATACAGGGGAGACAGTGATTAATAAAAATCTGACTAAATTCATCATATAAGGGGTCTGGGGAATACTGTGTGGGCAGGTGACAAGCCAGTCTTTTGAATAATATTCAAACAAAGTTGTTTGTTTCCGTTCTTTGAACTGTGTCTAATTCCTGGTTGTAACCTATTAATGTTTGTGACATTCATCACGTTTTGGTTCGTCTTTTGGTGTACCATTAGCCTGACCCAATCCACCTACTGTAGATCTTCTTACACGTAGATCTAGTTTGGAACACCATCATAACCATTTCCCTCAGTCAAGAAAAAATATCAGGCCAGTCAGCGATGATAGGGGAAGACGAAACCAAAACTTATTGTGATAAACAGAAGCAGCAAGTTTCCTGACTGTTGGTGCTGGTTTTTGTCTGTTTATAAAGTTTAGGGGAAGTACAGTAGGAAGTAACATTAGGAATCGCTGATCAATGTGATTGGTAAGGCTGGACCAACAATTTCAAAGTTAGTGCCGTCACGATGTAAGTGTTCCGAACATTTCCCAATCGAGAATGAATTTAGTCAGACTCTATTCACTTTGTGATATAGTTTGGATTTTTTTCCAGGTGTCCTAAAGCTCAAACAGGGTTGATCATCTGATTTAAATAACTTGTGATGAATAGGCTCACTTCCACAATAGACATCTCAGACACTCATCTTATAGGCTACCCTGAGCTCTTTTTGAGTTTCAGTCAATTTTGTATTATGTAGGCCTACTTTCCCTCAGATTACTGTGTAGGCCATACATTTGCACAGTCAAATATCTACTATTTGTACACTCTCATGCAGTTTTGTTTGGCGAGTGAGTGCGTGGAGACTGAACAAATAAACATTGATTATTGGCCATCAAACACGCCATAATCTGCCTATGATACCCATGTTTAAGTAGAACAGTCGAATTATAGTTTGGTGGGAGTGAGGAATGCTGTGTTCCTGTTTCAGCGACGCACTTCACATTTGCCTATTCCCCTCCCCTTTTGATGTCACATGGACAATCTGTACTGTCCCGTGACTTTCCACCTGGGTATCAACACAGCGTTTAAAGTTATCAACAGAGCGCAAGATGCAAGAGTGATCTATGCCAATACATGCATAGGCATAGCAGATGTTAAAGGGAAAAAGAGTGGGCCAGTATAGGCCCCTTTTTGACAACTTAACCTATTTATTCAGAAAGAGGAAGGAATGTCACACCCGGCTGTAGCTACCAACATCCACCACACGCGTTTATTTCTCGAATTTCGTCTCTGTGTATCCATCTGGCCGCTTAATTAATATATTTACATTTTTATTCAGCCTAAACTGACTCGGACATTGGCTAAAGCAACTCACTGTTACTTAGCTAGCTTTTAATCTGCTGGTTTCACTCTTCGCTGGATTGTGTGTAAAACTGACTTGGACGGAAGTCAATTTCAAAGCAGTCCTCCCTGCCTGCTCGCTCGACACACGCACGATACAGGTAATGTAACTCTGTGGACGCGCTACTTTGCCAACTCAGGGGCGCTTTGGCAGTCTTAAGTTACTATATGACATATGAAATAGATATGGAACGTTTCTGTTCCTTTAGGTTGCAGTTCTTTATTGGCTCAATGAACAGCTGAACCTTGCTGGAGTCCAGATGCTGCTCTAAGCATGTCCAAGGCGAAGGCAGATTTGATAGCCTACTGAGTTTTGGAGAGACAGGTCAGGTCGCAGTTTTTAATTGGCGTTCTGATGGTCTGCAATTAGGCCACATAGCCTGCATACATTATAATTAGCCTACATGTGAGACAACTTTAGTCCAGTCACTTTAGTAAACTTTTTTAGTTTAGTTGTTCAGTCACAGTTGCCCAATCTATCTGCCTCTTACACAAAGGTAAACGGACGCAATATGAGTAATTTACGTAGGCTACTAGTTTCATTGTGAATTACTTCTGTGACTGCTGTGGGCTTCCGCTATTTCCTGCTCGAAATGTTTACGATTTGATTTAGTGCAAGAACATTGACCATGTATAATTTCTAAAAACAAATTTCAATGCAACATTAGGCTTACGTCAATACGATTGGCTTAATCTGTAGCATGATATTCGCCTTGTCTGAGATGAAGAGTCGAATCCATAGAAAATTGTTAACAGTTTGAACTTCCTTCTTTTTAGGTCACCATGGCCAACGAGAACACCCCGCTCCTTAGCCATGGGGTGTTCAGTGTGGTCGGCGATGGAGAGACGACTCCGCGTCGGACATCACGAGATGCTCTCGCAGATGACAGCACGACTTCCCCCAAGGCCTCTATCCGCAAACTTAACACTTTTTTTGGTGTGATGGTGCCAACCATCCTCTCTATGTTCAGCATTGTACTATTTCTAAGGACTGGTAAGTGAAGAAAGCTGTGTGCACAATGAATAGACAAGAACCTGGTGATCATACGGGAACTGAAAGTAACATAATGAAAAACGAAAGATTGCAAAAAGAAGAGTCGATGCAGAATTATTATTTGTTTAGAAAAGGTGAGAATGATGGTGACATGGACAATGACTGCACTGGTTAACATGAGAATTAGTCATGCAAAGGCAGGGATGTAATGATTTATTCTGCATGGCTGTCAGTTGGTACTCTCTTGTGTTTTGAAGGTTTTGTTGTTGGCCATGCTGGTCTCCTACAAGGCTACTTGATGCTGGGTGTGGCGTACTTCATCGTCTCCTTGACAATCCTGTCGATATGTGCCATCTCCACCAATGGAGCCATCCAGGGAGGGGGAGCATACTGTATCTTTTATTCTAGCAGTTGAATGTGACATCATTATGTATAGACAAGACAAAACTTGCCACCATCTCTCCACTCTGAGTCATCTCACTAGCAGTAGCCTACTGTTCAGTCCTTGATTATCATCCATTTAACTTTTCATCAGATTCAGTTGACATTCTTGTAGCTGTCTGTCCTGTGTTCTGTCTGTTTGTGTATCCCTGGAAATCCAGAGATCTTGCGAGAGCACAATTTGAATTGTGTCTGCAAGATACTCCAGCAATGAGCAATGATGCACATTATTTTTACCCCAGGCATCGGGGAAACCAATCACATTGGTGTATCTGATATAGGCGGGCCAGAGGCGAGCTAAACTAATGGCGACAGTGCTGCAACATTCAGTCAGCAAACATTGGTTGTAGTGTTATCCAATTGCGTCAAAGTATGGAATCAATCAGAGTAAACATTGGTCGTAGTGTTATCCAGTTGCGTGCAGTTAGATTTTCAAATGCATGCTTGGTGCCGCCCCTAGAGTTGGGCCATTACATTATTCGAGGCCAGACCCTTAATCTGAAAGATTACCAGGGTCTGGATTTTCCAGGCTAGTGTTTGTGCACAATTGCCTGTAAATGGGAAACATACCAAGTGGTTCAGACTGAGCCGTAGGCTATTCCAGCCTCGTGATTCATTTTATGCCCTGAAGAAGACTAGCCTGGTCCTGCCTGACTCTTTCACAACATGAATAGAGTCTGGAAACTCTCAATTTGGAAACGTTTACAACACTTGCATCGCGATTGGGCACTAACGTTTCGCATCATTGGCCCAGCCTTACCAATCACATTGATCAGAAATTCCTAACGTTACTTCCTACTTTGCCTAAACTTTACAAACTGACCATAAAGAGCATCAGCAGTCAGGAAACGATGTATGTGGGTCTACCTAAGTTTGCTGTAAATAATGTACAGCATTTTTCAGCACCACATGTTTTTTTTGGCAGTTTTTGCTGCTTCTGTTTATCATAATAAGTTTTGGTTTCGTCTTCCCCTCTTGTCGCTGATTGGCCGGACATTTTTCTTGTCTGAGGGAAATGGTTACACTATGGGTTGATGTGACTTGATCTCCCTGAAGATCTGGGTGGGTGAGGCCAGGCTAGAAGAGGACCGGAAGAGTGACTGGTTGAAACGTGTTTTTTAATTGATGTAGCCGTTATGGTAAAGGCTTTTAAAGTCGTCTTTTATTTCCTAATTTTTCATTCTCCTTGGAGTGCCTGGATTGCTCTGTTTTTTGGAAAGGTTATCCTTTTTTGCACAGACCTTCTAGTCATCCCGTTTTGCAGGGAGTGGTTTATTGCATTGTATGTGTATTGGATTTAGCTCGAGTGTCATCAACAACCTTTTGCCAAGGTTAAGAACTGCACCTTCCATTTCCTGAGTGAGGATGTTGTTGTCTGATCCAGTCCCCCCCCCCCCCCCCCCCCACACCCCATCCCATGATCAGATAACATATAGTCTTGTTCCAGTAGCCACTTATAAGAGCGATTTGAGAATGGTTGATTCACCTTAACTAAGACATGTCAGTCATGATCAGTAGGTCACTGGGTCCAGAGTTTGGCGGCAGCATCGGCCTCATGTTCTTCCTGGCCAAAGTCTGTGCCTGTGGGGTCTATGTCCTGGGACTGGTGGAAGCCTTGCTTGCCGTGTTTGGTCAAGATCCAGGTTAGTCATAACCCAAAACCAACCCACCGCTCCACCAAAACTGTTTTCACTGAATTATGGGGTTCCATGCAGGCTACTGTATGTCAAGGAGCAGCCACAGGTTTAATCCTGGCTGCCACTGTTTTGACCTTGGGCAAGATACAGTACTTAACCCTGAGTTGTTTCAGGGAGACTGGCCCTGTAACTAATTGATATCTGTAAATTGCTTGGGATGAAAACATCAGCCAAATGCATAAATTAAATTAAGCTAAATAAATAAGTATCTGGGCATCTTTACACAACTGAATCCAATCAATGACCTGGAGTGCACAAGTATTTTTTGGGGGGTGCAAACAGCTAATATTTGGATGTTTATCAATCAAGCTTGTGTGCTTCAGCTATTTCATTTTGTTTAATGTGAAGTGGCCTATTGTCCCGACCTCTGCTTTTGGAGGGGTCAACGCACACAGGGGTCCCTCACTGTTTTTTTTTTCTCTTTTTTTCTCTGTGCACCTCTCCAGCGTCTGGCCAGGCGAGCGGCTTGCGGGTGCTTCCGCAGGGCTACTGGTTCACGGTGCTGTACGGCTCCGTGGTGCTGCTGCTGTGCCTGCTCGTGTGCCTGGTGGGCTCGCACATCTACGCGCGCGCCGCCTTCCTCATCCTGCTGGTGGTCACCGGCGCCCTGATCTCCATCCTCATCAGCCCGCTGGTGGTGGAGCCGCGCACCATCACCATCACCCACCGCGGCGGCGACAACCACAGCCAGTCGCTGAGCTACAACGTCAGCTACACGGGATTCAACGGCACCACGCTGCGGAACAACCTGGGACGTAAGTGAGCAGGAAGGAGGAGGGCGTAGAAAGGGTCGCAGAGGTCACCTGTGGGTCCTTTGACAAACCAAACGTCAAATTACTAGAACGTATTGTGAAATGCTTGTTTTGAATTTTGTGGGCTAAAAATTTACTTTTGCAGAGCACAGGTCATAGGCTTTAAGCAAAGATTAAGTGAAGAGGAAGTAGGCTGAATTAAAGGGGATGGAGGTTTCTCATGAATTGTCATCTACATTTTAAAGTGAATGCCTTCCTTTCTCTCTCTCTCTCGTTTCTCTCTCTCTCGTTTCAGCGGGCTACTCGACTGACTATAGTACAAACAAGCAGATGTCTTTCTCCACTGTCTTCGCTGTCATGTTCACCAGCTGCACCGGCATCATGGCAGGTGCTAACATGTCAGGTACTGTACGTTACTTTCCCTTCTCCTTTCTCTTCCTCATTTTGATAACCAAAAATGATACGATGATACTCTTGGTGACTGATAAGCTTTCCTGCTGCTATTTATTGCTAGGTGCTTCACACACCCATAGACACTGCATCACATAATTTATTTTTAATTTACACCTAAAATCTTCAAAATAAACTGTTTGCTCTGCACACTTCGTATGCCCTGAGGATGGTTGTTTGACCGAAAGCTAGGCTGTGTATCAAAACTTGCATAAAGGACTGAAGTGTGCAGACAGTCTATTTTGAAAGATTCTCAGTTTTTGTTTGTCTGGCACCTTCTTTATCGTGAGTGCGGTGTAACTCCTCCAAAATTCGCACCTAAACAAAATTGATCGCATAGCACCTCTAACGTTTGAACATTTACTGTTATTTCTCCATGTAGGCGAGTTGAAGAACCCAAGTGTGTCGATTCCCAGAGGCACCATCTTGGCTGTTCTCTACACCTTCATTGTGTATGTGATCCTCTTCCTGCTGGTCGGCTCAACATGTGAAAGGTACCCCTCACATGCATGAATTATAATGCAACATGAAAGTTACGATTTAAAGTTAAAGTTTACATGATTTACAAGAAGATTAACTCCTTCACTCTTGTTATTCCAGGGCTTTGTTAATTGGGGACTACGGCTTCTTCCAGCGCATTAGTGTGTGGTCTCCGTTTGTGCTCATTGGTGTGTACTGCGCCTCGATCTCGGCTGCTATGTGTGCTCTGATTGGAGCGTCGCGCATCCTTCATGCTCTGGCATTGGACAAGCTCTTCGGTCAGTACAAGTAGACAAATGAGGAGAAATAGAGGCGTGTGTGTGTGTGTGTGTGTGTGTCTGTGTGTGTGTGGCGGGGTGTTAACGTTTGAAACGTTTTTTAGACTTTGTATTGACACAAGGTGGATGAGCGAAAGGTGGGGAGTGGGGCGGAGAAATAACATCAGCTTGGAATCGAGCCTGGGTTCTTGTTGGACCTACAGTAGGCTCGTATAGGTTGAGGCACTGACCATTAGTGTCTAGAATTCTCTAGAATTTAGTTCAGTTCAATTATTTATTAAAATTGCTATCAGTGACTAGACCCCACCTTAATGCGACAGTGGCATGGAATGGCCGCTGATGTTTGTTAATGTTGTGATGTTTGTGTGCTGTGGCAGGTTTGCCACTAGCGCCAGCTGCCATCACCTCCAGCTCAGGAAACCCCTGGATGGCTGTGCTGTACACATGGGGATTGGTACAGGTGTGTACAGTACATCTGTGTGTGATTATGTACATGTGCTGTGCACATGGGGATTGGTACAGGTGTGTACAGTACATCTGTGTGTGATTATGTTCATGTGTTGCACACATGGGGATTGGTACAGGTGTGTACAGTACGTCTGTGTGTGATTATGTTCATGTGCTGTACACGTGGGGATTGGTACAGGTGTGTACAGTACATCTGTGTGTGATTACAGTATGTTCATGTGCTGTACACATGGGGATTGGTACAGGTGTGTACAGTACATCTGTGTGTGATTATGTACATGTGTGTAGATGAGTGTAGAGGATATGTTTATGTATATGTGTGTCTGAAAAGGTTGGCGTCAATAAGGTGTTTATTCACACCTTTACGGTGTAATGTTTTTTCAGCTGTGAAATATGATGTCCGAACACTACTGTGTTCGAAATGTTTGCCACACTCTGAGGCTGTATGAACTCCTTCTGTGGTTGATTTATATGGCCACTAAACGGGCACTAAAGGTTTGTATTTATTGCAGTGCACCGTGTTTGCTGCTGAGCTGAACGTCATCGCAGGCCTGGTGACGGTGTTTTATCTGCTGGCCTATGCGGCCGTGGACCTGGCGTGTCTCGCTCTGGAGTGGGCCTCTGCCCCCAACTTCAGGTGCTCGTGTTACACACACACACACACACACACACACACACACACTCAGAAAGACAACCCATAACAGACTCAGGCGCTACGGGCAGCGTGCTATGATTGTACTACTGTATAGAGGCGCTCATTTAAATGACAGGCAAAGTGCAACGTTTAATGTCTAACTCAAGCTAGTTTAACAACGAGGCACAATCTATCTGCTAATTTAAAACCATCAGCAAGATGTTAAGTACAAACAACAGAGGGTCAGCCCAGTAATCCCACATAGCTTTACCGTTAAGATATTTTATATATTTAAGATATTTTGCTCATTAACAGACTTTGCACATTACCTGTCAATTAAAATCGGGCCCATACTATCAGTTACCCTATCTGTTTGTGCGTTGGTACTATAATTCTCATTTGAGAAGAGTCTTGTTCAGTACTGTGGGTATACACTGTTCAGACTACCCCTTTTATCTGTCAGGCTCAGGTTTATTTGCTTTATAGGCTCTGAAACTCTAATGAAGGTGTTCTGTTCTCCAGCCTAGCCATCTGTTTCTCATCTCTCTCTCTGTCTCTCTGTCTGTGTCTTTCTGTCTGTCTCTGCCTGTCTGTTTGTCTCTCTCTCTCTCTCTCTCTCGCTCTCTCTCTCTCTCTCACACTCACTCTCTCTCTCTCTCTCTCTCTCTCTCTGTCTCTCTCTCTCTCTCTCTCTCTCTGCTACAGGCCCACGTTCCAGTTCTTCTCCTGGCACACCTGTCTGCTGGGCATCGTGAGCTGTCTGGTGATGATGTTTGTGATAAACCCGGTGTACTCCTCCGCCAGCATCGTGCTGCTGCTGCTCCTGCTGCTCTTCCTGCACTACCGCTCCCCGACCAGCAGCTGGGGCTATATCAGCCAAGCACTCATCTTTCATCAGGTGACAACACACACACACACACACACACACACACACATACACACTCATACTCACAAACACATGAATAGACAGAATGCAATGAGTAGCGAGCATGTGATGAATAGGCTGATCACATCCTGTCAGCACATCCTGTCGCATCGCACAATTGCTCTTCCTCTTAAGGCGCTAGCACACTCCTCCGTCTGCGTCACGCGCACGCGGCACTGGACATTTGACGTGCGTCATTTTAGACGCATATAAGAGGCATACTCCAATGTCTGTGTCCTGAATGCGCGCCAGCCGATCAAGATTAGCGCCGGCGCACTACGAATTAACTGTGATACTCTAGGATGTGCGACCACTGAACTAAGGAAGAGCCAGGGAAGGAGTGTTCCACACTTAAATACACAAAAGATGCAGCTGTTAGATGAGGAGAAGCACCACTAGTACTTTCTCATGTTTGCTGAAAAGTTTGATGAGTTGGTTCTTCACATCTCTCCATTTATCATCCACCAGAACAGGCACAGCACACCACGCGTTGGCTAGCATTCCAAGTTACAGCTAAACTAATGGGTTAGCTTATGGCTAATGTGTATGAGAAATCCCATAGAGATGCTAACGGTTAGCATAATCGATAAAAGTATACATTTAGAGCGAACTTCAGTCCATTTACACAACTTGGATTACATAGGAGGTCTTTGTTTACAACTGACTATTAAAATACTCAAAGACTAATGTTTTGTCATCATATAACAACGTTAGCGTGTAGGAAACGCCAGTTTAAGTGTTCTTCTGTCTCTGTTTGCTGCGTTTTAAGCGTTATTTCTGTACGTGCTCCACCTACTGGAGCGGCGTCTTTACAGCAGTTCCGTTTCACACATGCGCAGTCTACGCGTGAAAGAGACGCGCGGTCTTAAATTTTGGTCGACTCAAAGACGCGACGCATGCCGTAAAAATGACGCAATTCTCGTCACGCGCTCACCAGTGCCGCGTGCGCGCGACGCAGACGCCCGACCATACTCGCTCCTTTATCTATGAATACTTGTGTGTGCTTGCTAAATGCTCCTTGGACTGTGGCTCATGAGTTAAAGCATATTTCTCAGAACTTATATTGTACAGTGCAGTGTAGCATAATTTAGGTGTTGATAGACAACTCTGTTGAAGGTACACAAAGTGGTTTTGGGTATTTTTGGTGACTAGTGCTTCCCCTAAAGTCGGGGAATATTTGTAATTTACAGTACCATACCATGGCTTGAGTCCTTCCCCCTGTATACAATGAATATGCTTTTGGAGACAAAGTACTAACAACAGGCAAAAACTCCAAAGAGCTATATCTACTGACAAGATAATGTTTCACGATCCTTGCGAGATGTGTCTGGGTTGAAGCAAAGTTGCCAGGCTGGTTCTCTCGTTAGCAACACACTGTGGCTATGGCTTTCGTAGAGGTTATGTACAGGTAAAAATCTTGCGTAGTGTACCTTTAAGTATAATTGGTAAACAGGTCTGCGGACTCTAATTATGCACGTTCATCTGAACCAAAGATCCTTAAGGCGGAGCAAGATATGTCGTCATAGTTCATGTCTATGGGCGCAAAACGGGGATCACTTCCTCTGCATAAAGGGGTGTGGTGACTTCAATGGAACAGCTCTGCATAAAGGGGGATTTTGCCCCCCCTCCCTCTTGCGATTTGGGTTCCAGGAAGTGGCTTCTCATGAAGTATCTTGCTCCGCCCTTAATGATCTTTGTCTGAACCCGGTCCTCTTGTCCCCCTTTAATCAGGTACGCAAGTATCTGTTGATGCTGGACGTGCGCAAGGACCACGTGAAGTTCTGGCGTCCGCAAGTGCTGCTGATGGTGGCCAACCCGCGCTCGTCCAGCCAGCTCATCACCTTCGTCAACCAGCTGAAGAAGGGCGGCCTGTACGTGCTGGGCCACGTGCAGCTGGGGGATCTGGGTAATGCGGCAGGGCTGAGACAGGGGGATTTCTACAGTACCTGGCAACACACCTGTGGATTTGATGTAGTAGACTAGAGGGTTGGCTGTAAATGTGCCTGTATTTATATGACTTATATAATATAATATTAATATAATGAAGATAATGAGAACACAATCCTGGCGGTGGAAGTTATTTCAAAGCATCGTACAGTAGGATCTTAGAAACCACTTCCTCTTGGCCCTTCCCCTTTGAATGCAAGTACAGTAAAATCTGATCGCAAACAAAACCTCAAGAATAGCAACAGCCACTACGGTTTGCAGTAGCTTATTATATCTCAATTGCTACATTGGTTTGATGCAGTTATCCACGTCACTATGTAAAGTTTAAAAATGATTTGCCGCCGGTATAGCTAAAAGAGTCTCTTTGTTAAGTCTCTTTGCTATGGCCGTAGACTGGGAGAGATTGTTCATCACCTTGTTTCACCACCTCTCTGCCATCCCTCTTGTGCCCCCCCTCAGACCTCCTGCCCTCAGACCCTATCCAGCAGCAGTACAACTTCTGGCTGAGTCTGGTGGATAAGCTGGGGGTGAAGGCCTTTGTTGACCTCACCCTGTCCCCCTCCGTACGGCAAGGGACCCAGCACTTACTGCGCATCACTGGACTGGGTGAGCAGCACGGGCCTGTTGGGCCAGGCATCTGATACATAGCTGGAGCAATGCTAAAGCATCTCATTTTGGTTACAGTAAAATACTTTGTGTGTGTGTGTGTTTTAATTCCTTTACTAGACATGCAATTTGTGTTAAGGTGTTGATCCTTTCACGTTATGTTATTTACATGCGTACAGTATGCATTGTTTATAATTTTCAACTGGTCAAAGTGAAATATAAGGTGTTGATCCTTTCGCGTTATGTTATTTTCATGCGTACAGTATGCATTGTTTATAATTTTCAACTGGTCAAAGTGAAATATAAACAACGATCAGATGTAAAGCTTTATGCACAATTCAGATAGCTAATGCATAATACATTTGCCTTATTTGCATATCCTTAGAATAAACAGTGTCCAATAAAAAAAACATCTTGTTTGGACACAATTTTGGACAGTTTCAATCACAGCAAAATACTGGATGTATGGTAATTGATCACCATTGATGAGTTAAATCTTAGAAATACCCTGTCAAGATATTCATTTAGTTTAATTTCACACTGTATGTAATGTTCTTCTCTTTCCTTCTCCAGGTGGTATGAAGCCCAATACTCTTGTTATGGGTTTCTACGACAACTCCTATCCGGACGACTACTTCCTACAGGACCCCATGTTTTGCAACAGCGGCAACGACAGCTGCAACAACGAGGGCGACGACTTCGGAGTGGACCTGCCCTCCCTGCAGGCCCATTTCGGGCCGGTGCGCGACGAAGTGACCCCGCGCTCGCTCGCCCCGGACGAGTACGTGGGCATCATCTCGGACGCCATCAAGATGAACAAGAACGTGTGCCTCGGCCGCTACTTCCACCGCCTGCTGCCCTCCGAGGGCAAAGGCCTGCGGGGGGACGGCGCCGGACACACCATCGACGTCTGGCCCCTCAACCTGCTGCGGCCGAGCACGGGGGCCAGCGGCTACGCCGACGTCTGCAGCCTCTTCCTGCTGCAGATGGCGTGCGTGCTCAACATGGCCAGCGGGTGGCGCCGAGCGCGCATGCGCATCTTCCTGTGCGTGGAGGCCCAGTCGTCGTCGACGCCGGCGTCGGAGAAGGCGGATGACCAGGGCCGGACGGAGAAGAAGCAGAGCTTCCAAGAGCTGCTCAACAAGCTGCGCATCCGCGCCGAGATCAAGATCGTGCCCTGGGACGTGGTGGTCAAGCTGCTGGATGCAGGAGGGGATGACAGCGGTCACAGCCACCTGGGAGACCTGGACAACCTGACCAGGACGCCCCTTCCGGTCACCCAGGAGTTCCTGTCGGCGGTGAACGGACTGCTGAGAGAGAACAGCGCAGAGGCGTCGGTGCGCTTCCTGTATCTGCCGCGGCCGCCCGCCGTGTCCAGTCAGTACCAGCAGTACCTCACCCAACTGGACACCCTGTCAAGGGACCTCGGCCCCACGCTCCTGATTCACGGACTTACGCGTGTTACGTGCACCGAGCTGTGAGCAGTTACTGTACTCTTCCTGTCGATTTGTGTGTGTGTGCAAGTTGCTATTTGCGTGTGTCTGACTGTGTACAGTCAGCTCCAGCGTCACGATGTGTATTGTAGGCCAAAAGCATCGTACCAAAGGTTTAATTCACCGTCAACTGTCAAAAGTCTTACAATGGCCAGTCAAAGAATGTTTAGTACGAGTTTACTGACAGTTCACTGAGTATGTTACGGAGGCCTCGGGACTGCAAGCACTTAACTTATTTTCATGCCAGTTCGAAAGGTTTCATTTTCCTTTGATTTTTTTAAATGTGTCAGCTTATACATCTTGCTGTTCCTTTCCCTTTGCGTGCAGCAGGTAACATTCACACAGTATATGAATATTGAGCAATATAAAAATAATGGTCATTTTAAGTAATAGCTACTTACCTTCTCATGCTCCTGAAAGATACCTATATAAACAGGTTCAGAACTACTCTAGAGTGTTTCTTAAAATGACAGGCCACCGTATTTTGCTGTTGTGCTGTTACTCGTTGTAACTAAAATGTAACTAACTAATGTAACTAAAAAATGTGAGTCAGTGTGCGTAATCTGCATCGACAAAGGTAATCTTAGGCATGTTTACTGTCAAATGGTATGTGGACTGAGACAATGCGGCTTGTTGGGTAGTTTCAGACCTTTCAAGGATTTGGGGTCCTGTGGCCAATGGCCATGTTTTTCTTTCTCTCTAGGATTTGGGGTCATGTAGGGTTTGAAGCACTGGACGTGCTTTTCAATCCCACAAAACTATGTGGTGCCAAAGTGTTTAAAGTGACTTTCTAGTCTCTTTTCCTTTATCCACTCAACCTGTCCTACTTTGTTTGTGGGAGAACAGAACTGGAGATAAAACAATGACTGGTCAGTGAAAAAACAGCTTTCAGGGTTCCAATGTACCACTATATTTTGACTTGAGCACATTGTCAAGGAAGCTAAGGGAATATGGAAATGTATTGAAAAATGTATTGAATGGTACAGAAGTATGACATTAATATATTTCAAAAGGGAGCAAAATGTTGCATTAAAGAGACCAAAGATATGTTTTGCATACAAGCAAGCTTAATGCATGTGTTATATGGATTGTAAAATACTTGTTTGGTTAATTTCTTTGTTGTTGGAGTTTCATTGAACTGCAAAGAAACTGTTACTTGAAAGGTTGATGTAGTGTTTGTCAATGTTACACTTTATTATTATTGCTTTTGGTCTTGATGTTTTGTGGGGTAGCACAGTGGCTATGAGACCAAGAACTGCGGAACATTTGTATCAAAGGATCAACTGTATACAGCACAGAACAAGTCAGGGATATAGTCCTCACTTGTCTCTGCCATTAACCTGAGAAAAGTTCTGATTAAATATGTATTTTATTTTACATATAGTAGCATTTAACAAGCTTACCGGTAATAAATCACTTCAGTCTATATACAGTGTGCATTTGAGTTTAGTCAAAAATATGATCACACAATCCAGTGAAAATCATTTAAATACTGCATAGGTTTTTGCTTTGTTTCATGTACACACACACACACACACACACACACACACACACACAGCATTTCAGATCTGAAGTCTGAAAGCACACACGATTTGTACTATGTTTCTGCACCATGCTTCATTTTGCTACATAACAGACGTAATAATGGAAAACAAAATAAAACTTTTATAAAGTTAAAACAGCTTTTTTGGTCTTTCACGTAGTTGGCATGGGTAACCACCCAAAACAACTTTTTTTTTCATCTAAAAACAGCACATCTTTGTCCTTCACTCTTTTAGCTCCTTGCTGCTGACACTTTGGTTCTCATCATCACATCCAGTCAGGGCTACTACGACCGCATCCTCTATAGTACATCATCTAAAGTCCCAAATCAACTCCAGTACATCCAGGACTCAAATCATCATAGCCTACTTCCTGCTCCTAAATGGCTGTTTTAACCTATTAGAACTTGCATGTGAAGCAACTCTTGAGTCTCTAGAAAAGCGCTTTGTAAATACAATGTTATTATTATCATTATTATTATTAACTACCTGAAACATACAGTGTAAATACGCCATTATACTATACTATCTATAGTGTTTCATGTAAAAATAAGGCCAGAGGTCTGCAATAACCCCTCAATGTGCTGATCATATGGACTGAATCTGAATCCGATAATAGAATTGTCGCCGTTAAAAAATGTTCTTACGCACAGATTTGATCTTTGTGTGTACGCTCAAACTCACACCAAAGTTCACGTTTATAAAAAAAGCCGTGGAAAATGTTCCAACTTGATGTACGACCATTTCCGCGTGTTAGGTACTACTGCAGGTAGTCTGACGTCCAAAAGCGATGAATTTTCAGAAAGGCTGACTATTCTAACATCTTACTTAATCATTTGAAGGGAGGTTTTTGTAATGTTTTTTAAAGAAAGACTGCAGGCAGCTGTGCGCACAGTATGCGTGCTGCTTGTCGCTCACTATTCCTCCTTGCTGGAGTACTCAGCCAAGGCCTTCTTCATTTGCTGGCGAACACTGAGGGCGTGTTTCTGCAGGTGCTTCATGCAGAAGGGAGAGAGACGCACCCAGTCTGGGAGGAAGACGGACAGGGCAATGTTCTGTGGGGAAGAGAGAATAAAGCACAACATGGCATGTTACTGGAGAAGATAGAGATAGATAGACAGACAGACAGACAGACAGACAGACAGATAGATGTAAAAAGAATCACAAGGGCAGGAAAGGTTGGGGCGGTATTGTGAACAGAAGCGATCTTTTAGTGACACCTACAGTAGTTTCCCGTCTTTGTTCTTTGTAAAACAAATATAACGTGTTTTATGGGCTCCATGTCTTTCAGTATTTCCTGTGTATTAGCCACACAGTGTATAAGCCGCAGGACAGTGTTGTATGCAAGTTAAAAGAAACAAAACCATCAATACCATATTAACTGCCCCTGAGTATTAACCTCATAGCTGAAGAAATTTAGCAAAATCGATGTATACAGTAAGCCGTGGCTAATAGTTGGGACATTACGGTATGCATCTGTGTGTGGATATAAGGGCTAGCCTCTGACCTGCAGTGCGTGAGACACACAGCCGCTGGTGTAGGTGGAGTAGCCGACCGTGTTGAGAGCCACCCGAGCGTACTCTGGAGCCGTCTCCATCAGAGGATTCATACCCATATGCTGGGTCATGTTGGTGTACACCAGAAAGGGAGCAACACACTGAGACAGAGAAAAATAATCAATCAATCAATCAATCAATCAATCAATCAATCAACGAATCAATACATGAATGAATGACCGAATCAGTGCATGACTTGATGCATGCATTACTAAATGGAGATGGAGTCAACACAAAATCATTATAGAATTGGTCCTTCAGAAAAAAATATTTCATCAATAACAGCAAGCAAATATGAAGCTTTTACCTGAACAGTGATCCCATCTGCCCTGTACTCTGCATTTAGACATCTTGAGAAATAGGTCACAAAAATCTGAGGAGACATGAAAGGACAAGTATCTGAACTACTCGATAAATGCATTCAGAGTTAGAGTTGACCGCTAGGTTCTCGCATAGAGCACAAAATGTGTGTGTGTGTATGTGTGTGTGTGTGTGTGCTTGTGCGTGTGCGTGTGCGTGTGCGTGTGCGTGTTCGTGTGCGTGTGCGTGTGTGTCTGTGTCTGTGTGGGTGTCTTTCTTTTGGGGTTGGAGATGCAGTTTTTGAAAGAACTCTTGGCAGGTATTTCATGAAGTAGAAATAATTTATGAATAAAATGTATTATCATAATTATCAAGCTGATGTTGAATATTGACCTCTGACCTCTAAAACATTGCATACCTTCAAAAACACAAAAAGTGTAATGAGTCAGTCTGCGCCTAAAGTCAGCAAGATGATCTCACCTTAGTTGCACAGTACATGGTCACCATGGGCTGGGGCTGGGAGGCACATTCCGAGGACATGTTAATGATTAGTCCTCTCCCCCTGAGAAGCATACACAGTTGTGTGTGAGACTTCAGCAAGAATCAAGGCAATTATGTACTTAAGAGTGATGCTTTAATCCAGTTTAACACTGTTACAAAATCATTAGGACTCAAACCTTTCAACCATGTTTGGTAGAACTATCCGGCTCATCTACAGTAGGGAGTGAAATAGTTGTGGATGATTATCATTTTTATCTAATGAGCATGAATATTTAGAACAGTAGCTGTAAACGGCAAATATTTGGCTTGATTTATCAAATATTATACAAAAAGAGAACTCAATCAACTGAACTCTGTAATCTCAGTATAGTAAACAAAGATGAGAATGACACACAATAAAATTCTCCCATGCATTGTTGGGTATGCAGCTGTCTATGCATCTTGATACAATGCATACGGCTTCTGCACGAAAAAATAAAGACCCTACTCACAAAAGTGGTAAAATAGAGTGGGAAAACAATATTTCACAGATGTGTGTAGTTTCACATTAATTTTAGGGCCCCTGTGAAGGGTCACCCAATCAGAAGGGTAATGTGTAAAAGCTGAGACCTGAGTGATGGAGAGGATGTTGCAGTTGATCATCTGGGTTATTTTCTAAAGGGGACACAAAGCAGAAGGATTACCTCTAATGCCTACACAAAGACTGCAATCTGTCTGCACAGAATGAAACTTCATAAACAGTCTGAAACTATATATAATTCATATTCTAGAAAATATTGTTCTTAATAACTGATCACTTTTATTTGTTCCCCCTTTACTTTGTTTTCTGTAAATTCAGAGATAATGAGACAGCTTCATAAGTCTGACAATTAGTTTTAGGTCACTGTACCTGTTCGCAGTTTGATACATCCAAAAAGTTGGTGAACAATCCACTGTAGTTCAAGCCAACGTTGTTCACTACAAGATCACAAAAAAGTGTTAAGAATGTGTGTGGATTGACCGAATCTATGACAACTTTTTTATTATTATTACATGGGGGCAGACTTAGAGGATAGGTTACAATATATTCTACGCATAATTATTTTAAAATGATTAAATAATAATAAATAAATAAATAATGCATTGTTCATATTGCACACATCTTCTGTCAAATTACCCAGAATGCCAATCTCCAGGCCCTTTAGATTCTCTGCTATTGCAGGGTAGATTTGGTGACCCTCAGTGAAGTCTGTCTGAATGACACGAGTCTTCCGGCCATAAAGGCTCTCTGAAATACACACACAAGTCATTTCCATGTGAACTTTAAGCAGAGACTTTCTAGAAGACACAGCCCTCAAAGAATCTTCTATAAAAATGTAAGGTCTTAGTTTGTAAGGCCAATATGGCGGTTGCCTATACATTTCCCGCCCTTACTGGTGCCAAAAGTGGTCATGTGAGTACTGTACATCGTGCCAATCATGTGTTGTAATCTCGCAGTTTACGGTGCAGAGTCCCCAAAAATAGCTGCCCATAACTGCCCAAAGTGCGTAAGTAGACATCTGATTACGCCACAACCTCTAGCAAACACAAACCTTTTTTTTCCTTGTGATAAGACATAAGTAAATGTGTTTCAACTGTCAATAACTCACCAATTTCCGCTGCTACACCATGAAGCTTCTTCATTGACCGACTAATTAGGACAATGTCCAAGCCTCTTTTCGCTAACTAGAATTGAACAGACAATGAGACAAATCAATATCCAAAAAATATAAAGTGCCATCATCTGTACAGTTCACAGTTCAACTACCACAATAAATTCAGAGCATATAAATAACACACATGCAAATTCAACTTTGTTTCCTCTTATCAACTGTCATGTTTTTTATGAGACTTTTTAAAAACGTAATAGGGATTTCAAATCCTTCTAAACCTGGTACACACATAATCTGTCATGTGGCTTATTCTTGTAATATAATTTAGAGAGGTTCAATAAAATCTGACTGCTAAAGGCAATGGGACCAATCCTTGTGGACAAAAATGTTTGAACACATTATGAGTGAAGTTTAACACAGAAGCAGACAGTGCATATCGGCTACTCACCTCCCTGGCATAGGCTAGACCAATTCCAGAAGTGGCTCCAGTAACCACTGTAATCAATCAAAACAAGACATTGTCATGACTTATGAGGCATAAAAGGACCCACTACTGTTCTCACATACCAGCCTTATAAGTTCCCATCCCAATTCTCCTCCTCATTAGCTAAATGATCAAGCCCTTTGATCAGTGGACGACTGAATATGCAATTAATCTATGGTTTGCTATAGCCTACCACTGACTTTAAAGGTACAGTCAGATATTTTACGTGGTTTCAAGCCCATAATATTT
This sequence comes from Sardina pilchardus, assembly GCF_963854185.1. Lineage (NCBI taxonomy): Eukaryota > Metazoa > Chordata > Actinopteri > Clupeiformes > Clupeidae > Sardina > Sardina pilchardus. The sequence continues at coordinate 10,405,358 of NC_084998.1, forward strand.
GTCACATTCAGCCATCATCTCGTCATGACTGCTAGCTGATCATTTTGTGAGTACACTGTAAAAAAGAAAAACAAATTGGATACAAAGAAAGGAAAGTGGGGGCTGCCAAACAAAAATGAAACCATGCGTGGAATTTCTCTGGGAATACTGAAGGTAGGGGTGACCCCGTATGTTTCGTTTGGTCCTTGGTTAAAATATAATATAATATAACAGTGTCTGCTAATAAATTTAAATGTAAACATAATCGAAGACAAATGCGACATCTTTTGCAATCCCTGACTGCACATTTAAATCTGCCATTCCAGAAGATTGAGACTCGACGCCTCAACCTTCTGTATGGCGGCAGGTCCAGATTCAACAATTCATCAGATAGGGGACTTTCATTGTGACAATCTCCTCTCGCCACTAGAACATTCCAAATGTGGGTGTCCTCGGCACAGAGGAACGGGTATTATCTCTGTACTTTTTGACTCAAACCATCCTCCGACTGTACAAACAGTTGTCCAGTACGATAAGGGACTAATGGGGAAAAAAACACGACAGAGCACTAATGCCATAATGATGTGCTGCTTGTTGTCCACAGGAACAGGATATAATTAGGCTTATATAAAATAAACAGCGGTCTTATTTGGGCAATGGCCAACACGAATACATCAGATAAACTTCAAGATTAAATAACATTCTGTGAAAACGTGCCTGGCAAGGCAATGGCAGCTAAATGTACAAGTGATCGGGGACAACATCTCGAAACGAGGATATCACTGTTTTGTCATAGAAAGCGCTGTTTAAACTTACAGAAGATTGCACAACATGTGATCAACACATTTTGTATTATAACACATTTAAAATGAAAAAGCGACCATTTGTAACAAGATATTATCCCTCATAAATATAAACTGCTTTCCCTCCCTTGCTTCCAGTCCTGTGCATTCTGCAAATCTGACCAATGAGGCCTTCCTTGTTGGAAGCTCAAATCAAAGCAGACAATTGCACATTAACTGGACACTCTCTCCATATTTTTTTTACAACCTGACAGCTCAGTCCAGGTCATACAGGCTACATTCTTGCATCAAGTCAAACCGACACTTCAAACTTCTAATAAACTGTGTACTCTCGTCCATGTTTATCTGTACTGCTGCTGCTGCTTACTGCTCCTACTCACTATGGTGCAATTCTTGCCATCTGTGTCACATACTGTATAAGTGTATGAAACGTGCTATTGCAGTGTTTCGTATAGTTTCTCACTTTCAACTTTAGCATGTGTGCCAACACATTTGACCATCACTGTATTGATAAGATAACATCTTGCAGTTGATGGAGATTTGTGGGATGCACATGAGGCTCCCATTCCACAAGATCCCAAAGATGTTCTATTGGGTTGAGATTTGGTGACTATGGGGACCATTTTAGCACAGTGAACTCATTGTCATGTTCAAGAAACCAATTTGAAATGATTTGAGCTTTGTGACATACTGCATTATCCTCATGGCAGCCATCAGAGGATGGGTACATGGTGGTCATAAAGGGATGGACATGGTCAGAAACAATGCTCAGGTAGGCTGTGGCATTAAACGATGCCCAATTGATACTAAAGGGCCTACAGTCAGTGTGCAAAGACAACATCTCCCACATCATTACACCACCACCACCTGCACAAGAAGGCATGACAGATCCATGTTCTCATTCTGTTTACTCCTAATTCTGACAATTTCAACAGAAATTGAGACTCATCAGACATATATATATATATAAATTATGTCAAAATAATGTGTTAATTTAGATTAATTAATTTGAGAAAAAAGAAGTGATTAAAAGGAAATATGCCGATTAGTCAATTCTGTTTGACCTTTGACCCAGAGCCATTGTAGTCAGTAACCATTAGACTGTGAAATGAAGGAGGGAGATAAGGACGTGCTGCCTTGATCATTGATTGGAACATTTACTCTAAAAATATGGCCTGTTGGTGTTGATGAAAATAAAGTGTTCTGTCATTTCTGCAGCAAGGAATATGCATAACACCGGAGTTCGTCAACTCTAAAGTACCACATCAATGTAAAGAAATAGTGTTGACATTGTGTCCCCGGTTATAACTGTGGTCTGATATGCCTTGTACAGTATGTGAAAAAAAATCATCTTCACAAAGCACTTTTTAATTGATTTCCTCAGCATATTAGGTCATGTTGTAGATATTCATGGCCATTATTTGAACAGTGAAAATAATAATAAAAGAGTTTTTGAACTTTAATGTCACTAATGCTGATTATTTGTTGATTTGAATTGAAATAGCCTATCTAAAATACTTTCACAACAAAAATATGCAAGTAATTTAGATTAATGAATTGCAGAGTGTGTAATTAATTAGATTTGTTTTTCATGGACAGCCCTACATACATACATACATACATACATACATGTGTAGATAGATAGATAGATAGATAGACAGACAGACAGACAGACAGACAGATAGATAGATACAGTAGGCCTACAGAGATACATAGATTAGCAAATAGTGAATTCTGCTGTGAGAAACATAAACACATATCATAGAGTATTACTTAGGGCAGACAGACTATAGCATATATGTCTACTAAAACTAAAAGAATTGTACTAAAAGAATAGTACAAACAGTTCATTTTGATTCACGTGTCCTATACTTGATTGCTGAGTGACATGGAGAAAAGAAGGGAGACCACAGAAACTGATAATGTAGGCCGAGAGTTGATTGCAACGCCCCTGCTGGCATAGTCTACATGCATTTTCTGGAATGATAATAGACTACAGGCTTGCTTTTACTTACTAACTTTTTATGGTCTATGTGGTCTGTTCATGCTTAAGCTACTCATCAACTTCGTCCATTGTTTGAAAAATCCTTTGCAAAGGTCATAATAATTAGTCTAATAATGAAATAAAATCTTACCTGCCCACTGTCCATACACTCTCAAGTCAGTTTGCCAAAATTCTGACAGAACATAAACTCTGAATCCGCACCAACATTTCCATGACCATTTCAACAGGTAATAAATAAGCGCAATGCATCCGACGACGCACACCAATTTCTCTACAGAGAGAAATGTAGCTGTTAATTCCATTGTCAGGGAGGATATAAGGGTTTAGTAGCCTGTTGTCCCTTATGATGATAATATGGCCAGGTAGGCTTCTGTAGACTGCAGGTTGGCTTTTATTGACTGAATACCGCCCCTCGGAACTCTGTCATTTCCTTTCATTGGTTGCATTGGCCTGGCGGCCCAGAGCAGCAAATCAGTTCATACTCATGTAATATAACGCCACTCCTATTTGAATGTGTTGGTGGATGTCTTGCGTGACTACAGTAGGGATTGATATGTTTTTTTTTCCCGAGAATGGGACGTTTTTAACCCCTTATTGAGAACATTGAGGAATACGCTTAATTAATAATAATAATTATAATCATAATAATAATAATAATTTCAGCTAAGCTCTCTGGACTGATCATGTCAAGCAACACTGGGCTAAATGCAATACGTGGTATATGTGTATCCAACCCGACCGTGACCTTGATCATTATTAGGAGCGAAAGACCACAATTTATGTAAACTTTAGAATGCATATAAACTTTGTTAGCATGGACGTCGTTATATCGACAGCTTGATGGCGACAGCCAGAAACGAGATGCCAAGTTTGTGATTTGTCTCCTGAGAAGAAATATCCTCATGAAAAGGCATTCTTTTAAACTAAGTATTACAGCTGTTCCGCTATCTCGAAAGAGTGCAAGCCTCCTCATAAGAAGCTGAAATAATTATCACTCAAAGTTTCTGAATTCAACAGAAAGTTTCTTCATTTTAGACGGATGTTTTGCGCGTCTGCAAGGCATCTGTGGATCTGACAGTTGACTTTACACATGATAGCCTTTCATCACCTAGGCTACACCCAATATAACATGATCATCCACCGAGTTTGCCAAATGCACTGGTAATCATATCTGTGCACCATGACGCCTCAGCTTGACAGCTGAAATTATGACTGAGACAGTCAACTCATTCAACCATATCAGTTCTTCTCGGTTGTGTAGTCCGATGTTTACGCATAGCGCAGCTGACTGGAAGAGATAACGCGTTCATTAACTGGAGGTGAGTGTACAAACTATTTTAAACAAGATATACTTTTGAGACATTTACTCCGCAGCTAGAAGTAGCTATGTTAGCAAGAAGTCTATGACGGACGTTTACAATCAAGCAAGTTTGCAATTTCACCGTCGCAGCGCTACGGAGCTCGTGCATCATAGCGCTCACATTCACACCATGTCCGTACAGAAATGAAAGCGGGCAACGCACCGTTAGTGTAGACATCAGCTCAAATTGTTCAGCAACAAATTGTTCTGTATAGGTTTAGCTACATCAGCTGTGGCTGTTACAACTAGATGTACCGCAAAGCGGTATAACATACGACCGCCGCTCAGTCCTGTACATTCTCTCCGCAAAGTCACGCGTGTCAATTTGTTTCCATCCCCTACCCTTGCACCTTCCTGTATGTGAATGAGTGTGTGCATGTGTTTGTTCTCTGTATGTGAGTTTTCGCTTGTGCGGTGTGTGCGTGTGTGCGTGTGTGCGTGTGTGCGTGTGTGTGTGTGTGTGTGTGTGTGTGTGTCTGCTTGCCTGCATGTGTGAGTGTGTGTGTGTGTGTGTGTGTGTGTGTGTGTGTGTGTGTGTGTGTGTGTGTGTGTGTGTGTGTGTGTGTGTGTGTGTCTGCTTGCCTGCATGTGTGAGTGTGTGTGTGTGTGTGTGTGTGTGTGTGTGTGTGTGTGTGTGTGTGTGTGTGTGTTTCAAAAATATTCACAGAAAACTGTGTCCGGCCATCTACAGGCCAGTTGGTGTACAATCACAAAATTTACACATAGGCCTACTAATTTATTGTATGGCCCTCCTTTTGAGAAAGGATTGTTGAGTTTTTATGGCAGTGTTTAATTGAGTTATTTATCTTGTCTTCTTTGGCTGTATATAGAGTTATCACATAATGAACCAAATTCTGCAAAGAGTGTGTAAGAGAGGTCTAAATTATGTTTATGGTACTTATGTTTATTGACACAGTCAACGGTTGACAATGGAGATATTGTGTATGACCTGTAGTTTGACAGAAGAAGCCTACTACACGTGTTGGAAAATCATGAGAGGCTAAATAGATGCGAAACGAAAATAACCAACAGAGGGCGCAAGTTACTTCCTTATTGGCTCTGGTTTGTTTGTCAATGATTTGCTCAGATTATATGTAACTTTTTTTTTGGAAGATATCTGTAAACATATTCAAAATCGTGTCAAACGTGTTTATTAGGGAGATAGCTGCATCATTGGAAAGACTTTTACTTTATTCTCTTGTTCTTTTTGAGGAAATAGTAGAAATTGAAAGCATTTGCAGCACTTTCATTTTTGAGAGGGGATACCAAACCCTTAACAACAAATTCACATTCTCTTTTAGTGGAGAGAAAATATTTCCGAAGATACTTCTGACTAAAGAGGTAAGCTATTAAAGTCCCGTTTCATTATCTCAATTCTTCTCGTACTGTATCTACAGTAGAAAGTTTACCACATGAGAGAAAATGCAAGCCAACGTCGTTAGGTGGCCTGTCGTCTTTGTGTTTAACTTTGTACCTTACCATTGTCTGTTATTTAGTAGCCTAGTAGTTGTTCTGTATGAATAATACATTCTTGTCAACTCCCTGCTTATACAGTACTACGGATGATACGAGGGTCAACTCATGTCGTCCTCGGACAAATAGTCAGAGAACACAGGGACGTAGGCTACAATGCAAGTAGAAAATGTATTACGTTGACCAATTATTAAGATAATAAACTGCAGCTGGTCGAATCGAGATTCACCAATGTTTCAAGAGGAGTAGTAGCACTGTCCTCTGACGTCAAAGAAACAAAAGCGCTCTAAGCTCCATGCAGGTGAAACTCCACCTGTTCTGTCCTTGAATAACCCAAATAAGGATCAATAGGCCTACAGTTGCAATCAAGTGAAGATTATATAAATCAGACCAAGAACATTGGGGAATTTTTGTTGTTTGCATTCTATGTTCATGTTATTCTGCCAAAACAAATGTAAAAGATCAGAAGAGATCAATATCAATAGGCTATTGCGATGTTAATGTAGCCTAGTTGTACAAATGCTTGATTACCACGATTCAAACAGCAATAGTCTACTGTAGCCTACACTGCTACTGCCTGTGCCCTAGTGTAAAACAAAACTCATTTTCAGTGTCAATTATATTGTATGTGTTAATGGCAAAACTGAATTATGATTACATCTTGCCAAAAGGTCAGGCCAAAGCAATAAAATGTGTGTTGGTGCCACAGCAAGGAGCAAAATATCCTGTGCTGCTGATGTTCCCTCAGTAAGAGGAGTGGCATTGGTGACAAAAGCTGAAAATGTTTTACTTACGGACATAAGAAAGAGGATAGGCAGTGATTGGCACAATGAGTTCTTAGCTTGGTTTATTTGTTCATTCAGTCATTTGAACATCATTTTGAGGAAAAGTAATACTGAGTGAGTAATATGAATAAATAAGTAGTGTAGAGCATAATGTGTTAGAACCCTTGCACAATCCTTTGAATAATATATATTTATTTGTCTTAATCATATTTTTTTTTGTCACACAAATCTCAAAAACTCTTTGGGGGAAAAGGGTGCACACATCTTTCTTTAATTCATAGCCTCACTGAGAGAGCTGACTCCATTAGTGTAAGTGAAACAATGGCCGCGTTTCCCAAATTAGTAAAGAAGCTCTTAAGTGCTAAAAACTTATTAGGAGCGTTCTTAGAACCTTCTTAGAGCGCTCCTAAGACGTTCTTAGCACTTAAGAGCTTCTTAACAAATCTGGGAAACGCGGCCAATATCTGCAATTCACACCTCTCTGTCCTCACCTCACTTGACCACCTCTCTCCTCCTCTGTCGTCTCATCCCTTAGTCCCTCCACTTCCCCACCTCCATGGCTTCCACTTTGCCCGGAAACAGACTGCCGACAAGTGTCCCCCCCAAGAGGATACAGGTAAAAAAAGATGCCATGGCATGACGTCAGTGGTGGCACATGGGTGTGTTTTTAGGAATGAGGGTGAAGTGCAGAAGGTGTTTTCATAATGAGGATTTGGTGTTGGGTCTCCTGTGTTCAGAGATTTGGTTAAAGGCATGATTCGTTCCACGGCTGAAGACACTAATACTTCATTGTTGCCCCAGATTGAGAGTGTACAGTGACTGCAAAGCAATGAGGCATCTTTTAAGGTGTCCTTATTTTTAAAGTTGTATGAGCTTATGGTTTTATATCATTCACATAGTTTGTTTAAATGGCTGCCATAGCCAATTTATTTTCATGAAACAAAAAAATAAGAATAATCTTGTTTGACATAATTTGAACCAATCTGATTTGTTTCGCATAGATGCTCCACTTATTTTGCCAAGATGTTAAGGGGTAAAAAATGGCACGTTAGGGTGCGGTTCAGCCATCCCTCAGGCCAACCAGAAGAGTATTCCTTCTCACCAGGTGATAAATGAATATAATTGAATAGTAGAACACTGGGAAATCCTATCCAAGTCAATGGAGCATTCTACTAGTGTCGTAGAGCTGGATATATTCATTCATATAGGAAATGCTTTGTCAGTGTGAGTATGGATACGTACGTGTACGTGTATGTGTGTGTGTGTGTGTGTGTGTGTGTGTGTGTGTGTGAGAGAGAGAGAGAGAAAGAGAGTATACAGTATATGCTCATAAATGCCCCCTCTCCTCTCCCCTCCTCTACACCCTTAGTGCCCCGGCTGTCTCCAGCCAGACGGCCGTGTGGTGGACGGCCACCGCACTGTGTGCCCCCACTGCTCCACGTCCCGGCGCCGGGTCTACCAGTTCTGCTGGGCTTGCCGACGCGAGTGGCCCACGACGGGCTCCCAGCTCCAGGGGCACGCCTGCACCCTCCCCAACTGTGCCCTGCGTGCCGCCCTGCTCTCGGAGGAGCGGATCGCCGACCCCAAAAACGCCGGTCTCCACTGCCCCTTCTTCAGGGCGTGCCCCAACTGTAAGGAGCTGGTCACCCACAGTGGCTCGGGCTGCAAGTGTATCACCTGCACCAAGTGTGCTACAAGATTCTGCTTCCGCTGCCTCCGCAAACCGTATTGCCCACAGACCGTAGCCTGTGTCATTGTGGATAACAGTGCAGCACTCCAAAGCCTGTAGCTTTGAGGATGGTGATTTTTCGCCCTTCACATATAGTGTAGGTTAATTCAATAATTTAGCTTCAAAACTCACTAAATACCATTCTCTTCCTGGTCTGAAAGATTGATTTGTAGGCGAAACCCTATAGGAGCCTGATACAAAATGCTCATTTTAAAGAAAAGTGGTCAGACGGATTTAGAGGCTTTTGCATCTGAACCCTTAGTTGCCGTCAAATCATTATTGTATATTGAGATTGTGATTTCAAAGCATTTTGATCAACCAACAATTTTGATAATCGTCTTTATGGACAGATGATTTTCCACATGACGCTGCCTGTCATCAACAGCATCCACTAAATAGCATTCTGCATCATCACCTATACTTGGTAAATATCATCACCCACACCCAGTTTTCAAAATGCCTCGGTAATCTGAAATTATGTCTGTGACAGTCAACTCATTATTCAGCCTGATGTTTACGCGTAGCGTAGCTGACTGGAACAGATAATGCGTTCATTGACTAGAGGTGTGTGTACCACTGTACTGTTTACTTCTTACATCTTCAGAACTCTCTTCAAACGTTTTGTGTTAATACATTTGAGGTGAGATATCAATTAATATATAAATCGATGGGATAATAGAGATGCAAAAAGGGGATTGACTTTGCAACTGCTCCACTTAAGGGGCAGCACCAAAACAATTGTTACATTAATGGAAAGTAGTTTTTTAAATGCCATAGGAACAATGATAAAGTTATCAAGAAGTTACAGTTGTTTAAATGAAATATACCAAATTTGTGGGTACAGTCCACTTCTTTTAACATAAACAACTGGTAAAATTGTCCTTCAAAATGGCTTGGATACTTTTCACTTTTATAGCCTACTTTTCAGAGTCTGTACTTTGTGACTTTTACTTGAATAAAGAAGTTGAATCACTACTGAATCACACTCTATTACTTTTACTGGAGTCTTTTTTTATATATATATATATATCTGTACTTTTTTTACATATCTGGTCCCTCATGCATCATAGCACACACATCATGCGCCTTCATAAAGCATGAGAGCAGGCCATGCACCGTTAGTTTTTTCTTAAAACATCAGCACTCTGAATATGACTGGTTGTACAAATTGGTCTGTATCCATCACTGTTTGGTATGGGAGTTCAGAATGTCACACCAGAAGGAAATTAGAAAGGGTTGTCACCAAAGCCTCTGACATAATTGGGTGTGACCTCCCTCCAGTCCACGCTCAGTACTCTGAGTGCACCTTACACTTCCAGAATAATCAAGTCAAGTCACTTTTATTTATATAGCGCTTTTATATTATTTGAGTGCAACCCAAACCACTCAAAAATGAAAGATCCCACTCACCCAAACCATCACTTTTACAGATCTATACGAACTGAAATCATGTTTCAAGGACAGCTTCTACCCTCTTGAACACAACTAAACTGAAATGATAATTTCTTTAATGTTTTGTACATCTGTTTTTTTCTTCACTGGATTCAGCTAATTCTTTTAAAACATTGTTGTGGGCAATAAAGTCTATCTCCCTATTCATCTAGTGAAGTTTAGAGTCATGTCTGGTAAATGCAAAATGGGTGGCTCATCCATAAATGTTTAGTACAGCTGATCAGCAATCATTATGTCTTCCAGTTTGAAAGAAGATGTCTTGGTGAATCATGAGGCTAAATGAAAGTAACCAACAGAGGGCGCTAGTTACTTGCTCATTTCAGATAAGTAAATGGCTGTCTCTGGCTCATTTATCAATTAGGTCTGCTAGTTTAGGCTAAATTACGTTTTTTTGTGGAAGATATGTAAAAATATTCAAATTCATGACATAGGCATAGATAGGAATATCTACCACTGGCAAACACTAGCCTAATTTATTCTCATCTCTACTGGCCTAACTGTAGGCCTAAAGTCAACGATTAATCCATAGCCTACACCGCTGCTAAATCTTTAACTGAATCTCTTTTAATCAAATAATGTTCATCATCATCATACATTAAATTACAACTATTTACAATTAGAGAGCTGCAGTTAAACGTTATAAAGACGTTGGCTTCATTCCCTCTGATTTTATTGTGACGCTTGTTGGACTGAAACTGAAACCATTGCCATGTACTTTCATTTTTGAGTGCGGACTTTCCCCAAATCTAAACAACATATTTACTTTCTCTTTATTTAGAGAGCAATATAGTTAAATTCGGACACAAAAGAAAGAAAGAAAGAAAGAGAAAAGGAAACTTCGGACCAAAGAGGTAGGCTACCAAGGTTATTATAGGCCTACTGTCATTATCTCGATTACAGATTATCTTGTCTAACGTTCACTAAAAATATGCCTAGTGACTAGTCTATCTTAGCCTGGAGGATCCATGAGAGAAAACACGAGATGCATAAAGATGTCAGGTTCCTTCGTGTTTAGCTTGCCTCTGTTGCGCAGTAGCCTACTAGACCTATCTTTTACTCTCAACTACCTAGTCCTAAAAATGATATTACTGTAGCCTACTTCAGGATTCATACGAGGGTCAACTCATGTCGTCGTCGGACACACATGAGCCAGAGCACAGTTTTTCTGATCACTAGTACACATGGCTATATTTGCAAAACTCTTCACACAAATAAGAAAGCCTTTCACCAAATCATCAAAACATAGTAGTTCTCTTGGAAAAGCTAACACACCTTGGTCAAAATGGTACCGAACATGCAGTAACTCCAAGCCATCACATTAGGCCTAATAAGGACACAATGCGCCAACTACACTGAATGAATATAAAAATATAGCTGCAAGCAGCAATGAGGGGGCCAAGCAGACAGTAACTGGTAACTCAATGCTGTTACATCAGGCATATAGTGTTATGAAGTCACAACAATTTTGATGTCAAACAACCCAAGATTGGCTGAGATATGAGCTCACTTCCTGTTTGGCGGCTTCACTGCCAATTTCGATTGGCTGTTGCAGGCGAACGGTTTTAGATACCATTCCAAAAAGCAAGACCTTTGTGAGACTTGGCCTGAAGATCATCTGTGTGAAGCTTTGTGAAGATCGGACAAATTTTGTGACCTGTGAAAATGTTTTAGTGGTTTTGATTAAATCCAATATGGCAGCCAAATAAATGATGTTGATGTAACAAGTTGGGCTAGGTCACCCTAAGGACCTCCAACAGCATTACTAGATACCTAGCAAGTTCCAGCTACAGGTCAAAATGCCTTTTTGCTATTTGCAGCGCCCCCTAAAGGTTAAAGGTCACCAAGTTTCTTGATCATCATCCTGATTGGGTCCTGAGTCTATGTACCAAGTTAAGTTTTGATACATGCAAGGGTTGCTGAGATATGATCTCACTTCCTGTTTGGCGGCTTCGCTGCAAATTTCGATTGGCTGTTACAAGCGAATGGTTATATTTCCGACGACAAAAAGCAATGCGTTTATGAGGCATGGTCTGAGGATTGGTGTTGATCAGGCAAAATGTGTGACCTCTGATACATTTGAAGTGTTTTTGATGAAATCCAAAATGGCGGAAAATCCATCATGGCGTAAAATGACGTCATGTACACACAAAATCGGACCAACGGGTCAAAAGTTACGTGCGTGAACACACGTCCAACTTTGACCTGTTGGTGGCGCTAGAGCGTATTAGGTGCCGACATGAGACTTGGTGACATGAATCATGGGACTGTCCCCAATCAGTGTGCCATATTTCACAACTTTTTACCAGACGGTTCTATGGGCTACCATTGACTTCCATGGCGGAATAATAATAATGGGTGCCTTTGCAGCTTGGCTGCTTAGCCCCCTAAAACACATCTGGCTTTTGCATTCTCTCTGCATAGTTCTGTAAACATACAGAGATCCAAACTTCATGTATTGGTGTTTATTTACACACATCAAAACAAACACAATGTGTTTTTCCAAGTCAAACTCAAAATAGCAATTTCACTGAGACAAAAAGAAGGGGAGGTCGAGTACAGTGAAGAGTGAGTGATCTGTAAACGAAATGTGGACCAAAGCAGCCCTATATGGAAACATTACGCATTGTGTGCTTATTACTGTAATGTGATGGCTTGTGTTTACTGTTTGATACGAAATGAACTCCAAGGTTTAATTGAGTTAGTGAAAGGTTTCCTTAGTGTGTAGAGTTTTGCAAAAATAGGCTACAATAATAAAAAATGTGCTTGAGCAATCAGAAAACACTGTAATAGTTTTAGAAATTGTGTTATAAGAACCACGGCTAGAATTTAAGCTTTCAGAAAAAGCAGTAGGTAGAAGACTAATAGGCTATGTTAAGACAATAGACAGCAAGATCACTGACTTGTCTAGTCAAGGTTCCCCAGATTTTCATGTAGGTTAAGTCAAGAGCCAGAGGAGTGCAGTAGCATTGTCCTCAGACGTCAGAGAAGCAAAAGCCCTCTAAGCGCCAGGTGAAATCCCCCTCTTCTCTAGGTTACTTGAATAACCCAAACAAGGATCTGTGTCACTACACTACTAATCAAATAAAGATAATATGATCATATCAATCTGACCAAAAAGTTGGTGAATCTTTTGTTGTTCCTAAGTGAGTGATTTAAGTTTGGATTCCATGTTCATGTTGGCTAAAAACTGGCTAAATAAATTCAGAAGATCAGAAGAGATCAATATAAATGTTACAATGTAAATGTGGTTGTACCAATACAGATTACCACATTATTCAAACAGCTATAGCCTACTGTACACTGTTCCGATAACAAGAACATCTAAAACATGAACTTATTAAATGTCAGACCAAAGCTATGAAAGTTGTGTCGGTGTCACAGCAGGTGCTGAAACCCTGCACTGTTCATGTAAGATGGGTTGCATTGGTGACAAAATAAAAATAAAAAAAATATATAAGAAAGAAGATTGGAAGTGATTGGCACAGTGAGTTCATTTAGCTTGGTTTATTTGTTCATTCAGTCATTGAACATTTCCTGACAACATAATTTTGAGGAAAAGAAAATATGTTGAGTGAGTAATATGAAAAAATAGAACAGAAAATGCACACGCACAATCCTTTGAGTAATATACATTTTGTCTTAACCTATTTTCTCACACAATACTCACATTAACATTCTGTGTGTGGGAAAAATGGTAGAAATATTTTTCATAGCCTCACACTGAGAGCTGACTTCATTAGTGTAAGTGAAACAATATCTGCACTTCACACCTCTCTGTCCTCACCTCACTTGACCGTCTCTCTCCTCTCTGCCTTCTTATCCCCCAGTCCCTCCACTTCCCCACCTCCATGGCTTCCGCTTTGCCCGGAAACAGACTGATGACAAGTGACGCCTCCAAGCAGACTGAGGTAAAAAGACGTCACGGCATGATGTCAGTGATGGCGCACGGGTTGTATTTTAGGCAGACAGGGAAGTGTAGAAGGAGCTTACGTTACAAGGATTTGGTCTTGGGTCTCCTGCGTTGAGAGATTTGGTTAAAGGCATTATTTGTTCCACTGCTGAAGACGCTAATTCTTCATTGTTGCCCTAGATTGAGTGTGCACACTAGACCGTGACTGTAAAGAAATGAGATTTAAAGAACCAAGGCATTGTTTAGTATGTCCTTATTTTTAAAGTGGAATGAAGGTATGGTTTTTATATCATTCACATCCTTGTGTTTAAATGGCTGCCATTGCATTGAAATGACATTTGAATAATCTTGTTTGACATTTTTAACCAATCTGTTTTGCTTCACATAGACGCTCCACTTATTTTTCCAAAATGTTAAAGTATATTCACTACCTAAACTAGCTGTCAGAGCTATGTGATTACATGCACAGACTATATGAGAGTATGCACAAAATGAAAGCAGTCATAGAACCACATCCTTCCTATGTGTGTGTGTATGAGAGTGTGTGTGTGTGGGTGTGTGTGTGTGTGTGTGTGTGTGTGTGTGTCCTCTAACTCCTCTAACTTACTCCTCTAACTTACAGCTACAGTATGTGACTACATGCAGAGACCACATGCACAACACATTTTAATGAAAGTAGACCTGTTGTAGATGCACAGCCTTCCTATTTGTGTAAATATAGGCTGGACTACTCCACTGATTTTTTTCCACACGGTTGAAAACATCTGTACAGAGTACAGTATAATCATAGTCACATTAACATTCATTCATTTGGCAGATGCTTTTATCCAAAGCGACATTACAAGGGCCATTCTCATCAGAGCAACAAAAGAATGGTGGCTGGCGGGTGCAAACGACCTGCGATGTAAATTGACAAAACAAGCAACTTACAGTTTTTTCCAATTGCCAACTAGGCTGGTTTTTATCAAAATACGTAACTCAATTCACAAAACCACACCCAAACTGCAAAATGCCTCATAAATCCTGCAAAATGAAGCATTGTGCAACCAAAACTACATAGCATTATCAAAATCAAACTTTTGCGCCAAATGGCGCACACTTAGTGTGTCTGTGTGTGTGTGTGTGTGTTTATGTATGTATGTGTGAGAGAGAGACTATATATCATGCTCATAAATGCCCCCTCTCTCTGCCTCATACTCCATCCCTCTCCTCTCCCCTCCTCTTCTAACACCCTTAGTGCCCCCGCTGCCACAAGCCAGACGGCCGCGTGGTGGACGGCCACCGCTCCGTGTGCAAGCGCTGCTCCAGGTCCCTGCGCCGGGTCTACCAGTTCTGCTGGGCCTGCCGGCGCGAGTGGCCCAGGACGGGCTCCCTGGCCCAGGGCCGCGCCTGCACCCTCCCCAACTGTGCCGTGCGTGCCGCCCTGCTCTCGGAGGAGCGCATCTCAGACCCCACCAGCGCCGCTAACGACTGCCCCTTCTTCAGGGCGTGCCCGGGCTGCAAGGAGCTGGTCACTCACAGTGGCGAGGGCTGCAGGTACATCACCTGCCTCAGTTGCGCTACAGAGTTCTGCTTCCGCTGCCTCCGTGAAGAGTGCTGTCTTGAGGAGGAGGAGGAGGAGAGTTACCTCTACTATGAAGATGAGGAAGATGAGGAGGAGACTCTTGAAACCTGTTACATAGTGGATAACAGTGCAGCACTCCTAAGCCTTGAGGAAAATGCTTATTTGGAGGCGCAGCACTAGTTGGCATCAAATCATTGCTATTATATCCAGTTGTGAAGTCGTGATAGCCTGGGCGATTTGATTCACGCTGGTAAGGCAGCCTTGGAACTAGCACCTTCATTTTTTTCTCAGATAGGGGACCAATCACAGAACGGAGGGGACAGCAAGATGATGACGACGTCTAAGCTACACACCAAACTAATATTTTGTTTAAAAGAACCAAACCAGTTTTTGTCCAAATCTACAAACCTATCACTACTGAAAAATTTATGGTTCATTTATCAAATGTTATTTTGAAGTATTAAAGTCATCTGGGATAGGCTAATTGACACGACTGGCTAGACAGTGAGCCACTCACAGACACCTTTGATACTGTAGATATTCGCGGTGCCCAATAAATGGATCTGGGCATTCGTTCAAATACGCGAAAATGAACGTTTGGTTTCCCAGACCAAGTCTCATTGAGATGTGGTTTGCGTGAACCAGGCTGAAGTCGGAATAATTTGCCGATAATAACGAGCAAATTTTATTGTGTTGAGATTGACATTTTGAAACATTTTGAACAACAAACAATTGTGGTAATGCTCTACAAAAATGGACAAGTACAAAACAATTGCCATCCTGTCCTCCAACTCAACTGAGCTGTATATTTGACCATGCTCTCCTTTCATAAACTCCTTATGAGATCCAAGACTAAATAAAACCGCCTGTCACAGAAACCTCACAGACTCTTTGCCTGCGCTCTCTTACATATAGGCTTGATCAAACGGGGGCAGCATGCAAGTCGGTCAGCACCCGTAGCCTGTCTCAGCTCCTATGAGTGAACACACACACACACACACACACACACACACACACACACACACACACACACACACACACACACACACACACGCACACACACACACACACACTCACACACACACACGTAATTATGTAAGTCGAGAGAACAGGAGTACATGGTAAATATAGACCTAGGCTTTTTATGGACCGGGATTACTTGGTAAGCATCTTCAGGTACACTTTCCCCAGCCCAAGTCGTACTAGCACCTGAATCAAACTTCTGAGCAGAGAGGTTATCGCATATAGCGGGGATTTGGATGAGCCAGATAGCATGAGGTGGGCGTGGCCTCATAAATCAGTAAATAATCTGCAGAGATCAGCATCAAAGCTTTGGCATTAACCCTCAAAGGTCAGCAGTGGTCTGTTACAGCGAGCCCTCCTCCGCACTTGGCCCCTCCAAAGACCACTGACCACTGGTGACTTCTGCAGACTTCTGGTCAATGAAACGCCAGGGTTGGAGTTTTGCTGTCCAGTGTGCTCTGATGGTGTACTGTAGATGGTGGTGGACACATGCAGGCAGTGATGGGGAGGAGTGTAGAGTGAAAGGGTTTGCCTTACACAATTCACAGACAGGCAGGGCCAGAGAAAATGCTCTCCCGGAGTTAATCTGCGGGGGTAAAGAGGCCAACCCCCTCGGTCTCTGGGAGGGGCGGTTTTCTCTGCTGTGTTCAAAGGGTGTTGCACAAATCCACAGTCTATTTTGGGAAGCAGACTTATTTTGGGGTCAGCTCTCGGCACACGACTAATTTCCACTGCCCCATGCACACTTTATGATGGCCCTAATACTACCAACTACTGACCTCTATCTATCCATCTCTGTAACTTGTTATGTACTGTATATACTGTAGCAAGCCAGTCAGCTTACACGCTCATAGTTATGTAGATGGACCCAATGCATGCTGTTCTCCATATTATGCAGGTCCTGGTTTGGTCTGAAAAGTTGTTACTCCATTTTTTTGTCACTATAGGAATCTGGCTTTGTCTTTGTCTGTGAACTTTTTTGCCTTGTTTGTTTAATTCTAGTCTTCACTCATTTGTGTCTGCCGTGCTATGTATGTACTGTATGTAAATCCACAAATGTATGCATTTAGGCCACTGCTCCCATGTTGAAAACGGTTATAACTAGTGGACATAGCCACAGCTGTCCTTCGGTCAGTCTCTCCTTTCTGCTGTGGTCCCATCTCCTTGAGTCAAATCTAGTGTCCAGGCAAAGCCACGTTGGGGGAAGCCTGGTCTCCTCTAAAGCTGATTTCATTACCTGCCCTCAGGACTTAGCCATGGCCACAAGAACTAATGCACTTTGACTTAGAGCTTACAGGTAAGACCAGAAGAACTGAAGCAAGGGATGGACCAACAGTTTGGGAGAAGAAGGAGAGAAAATAAAATAGAAGAAAAAATGCAAAGCATGCTGAAGAAATGCACGAGAAAAGTTTTGAAAAGAAAAGTCTGCTCTCTACACGTCAAACACTTCCAAAATGTACCGTATCGTGTTCACAAACAGTACATTTCCCCAGTTAAGTGGTGCAGTCAAATTGATGTTTTAGTCTCATCTCCTGGGTACCATTCCTCAACATAGTGGATCCACTCTGGCCTAGTGAGGTTTACTGGACTAACCCCAAGTCCATCCTACAATTGTGTGTGTGTGTGTGTGTGTGTGTGTGTGAGTGAGAGAGAGAGAGAGAGAGTGCCAGTTGTCAGTTGTGTACTGGTGGCAGCAGTCTTCACTGTGCCCGCTCCACTCCTGGCAGGTGACCTTGCCCAGGCAGGGCTGGGTAGGAGGCGGCCGCTACCAGGCTACCGCTCCCCCGCACCTGGCGCAAAGAGGCTTGCAGCAGGTAGCCGCTAGGTTTAGCGGAGCCCAATCTCTTTAATCAGATTAGTCCAACTGGGCTGAATCAATTGATTCAAGACAACCAGATTGATCAAACATGCACAGACGCTCACTTGCTGAAACTGGTTTCTTTTCTCACGCACACACACACACACACACACACACACACATACTTATAGACCGCATACACAGACACACTTATAGATTCACGCATACACAGACACAAACACAAATCATGTTTTACAGCAGCAGCAAAGTAATATGATTACTTGCATGCGTGTAATGTGTGGCTCGCATGTATGAGTGTGTTTACATGTTTGTGCTTGTGTGAGTACAGTATATGTGAGTGTGCATGCATGGGTGTGCTTGTGTGAGTGTGTCTGAATTACTATGCATGTGTAAGTGTGTATGCATGGGTGTGCTTGTGTGAGTGTGTCTGCATGGGTGTGCTTGTGTGAGTGTGTACAGTATGCATGCATGGGTGTGCTTGTGTGAGCATGCGCGAGTGTGTCTGCATGTATACTTTTGGACATGTGCGTGCCTGAGAGACCTCTATTACACCAGTCTGTCTGTTGTGTCCCAGTAAGCCTCGGTGCCATCCTCCTCCCCCCCACTGTGTCTGCCAGCTCTCGTTCCACCACTGCACTCCAGTCTCCAGCAGGCATCATCTGTTGCCTAGGCTCATGGGCTCCTGCCCCCACCCTCCTTCGTAGCGTGATTCGGCTTTTTTTGGCCGGCGAAGCACAAGTAGGGCATGGACGCAGGCTGGGGGTGGCTAAATTCGTCGCTCTGTCCAACTGTAACTCTGTGTAGGTCATCTACTGGGCATGAAGAACCTTTCAATCTGTTCCTAGAGGTTTTCCAACGGAAACATCCAAAACCAATGCAGATACTTTGAAGTGAAAATGAATCAGACTTTAGTGTGATGTTCTACAAAATGTTTACTTTCAAACTGAAAGATCTATGTATTCATTTTAACATAATTTTGCAGCTCTAGTGGTGGCAATTGACCTTTTCCTTTTAATTTGGCATTGGTCTTTTTCTGCCTCAGTATTATATCCATTGTGAATTGTCTTCAAAACGACATGCCCACCGATCCTTATTAAATGCCATATTGGGCCCTGGCCATCCCTCTGATCTTGAGCTCTGTGTCTAGGCTTCCAGAGAATGCTGTGCCACCCTGACGGGCCAACAGACAAGTTCTTAAAGTAATTGGTTTTGTGGTTTTCTTGTGATGGACAACGGCCATTTCGGCTTAGCCATTCCTGGAAAATCTTTTGCAGCAGCCAGAAAAGACTTTTTCCTTGTGCTGAGAGGCATTGCACGCCAGTGTGTCATCTCCCCACTATATGGTAGGAGCCTATATACAGCATATATCAGTCTATATTTGGTATTTCCATCCCCCATGAAATAGTTGCAGAGGGTTTGGTCCACATATATTATCAATGTCAAAGTCTTAAACTAAGAGGGAGATGTGGCGAGAGAGTCTTGTCCTCATCACTGCCTGTTCTCTGTGGCTGGATGAGTGGAGGAGGTCTGGTTTGGGGGGTTCTACTTGTGCTTTTTCAGAAAATAATTTGATAAGCATTGGTCCCACATCATCCTACTGTATGTCTCTTGGCACATCAGCGTTGCTGTGTCATATGTTTTCCCGCAGGAACCCACCCACTCACTTCACACACATGCACACACACACACACACACACACACACACACACACACACACACAAACACACACAGATGCGCACACACACACACACACAGCGACACAGACACAAACACAGGCACACACACACACACTCACACTCACACTGATACACACTCACTTACACAGGCTCCCTGCTTGGGTAGTGTGGATTAAAGGCTCAAGGAGGTTGAGAAGTCAAGTCAAGGCCTGGGTATCCACCAGGCCCCTCCCTCCCTCTTCTCTCTGCGCTCCTCCTTCGGCCTGACAATCCGTCTATCGCCGGTCACCTTTCTCTGCTGCTCTCTCTCAGATCTTTCAGGTGGCTTGGTTTGGGGCAGGTCCCAGTCCATTACAACGCCATAAACCTCCTGGGATAAAAAAAAACAAAACATCAGAACCATCCCAATTTCTCCGGAAGACCTGTGGATTTTCATTTTTTTCAGCAAATTACGACAGGCATACATACCAAGAGGACGAAACCTGAAGAAAACGTTCACCATGTATCTGGGATATTTGTTTCACGACTCCTATCATCATATGTAATTTGGAATCTGGATAACCTGGAACTCAGTTGGGTACAGCACCTGGAACTAAGCCTCTAGTATGGAGATAACTAATATGGATGCCAATTAAATGCCAGTTGGACAATTATCTGCAGGTGAGAATCGTTTGGCTTACCATTGATGTTTACCTTAAACATTGTGATATACTGTATCCTCTCAAGGCTCTGGAGCAAATAGTGGTTTAAATATTTGAAACCTGCACTCACAAAACCATTTAAGGCGTTAAAATAAGAAAATATCTGGGACTACTCTATGTGGTGGGTGATAGGAGGGAGATGAGAAACCTGCCATATGGAATACAACTAACACTTATACCTGGTGCCTGGTGTGAATCTTCATATTTGATTTGATTTGATTTGAGTCTTTCAGTCCAAATGGTTAGATAAGGCCTTACGTGTGTAGGCTGCTATGAGATCTTCAAAATGGCGGTCGATCAGAAGTTCCCTACATGATGTAACTGGCGGTTGGGTAACTCACAGTGCCCAAAGACCTCTGAAGTTCACCTACAAATAGGATCCAAAGCTGCCATCTTTGCCCATGTAAGGAGTTCCGGGTGTTAAATGAAGCTAACTGCCTATGGCAAGCTGCATTGTAAGTTAGCTCTGAGGTAGCAAAGATCAAAGTGTGGCATCTTCACCTACTGAAGATCACAGTATCCACTTGAAGGCATAGGACAAAACTTTGTCGTGCAAAACGTCTGCATTTCAACTCAAGATACCGGATCTCCTTATTTGGGCAAAGATGGTGGCTTTTTTGTAGACAAGCTTCAGAGGTCTATAGCTCACACGTGTCAGACAAGAAAGTACAACATGGCTGATGAGGACCTGGGCTGCAGTGACACCCATTTAGATCTACATAGGGTGAGACAAGTAGCCTGGCCCCATCCAACAAGATCTTCTTTCAGGAGGATCTAGTCTGGAACACCATAGTTCATAACAATTTCCCTCAGACAAGAAAAATGTCAGGCCAATCAGCAATGAGGAGGGAAGACAAAACAGAAACTTATTGTGATAAAAAGAAGCAACACCTGCAAAGGTCAAAAAATGCAATTGGAAAAATGCAGACATGTATTTATATACACTGTTTCCTGACTGTTGATGCTGTTGATTGTCAGTTTGTAACGTTTAGGCAAAGTAGGATGTAACATTAGGATTCTCTGATCAATGTGATTGGTAAGACTGGACTACTGATTTCAAAGCTAGCGCCAATTTTACATTTATTTCAAATATAATAGTTAATATTTAAGTTAATATAACATAATTTGTTGCCTGTAAAAGTAGTATAAGTACAAGCAGTGTTGTGCTGAGTAATTAAAGAGTCACAAATTTACCTAACCTAACCTGACTATGTCAGTCTAACCATCTAACCTTACTAGTGATTTGCCGAGGTATTTGTGACAATAATTGTCCAGTAGACAAACAAACATGCTTCAAACACAATCAAGGAACAGTGAGGCTATGAAGAGATGCCCGTTACCAGTTGTGTGTCAACCACCCTCATGAGAAACTGGGCCTATGGTGTACACAGAGAAAGAAACTAAAATAGGAGCTGATTTAAGTCCTTAATAGGTGATTAATCATGCAAAAATTTGCTCTGAGTTCATAAAGTAGATGAGAAAGTTCCACACCTACAATCAGGAATAAAAGCAATGTTTAGTTTTACACCGTGCGTGGGTGACAAGATTAGAGTTTATATCTTTCCACCACAGGGACAAACACGCTTTAGATCACCAATTGTTTGTACAGCATTAATCATTAAGATAGTACTGTGGGTAGGCCTAACTGTTCATTTCTGAACTTATTGTTTCTGCACTCTGTGGCTTCAGTGTCAATTTTCTTTGACTGATCATGGCCAAGTTCCTTTCAGGTCATGATGTCAAGAACAGAGAGTGCTAATCTGGTTATGAAGAAGCTAAAATAAGCTAAGCTAAGCTAAGCGAAGAGAAGCAATTCAGCCTACTAGTTTGGACGCAATCTATAGGCCCTGAATTCATGGTCAGTCACTGTAAAGTTACAGTCCTTGACCATAATGTATATGAATTTATATTTGTCAAGGTAAAAACAGTTGTATTTTCATAGGCGGTTTATCTTACATTGACTTGTAATGTTGATAAAGAATTATTAATATTCAGACCATGTGTGCATAAAATGGCTGAAAATATTGCACAAACCTGTATTTTATACAACTGTCTCTTACATTTACAGAAACAAATACTAGTCTAATGTCCTCGCCTACAATGTCCATCATTATATTTAATGAAATTCTGCCATGGTTCTAAAACAGCACTACCATGTTTCAAATGCTTCAAAATAGTTATTAATTTGCTACCAATGTCTACACCAGACCCATGTGTGTTCATGAATACAGCCCAACATGTTTTCAACAAGTACTCAGCCTTTGAATTAATCTTCCACTTGTCTTAATAAAATAATCAAACAATCTTGATTTGGATACTAAAATACTTAAACAGTGACATTGTTAAAAAAGGTAACTGTATACTGCATTACAAGTCATTGTAGTCATTGTTTCTGGGGACAGCACACGGCATCAGTGTAAGTCCTTCTGACCTTTACCTTCTTTAGCTCAACCTGCTTGGCAGCTGGAGAATACAGGCCTTAAATGGGGTTAAACAGGATTGGTGCTAAAATGCTAATGTGCTAAACAGTATACATGTAGGCCTACCATTGGTCAAGATGCCTTGAGTAAAGTAAATTGATTGTTGGCTAGCTACAAACCAGGGTCAATGAGCGTTCTATAAAAGCATAAGTTTAATATATTTCCTATTATTCTAGTTTTACCTTTAAGGACACTGTGTCAAATATAGGCTATAAAGCAGAAAATATATGAAAGTTGTTGTTATGTACAGTATGCATACATCTCAAGTAAGTGTACATAAACACATGGTCTGTTTGATGCCATTTAGGAAAGAAAGAGCACTTGGCAACAGGCAGTGTTGCCAGATTGGGGAATTGGGCTTCTTTTGACTTCGTTCGGGGGGAAATAAGCTCTATACGGGCAAATACAATTTTGAGTTAAATGGTTCTCCATGACAAAAACGTTGTTGGGCATTTTTTTTTTGCTGAAGAAGGCGGGGTGATTGGGTGGAAATCACTCATCCCAATCTGGCAACACTGGCAACAAGTGACACAAAATCAACATAGAAACATGTTCCACTTGTTCTGTTTTGAATTTCTGCATTTCATACAATCACTGGCCTGCCTGTATGTTATTGAAAATGAAAGGGCAAATGTTCAAGACTGTGCTAGTTTTAATGCACTAACCACTAGCACCTGTATAATCCAGGCATGAGTCATGACCTTTTAACACAGTATATTTTAAGCCACAAATCTGTTGGTTAGTGAGATCTTTCTTCTGACAGTTCTGCCTGGCAAATTACTCCAAGAACACTCAAAAATAATAATCAAAACATACAATGCTAACATTAGTATCGATAACTGCACAGTCTGAGGTTAGTTCTTAAAACAGGTGAGATCAACAGAAGCCTTACAGGCCGACACAAAGTTAATGTCTAAGGTCTAAGGACTGAAACGTAGTTTACAATAGATTTTACATTGCACGTGAAACAGACAGTGGGCAGAAGTCTTTCTAGTTCCAATTAGCCTATACCTACAAGAGCAGATCAATCCTAACTGCTTGTTCTGTGCCATTTTGAGTTCAGTTGAGTACTATGAGTTATTTACAGAAGGGCTAAATCATCTGGCTGAAGATAGATTAAGCAGCTTCACTGGGTTACTGGAATAATGTGTGACTTGAAAAGAAGAAGCAGTTAGAGGTTATAGGAGATAAAACATTTTAATTAAAGGGTTTGGTAGAACCACAACTTGCCCGATTGTTGTGAGAAACAGTGTAGGTCTGTTTCATGAAGGAAGACAGAAGAGAAAAGATTTCTTCTCACGTTTTCTGGCAGTAAGCCTGGGTGAGACTGGGGCCAATATGCTAAGACCTGCTAATCAGCTTTCCACATGTACTCTTTGGGAGCCAGTTAGTGGAGGCAGGGAACCTGGCACAGGTAGGTGTACTGGTGCCATATCCATGGCGCCACCACCACCACCACCCATGCCACCGCTACCGCGGGAATCAACAGATGGACCAAAGAAGTTGTTGATTGCACTTCCAAATTTGGGTGCCCTCAGACATCTTAGCGTGGATGTGTCAGAGATGTTTGGGTGCGTTGACACGGATGGTTGGCTTTTGAGCCCCCCCTCAGAGTTGAGTCAGCTCAGGTGTTGTTGGACTTTGCGGTTCTTCCTCTGTACACTGCCAATCATGATGGCTTCACATGACATGTTTAGATTCTTAAAGCAACACTTAAGAGTTTCTTGTACCTTAAAATAATGTTTCCAAAATCGTAACAGGGTGAATGGCACTTCTGCATTCGCTTCACGGCCCTCTACCGGCTATAACCGCACTATGTAAGATAGGGTAGCGGTTCTGTAGTACGATGGAATAAGACATAAGAAACTACAAATTTGACTTGCTTCAATGTCGTAATACATCATACATTCATAAAATCATGTTACATACTCAACTTTGTCTGTGGACATTGTTATTTGCTGGATAAACAAATAGCGTTCGTGCGACAGGAAAAGTGCTTTAGTGTTGCTTTAAAAAGTCATGTTGCAAAAATGTCCACTTTGATTGGTGATAACCTTATCATTGTCTTTTTTCTCTTCTTGCCCTTACCCACTTTTCCCTTCCCCTGGTCTCACTTCCTGTGTGTCCCTCTCTGACA
>NC_084998.1:10435253-10437753 GCF_963854185.1 Sardina pilchardus
GGTTTTAGTATCGAGACATGAGGCATGAGAATATGAATCTGTTCCTGGGGCTCTTCTTGGATTCTGGGATCTTTGGCATTGTCACAGAGCACTGTACCAGGGGAAGCCTAGAAGATCTAATCAACAGTGAGGAGATGCGGCTGGACTGGATGTTCAAGTCCTCCTTACTGTTGGACCTAATCAGGGTAAGAGATTGATACAGAGAGAGAGAGAGAGAGAGAGAGAGAGAGAGAGAGAGAGAGAGAGAGAGAGAGAGAGAGAGAGAGAGAGAGAGAGAGAGAGAGAGAGAGAGAGAGAGAGCACCTTTAAACTGGCTTTATATCTCTTCATTTTCTACCCCTTCCTTTCTCACACCCCGCTGTCATTTCTGCAGGGGATGAAGTATCTGCACGGCAGGCGCATAGTCCACGGGCGTCTGAAGTCTCGGAACTGTGTTGTGGATGGGCGCTTTGTGCTAAAAGTCACAGACTACGGCTTCGGAGAGATCCTCAAAAGCCAAGGCATCTTGGTGGGTGAAGGCGATCCAGAAGGTGAGCAAGAGACTTACAACACGGCAGATGGCTAAATGCAGCACTTGCAGCAGCTTCAGGAACAGCTTTAGTGCAACAACATACTGTAGCCTGGCTATCACCAGACTAGCCTCAATCTTTTGAGATTGAACATTCTGAGGAGTCTGGGGAGTCTGCGCTGTATTTCAGCTGCACTAGAGGCATGATCAATGGGCATAGTTTAAATGACTGTACGCATTTGGATAGTCCTTCAACCAATCAGGCCAACGATCCGGGTGTGGCTGGTGGATAAGCCAGTTTGTGATTGGTTCCAGCAAACGTGCACAGGAAGCAGGAGAGATATATGTGCAGGTTTCCAGCCTGAGCTGCTGGGTGAAATCCATTCGCCGGCAGATCAGGCTGGATTTACCCAGTCTAGCAACAACACTGACTCTCAGTCTGGAAAGCACCCATAGTGTGTAGCTACCAAAATACCCAATGTCATGAGTTCAATGTCATGGTTGCTGATACTGACTCTTAATCTTCTTGTTATTACAGATCAATTGTGGACTGCACCGGAGATTCTGCGAAACCCAAATCTGGGCACTTTCCCTGGAGATGTTTACAGCTTTGCCATCATCATGCAGGAAGTGATCTCACGCTGCGCCCCTTTCTGCATGCTCGACATGCCTCCAAAAGGTAACCAGGAAGTGGACCTGGAGAGATTGAGGTTGCCTTCACACTGTTGAACTAGACCCGAGTGCAATTACTCCCCACTGTAACTGACCCAGAGCGTAATGTGGTCTCTCACATTACATTTTTGTTTGTAGACCCGGGGCCCGTCTGTGTCATAAACACTAGCTTCTTTATAGCAATACCGCTTGGCAGAAACGTCAGTTTGTTTGCCTGGTTTAGGAACAGATACAAAAAATCACTGACCTATCGGTCCAAACGAACTTAGGTCCGACTCCGGTCCAAACGGTCTCTTGTAAATGGGCCCTGAGTGGCAGTGTGGAAAAAGAAAAAATCATTAATGAATGAAGAATAAAATCAAGACAAAGAGTTGTGTGGTAAATGTTGCATGATTGTGTAAAATTGCATTCCTTCTTTCATTCTCAAAAATTCTGTGCAGTTCCTCCTCAGTGGTAGAACCATTACCGATACTCAGTTCTTTTCTAATGAACAGAAATTATCAGCAAAGTGAAGACCCCCCCTCCGCTGTGTCGGCCTGAGGTGTCCCTGGATGAGGCCCCTCTGGAGATCATTCAGATCATGAAGCAGTGCTGGAGCGAGGAACCAGAGAAGAGGCTGACGTTTGACGAGATCTTTCGACAGGTACAGTAAAGCGCTCCATCCAATACATGTCGATTTACCCATAAAATACAAATAAATACATTTTTAACCTTTGTGTGCCTTGGTTTTTTGAAGATTTTTGCTCAACTGTTCATGCCCCTTCACCTGACAGCACTGTATTAACCTCATTGCCATTAGTTCTAGGCAGCTCTCCAGATGTAGAACTTTTCACATCTTGCTAATCCAATTTCTCCCTCACACATTGGCTCACATACCAAGGTGCTTTCAATCACTCATACACTCCCCGTCCTCTTTGCAGTTCAAGAACGTGAGCAAAGGGAAGAAAACCAACATCATCGACTCCATGCTGCGCATGTTGGAGCAGTACTCCTCTAACCTGGAGGACCTGATCCGAGAGAGGACGGAGGAACTGGAGGTGGAGAGAGAGAAAACAGACACCCTCCTGGCTCAGATGTTGCCCAGGTGAGTCCATCAAACTCACAACTCATTGGCCCCAGCAGTGGCGCAACTGGCTGGGGCACCTGCACCGCACGCCGGCGACCCGGGTTCGATTCCCGCCCTGTGGTCCTTTCCGGATCCCACCCCAGCTCTCTCTCCCACCCGCTTCCTGTCATTCTCTCTACTGTCCTGTCCAATTAAAGGCATAAACCCCCCAAAAAATATTCTAAAAAAACACACAACTCATTCTGACATTAAAT
>NC_084998.1:10442753-10577753 GCF_963854185.1 Sardina pilchardus
ACAGGTTATAAAGTTAACAAGTGTAGGCTATATTCCATTCTGTGTGCATTTAAAGTATATACAGAAATATGTTTCAATTGTACTCAATTACAATTGTATTAAAGGCTTACTAGTAACTCCAAATGAAATTGTAGAAATAGTTGGCCGTGGACCAGTATTAGTCATTTTCTGCTTCCTCATATTTAAGCCCCTACAAAATGAACATTGACAAGATGAACCAAATGTGTCAATCAAACCATAATCCTGAACACTTTTAAGTTCCTAATACATGTGCACACAAATCTTAGGAGGGCAGCAAACATCCTTTGGAATGCAGTCATTTGATCATCCCCTTCCTTAATATAGTGTCTTTGGGTTTGACACTGGATCTCAACATTGATTTTAGAATAACATGCCTGTATACCATGGAATCACAATTCACACCGGATTACCAAAAATGTGTAAATACAGTCTGTGTTCATTTTAAAATCGTAACGAGACGGTTGTGAAACTTTAAAACAAGTTCTTTTTTTCTGCAGAGAAAGGTCATTTACTGTAATGCAGTTTATCCTTCACCTGTCTTGTATTTATTGTGTCTGTTTAACATGCTTCCTCATCAAGTCTAGAGATGGGTTTCTTTATTGTATTTATATACGTGAACATGACTGTTTTTGTAAAAAAACAAAAGGATGGAAAACACTGTTTTTTTTTTGTTATATTGGCAGAATGATGCACAGCTGCCAGTAAACTGTGTCACAGTACGATTCAACACTGTGTTGAACTCTTTGACATCCTTGAGTGGAGAAACTCGAGACCTGTCCTGTAGTGTAGAACACCATCAGCACAGCCTTTGCATCACAGGAGACTGAGCAGGGGCCTCTGGCATGACCTGCATGTTAGTGATGCAGACTCTTCGTTGGTTTCCGTAGGCCATAAGGACGTTTTCTATTTAGCGTCAAATAAAAGTTGTGACATTGGATCGGTCAACTATACTCCCGTTTAAAACTGAAAATTGTTTCATTCATGTGCTTGTGTAAATAAAAGTTTGGTTTAGTAAATATTTGCGTCCTTATTGATTTACTTCAAAGAAAATAAATAAATAAATAATCATGGCAATAACACAAACTTCTGTGGAATAAGGACAGGAATGAAAGAACACATCGTGGAATACAACTAAGCATCCAACTGCACCCATAATTCTAATAAGGGATCCTTACTTGACAAATGAGTCAGATGTTTCACCCAGTTTCTACTACAGTAGTACTATTGAATTATATACAGTCAAGTTTGGATATGCCAGATCAGGGCCTGTCAAAGTCAAGTTTGTGTCTTGTCCCAGCCTGTAAAGTTCCATACTGGGCAGTCTTACTGTAACTGCCCAAACATATCTCATTCTCCTTAAACACACATCCAATACCCAAAATAAATCATCTGTTTGATTCCACAGCTCTGTCACTGCTACCATAGTTGTATACTGTACGTGGCTAGATGATTTAGATAGATGGATAGATAGATAGATAGATAGATAGATAGATAGATAGATAGATAGATAGATAGATAGATAGATAGATAGATTCATTGATCCCCATGGGGAAATTCAAGAATTCGATTTTTTATTTTATTATTATTATTTTTTTTGTAGGAACGTTATAATATCACACTTGTTGATATATATACAATTAATAACACCAATAGTTTATTCAGACTTCTTTTTATTTCAATTTAAAATTCAATGGCCACGACTAGAGAGAGAGAGAGACTCAAGCAGATTTATACGGCAGGAGAGAGACCAGAGAGAAGGGCCATCACAAGAGGCCAAGATAAGACGAGAGTTTAGGGTCCTACCAAGAGCCAGGTATATAGGTCCTGATAAATGCTGTGCAGGTGACCCATATGTAGGTGACCTGACAGATGCTCTGCAGGTGACATACAAGCTTATAGATCATTTACTCTTGGGCTCTCCTTAATGTATTTCTTTATTAGTGCACACCTCTCTTTCTTTCTCTCTGTCTCTCTCCCTGTCTCTGTCAGGCACACAGGCAGTCTGTCTCTGTCTCTCTCTATCTCTCAATCACAAAAGTACACACACACACACACACACACACACACACACACACACACACACACACACACACACACCAAGTATATAAGCAAGTATGCATACATGTTATCAGGTAGATTACACACATGACAACCAACAACCATGTTTTGCTAATAAAAATGTCTAGTGACCTACTAAAGCCCTAGGCCAAATACAAGTTAGCAGGCACGTTATTGGTCTCACTCCAAGCTGAGCTCAAGAGTTGACAGCCCTGAGCGCAATATGTCACCTACCAACATCTAGGTTACTATGAAGTTAGAGGGATGAACAGTGACTCCAATCCAAAGACTGTCCCCACCCTCCTCTATAGCAAGTCACAAGTGGATTATGTATGAAGAAACAGAGGATGTAATGAAGTATTTGGGTGATGTCACGAAGGGTAGGGATGTTAAATCAGTTGTAGTGAGATACTGTACATACACAATAAAGGTTATTTCTAACATATGTCTAATTATCCCGTGGTAATGTCTGAGTCGACTGAAATCTTTCCAAAATGTTGCCACCTTTTTTTTTATTCGGGCTACAATTGATTAATGTGCTGTGGGATTGGTCGTGATCCATAAGATATGTAGGATAAACTACAAACGACCTGAATCGCATTTTCGGGGGAAGTAGGGCAGGGACGCTCCACCCATATGCCCACTGATAGCTCAATGATTGGACTATTGTACACCGAGGAGGCGGATTTTATTAGAGGGCTATGAAACGTGACCATATTACCATTGGCCTTTGCTCCAGTCCGTCACACTTAAGAGTAGCGGCTTTCAGGGCTAAACCACATTTAACACACCAAGCAACTGTTCCTTGTGCAAGTAGATCAGTAACTAGTGTAAAAATGAAATGGTGTTGCTATCTCTGTAAAAGATAATTTCAATAGTCTGCAGATATTTGTTAAGAAACCAGGAGCCTTATCACATTTATTCGTGTTCACGCTTACTTTATTCACCAGTTCAGCGCTTAAATGGAAGCGTGTGGCGTATCACTAGTTGATTTAACCCTAAGTATTCGCACTTGAATCTCACATGATGCGGAGCATATCACCAACAGTGACAAGAACCATCACGTGCACCGCGGACTTCCAGGAACAACGATAACGTAAGGTAATGTTTCTGAACACGGAATGTGACGTGACGGAAGGTTATGTTTTAGGCTATAGCCTACAATTTTAGGAAACGTTAGTTTACGTGATGCTGTAGTTGATATAGTTAGATTTTATGATTACGTATGAGTTATTTTTCAGTGGAGGTAAATTGTTCAGCTACTAAGTTGACATTTTAAATAAGGTGTCTCAGTGTAACATTATAATGAATTGTATGTTATATATGTAATTGTTGACTGTTCCGGTGCGTAAAGGGATCTGTGGCTCAACTTGTCCAGATTAGGCTTGACAGACATTGACAGGCAATAATCGGGCGTTAAACTGTTTTTAAAAAGATTTGTTTGAGTATTATGTAGTTTTGAATATTTAGACACTACAGTGGTTCACTTGGCAGAATAGCCTACTGCGAGCTGGTCGCAGTATCCTCATTACTAGCGCGCAGTTCGAGCATCGAGGGCGGGGCCAGCCGAAATAAATGTGGGGAGGGAAAAGCGAAGACAACAAACCCTCGAAATGTAGGCCACGGCGCGTGACCCAATTCCTCATACACAACACAACGAGTATAAATGTAGAGCAGTTTCCCCCTCCCCTCCTCACCGCTCGGCGCGGTTCCAGGGTTAGTTCTTGTGGGTGTTTTTAACTCTGTCAGGCAGTCTTCAGAAGATTCAATAAAATTAAAAGCCATGACCCACTAATAGCCATTGTTTATAGCCTACCCAACCATTGAATGATAACTTTGTTTAATGTATTGGCATTACATGTTGAAGAAAAGTTCAGTTCTTCTAATGTCCACCAGCAGTTATTTGAACCAAATATGTCAATAAAAGATATAAAGTGACCTATTTTTTCAACAAGGGGTGTTCAGTCCAACTGATGTTTGCATTTAAGTTTGAGCTAGCTACTAACAATGTTGACACAAATCCTAATCAAATATTGAAATAAATGTAGAACTTTCTTTTAACCCTTGGCTAAAAACGTGTAACATTAAAACAACTAAACTTGTCATCACAAATATTCCTTCAATGTATTAATAGCATTTTCAGCACACTAGATAAAGAGAGATCGGGCTTTTGGGGTGAGGGATTTTCAGATGTTCTTTAATTTTATTTGTCACGTGTTGCTAAATCATTGGTTGTTTGAGCATGTGACAGATATTTTGTTTTTGGGGCCTCTGGTGAATGCGATCAGTTGGGCTCTGACCTACTTTCCTCACTCACTTCATACCTGCAACCCTATTTATATCCCTGACACAGGGTTGCAGGAGCTGCTCCCAGCATCTCAAACTCGGCTTAGTTTCCCCCTTATTATCAACAAGCCATTATGGCCCCGCTGAGAGGCCAAACCCACCCTAGGCTATCGCCTCGTTTCGCTCTCACATGGAGGGAAATCCTCGCAGGAATACGTTCTGTGGCCATTCTGGTCTGTCATATTATGCACTTGCTTAGTGGAGGAGGAGGAGGAGGAGGTCTGTTCGAAAACACTAGAGCAATTCTTCTTTCTTTCGACAGAGAGTCTTGAGTGCACGACACGTTATTTGTACAAAAGAGATGGATTTGTTTGTGAAAGAATTCCCTTTAATAGACATGCGATGTATTTCACTTTAAGGCACTGCTTTATCTATTTGTGGTATAACCACGTTACAAATGGGTTAAAAAGCTATAACAACTCTCAATATTTTTTTTTGGTAGGAGCTGACTGTCTCAGTGTTTGGTCATGGACGATAAGAGTCACTGCGCTCTGCCAGGTACCAGAGGGTCAAAGTTCACACCCACAACCATCCAATCGGAGCGGGAGCGGCGGAGGATCCGTGCCCGGGCCCGGGAGCAGAGCGACGCCGTGAGTTCCACGCCCGACCGGATGGCGAAGCGCGACGAGGGGTCCGGCATTCCCTGCAAGGTTCCCCGGTTCCAGTACGTGGACTTCCCCTCGCTGCACCAGTGCATCCAGCAGCTGAGTGTGCCGCCGCTGGAGAGTTGGCTGGCCGGCTGCCGCATGGGCCTGGACAGGGACAGGGACAGGGGTAGACCCTCTCCTGGACTCACGCCAGCTAGCCCCAAGGAGAGGGCTAGCCCCAAGTTCAAGTACGTGGACTACCCCTCGCTCTACCACTGCATCCAGCAGCTGTCCGTGCCTCCTCTGGAGAGCTGGAGCTCGTGCCTGCCTCAGCCCAGGGCCGGTGATGGCAGTGGGGCCAAGGCAGTGGAGAGGACCCCCTCTCAGACCGGCTCGACGAGGGAGGACCAGGCCACACAGACTGCACCAACTGACACGTCAGACGCGGGTCACGTGCAACAAGGGGAGCGCGCAGCTTTTCCCTTACCAAGGAGAGACCTGGCAGAGGAGTGTCCAAGCCCAGCACCAAACGCACCCTCACGTAAACGACAGCACACAGCTCCACCCCCACACGTACCCACATCAGCCGGATCAAAAACGGCGGTTGCGAAAGGCCCCTTGGATCAAGGCCCGGCATTGTCCGTGACGCCAGGCTATTACCGTAGGCCAACAGCAAGCCCAGACCCAGACAGAGCGTCACCCGGGCCTGATCCGAAGGGCACCCGGCCATCTGTGATCAATTTGCACCCGGGAAAGGAGACGCCAGCGAGGCATCATCCTCAGGGCCGCCTGGCAGGCTGTCCAGACACCACGCAGGTGGCCAGCAGCGTCCACTCACAGTCTGTCTGCACTATCTGCCAAAAGATGTTCGCTGGACCAGAGGAGCTGAGAGAGCATCAAGAAAAACACTAAGGCAAAGTGAGGCCAGATGTTGCTTTAAAAGAGCATCGCCATTTTTGTTTTTACATCATTAATGTTGATCATACTGTACCACATCACAATGGTTTACTCAAGATTTGATGATGCCAAACGATAGCATGAATGCAGTATCTGCACAGACAAAAATAATCTGATTTGTTATGTGTGTCTTTTCAGAGAGCCGTCTGAAAAGGCCCTCCATAGGGAGATAGATGTTGGGCCCTCATAGCTACTGGTCAGCTGTGTGTGAGCCAAGGGCAGAAGAGCAGCAACAGTACACATCAGCACAGGACTCTGTTTCACTGGGCTAGAGTGAGATGGCACTTCAACCATACTGAGCAGCACACCACTGTCACATGATGGACTCACTACTTGGACTGATGATACGAACAAAAACGCGAAAAATATAGACAAGTCCGGGAAGAATATCTACATGGGTCATACGACAAGTTATTCTGTCTGTTACTTTTTGGCGCTAGAGAAGAGAACAAGATCTTGACAATGGACGTGTGTAATGTTGTGCTTTTTCATTAACTTGAGAAATAATATGCCTGAGAAAGAGAGAGAGAGAGAGAGAGAGAGAGAGAGTGTGCACATTTCTTTTTTTGCAGTGGGCACAAGAGAAATCTTAGCTTTAATTTTTTTTTCTTTAAAAGGGATGGCAGTGTTTTGCTTGTTTACATGCTGTTGTGGGGTGGGTGAGGTGTCGTGACATCTCTAGCAAGTGAATGAGGTGCAGCTAGTTGCACTGGGGATGCCCGTGTCTTCACCGTGAGCTTGGGTGCCTCCAAACCCTGTGGCTATTGCAAATGCTGCAGAAGCAAAAAAAAAAAAAGTCTTCTTTATTAAT
The DNA here is from genome assembly GCF_963854185.1 of Sardina pilchardus. Taxonomy (NCBI): domain Eukaryota; kingdom Metazoa; phylum Chordata; class Actinopteri; order Clupeiformes; family Clupeidae; genus Sardina; species Sardina pilchardus. The sequence continues at coordinate 10,449,534 of NC_084998.1, forward strand.
TTGTTGTATGATCTTTTTATTCTTTCTTTGTATTGTAATGTTTTATAAATACCTTTAATTGACTGCTGTTGCTTATAGGTTAGAATTTATTAAAAAAAAACCTTTTTTAATTATGTTTTCAAATGTCTAAAAATTTTAACTTGTGGTTGCATTAAAGATTTTGTACAATTGCTTACATCATCTGAGTTTTCTGTTAAAACTAGTTAGTTGTTCTTGAAGAAAAGACACAAAAAGACACACACACACACACACACACACACACACACACACACACACACACACATACACACACACACACCTTGTGGTCCACTCGCAGTAAAACTGGATTAGTAGCTCCAAAACTGGAGCACCATGACGCCACCTGACCTTATCTGTCTGAAGCCTGTAGGTGGCAGCATAATCTTGTGAACAAAACAATGCTGAGCTACTGTATCTGGACCTTTCATCACCTTTTCATTTCTGGTTTACCACTGAAAGATAACACACTATAAGTACACTAAGTAGAGATATACGCATATCTACCCAATAATAAGAGCTAATCTTAAAAATAAAAGTGTTTTTTTCCCCCTTGCGTGTTACCCTTTCACCCTTGACTATTTGTTTATAGTCTATGGGATTATCCAGTGGATTGAATCATCACCATGCACAAAATATAAATGTTTCTTATTAATTCATTTTTTTATCCTTTACTCTAACGGGTGAGTTCCATTGAGATTTTGTATCTCTTTTTCAAGGGAGCCCTGAAACATTCATACACAGAGCGCTTCAGATCACGTGCGCCCGCACACTTGGGGACTTTCCAAAAGGACAAGGACATTCCTGTACCATATCGGGTTTCACTAAGAGCGTTGTAACAGTATCTATCAGAATTTGGGCACAAACTAGTTCTCCTGAGGTCAAATTGTCTGACTCAGACTGTGACTACAGGTATAGCGCCCTCATGCGTTCGCTGTTGATGCCCTCTAACACCTATTCTGTGAGTGTTTCACTGATGAATGTTGTCCTTGGCTTGGCCTCTGCGGGGAAAAAAAACTCCTTTCATTTTAGTGTCAGTGACTGTCCACAGTGTTGTAAGTTGGACAATATATGTCATCTACTACGTAATGTTAATTTTGAAAGCACATCAGGAAACAGGGAAATAAGCGAGAAAAGCAGAGAAGAGACCAGTGCCTTTCATTTCAGTGCCTTGCTGACATACAGTATAGTGTATACCTGCACACAACCAGTCTAACACTGATATATTTCAGAGGGCAACAAAATGGACTCTTCCGTGGATATTATAATCACCCCCATGGGGCACGCTGAGGGAAATGTATTAAGAGATTGATGACACATGCAAATTTCAAAATTAATCAGCTTTATTTTGTAAGATGATGAATGCATACATATTGTACATATTGTACATACCTACATATTCATATCAAACTTCTGAAATGTGCGATCCTGCTGCTAGAAAAAAGGACTGCACATCTCTTTTCATTGCAGAAAAGTTGGCATAAGTCCAGTTCCACCAGTTCACATTCTTCTAGATTCCTCATGCGTTTTAACCACCTCAAAAATAGCAGCAAACTCTGCATACTCCATTTTGGCAACATAATCTGCATTTGCTGCTACGCTTTGACCTCAGACGAGGCTGTAACAAGCAGACAGAAACTAGCATTTTAAATTCTGAACAATGATTTTGACAATTATTGACAATCAAAATGGGCTATAGGCTCAAATAAGTTTATTGGTATTACAAATGTACACATTAACTTTGTTACTATATTGTTCTCTTATACAGTACTATGACAAGAGAAAATGTCATTACATCACGCAGTGTGGTTTATGAATATGAAAACATACTGTACATTCTCCACACCTACAGTAAACTTGGATCAATATTGGTGATAACTTCTAATTTAACCCATGGTTCAAACACAGTTTTTTGCCCCAAAGAAACATTTGAAAAATATCATATACTTTTAGAGTGCCCTCCATAATTATTGGCAGCACACCTATAAGTTGACTAAACAAAAAAAAGTTCTGGTAAAATCTCATAAAGAAATACACATTTTGGACAAAAAACTTGTGCCATAATCATTGCATACATCTTATAAACACAATATACCAGAAGCATTTTTTCCATTTATAATAAACTTATAATAAACTATCTTTGAACTTTCAGCAGTAATCCATGACTTCCTTTTCACCTTCCACTAAGGTACTATGAAAATAAAGTTACTCAGAGGTTAACCCCCCCCCCCCCCCAGTCATTTTTCAAGTGTCAGTGACTGTCCACGGTATCCTCTATACCTGACAATACAGTATATGTCATCTGCTGTGTTCATTTTGTAAGACAATCAGTCAAAATGACTAGAGCTGTGGATCACAAAATAGCAGAGAGCTCATAAAAAGACTGTGAATGGAAACGTTCACTTACTTAAAGTTTACATATGTATGCATTCATTCAGTTCAATAGTTTATATGTATCATTCAGAAGTCACCAACTTGGACTCTTCCATGATTATTGGCCCCACCACTCATGTACACTCTGATGTATTTAAAGATTGATGACACAAGCAAAGTTCAATATTCATCAGATTTATTTTTTTATGGATATATACATATTCATTCCAAACTTGTTTAAACATTTGGATTCGTGCTATATTTGAAAAACAAGAGTGCATATCTCATTTCATTGCAGAGAAGTTGGCCTAGTATGTCCAGTTCCACCTATCCACATTCTCCTAGATTCCTCATGCGTTGTAACCACCTCAAAAAGGGCAGCAAACTCCACAGTGTCCATTTTGGCAACAGAATCTACATTTCATGGCACGCTTTGCCCTCAGACGAGGCTGTTACAAACACACAGACAGACATATCTTTTATGAATGATGAATTCACATTCAATAACATCATAAAATGGTAAAGTGCCATCCACAGTTATTGGAGGCACTCCTAGAAAAGTTGACTAAAATCAGGTACAAAAAACGTTTGAATTATGAACAGTAGTTGAAACAACAATTTTAACAGACAGATTCAATTATTTAAAAATGTTGAAAATAAAAATAAATTGGATGATTAAAGAGGACATAGAATGGATGAATTGAGTATTGCACTGTGTTCTCTGATGTTAAAATAGTATATATTCAACTTTGATTTTAAGAAATAAGCTCAATTGCAATTTTACAAGACTAATTAAAACCATATTTAGGCTGGGTATTGAAATGGTCTGTTTGACTAAATGGCGCCCTCTTTGGCAACCCCAATTGAACTTCAATGGCTTTGCGAGGTCTGACATCACAAGCAAGCAGTTTGGCTGAATTCCATTTTTTTGTGTCTATTTCTAATTTCAAGATTTTCATATGAAGGAGGGCACAACTCATGTTCGTGATAGCTCTTTGTTTATGCACAACCTCTCATAATTCATGAAAACCAAGAAAACATTATTTCCATTCTATGTCACCTTTAAAAGTTTCAGTGGAAACGCAGGGAATGAAGGACTTACCAACTCACTCTCCTCAGCTGTGTAGACCATCACTTCGTCTGTCTGCAGACCTACATCACCAGCCTCCCCTGGCATGGCATTCTGCATTCAAATAATTATCAGATCTAGATTAGCAGTAAGACACAGCAACAGCAGGTACAGTAGGGAAAATACTGTCACTTCTCTTTTTCACATGTACAGCAGTATGTCTATTAGTCTGACTGGTCTCACCTCAGTCTCCTGTGCAGTAGTGCTGTGGAGGATGCAGATGCTGAAGATCACAGCAATGGCCAAGGGCAGACACTTCATTTTCAGGCTGGTTTTCAAGATGATGGCAGCAAGTTCAATCTGGATGATTTCTCTTCTCTCTGGTAAGATGCTCTGCTTATTTGACTTCTGAGACACAAGTGGGGTGCACTTATACTAGTTTATAGTAAATATTGCTTCATACCTGGTGAAGCAAGCCAAGCTGTTTGGAATTCCCATATTTCTAAAGTGGGCAAAGTCCCTGGAAAGAGGGCCCTACAATTCGCTCTCTAACTATCAAAAGGAGTCTTGGAGATACTGTACATCCTTGTGTTATTTGACAATGGCTCAGGTAAGGAGGCAGGCAACACATCGTCAGGCGTCTTGTGCATGGCACAGGACAAAGCACAAAATTGAGAACACACTGGCATGGGTTTGTTCCTGGTATTTTTGGAGCCATCAAAAGAGGCTTAAGAATTGGTTGTGCAGGAAGGAGTACAGTACAAGCACAGTTTCATCAACTGATTGCAAAGCACACTTCATACAGTATAATAAGGCTTATCTACATTTGAACCTATTTGTGTATTAAGGTCGCATACACACTAGAACATTTGGTGATTTTGTGACGTTGCCAAGCGATATTGGTAAAACGAAGCTAGTGTTTATGAAACATAAATGTAATGTGAACAGAGACCAGCTGAGTCAGTTTCAGGGGGCAGTAATCACACTCGGGTATGGTCCATTTAAACGGCCCAGTGTGAAGGCAACCTAAGGGAAAATCTTGAGAGTTTGATGCACAGTGAGTAAGTTTGAGAAGTGGAAAATGTTTCTTAAATAACTGAATATATATGGCAAACTGAGTACAATGAGTCACATCAACATTGCCTACTTCCTCATGCACAGCTTGTAACTTTGATGCATCCCAAAAATTGAATGATAAATATGTCACTTATTCAGAGTGACAGATTACCCAGAGGTTTATGGAGTCTCGAATCATCAAACAATTTGTGATTGTTTCTCCTTTGTGTGTGTGTGTGTGTGTGTGTGTGTTCATTCACCTGCATACTGTAGATTGTGCAGTGACCACCATATCTTCAAAATATCCTTGAAAGTTACAGCTCATTTCAAATGTCTTTCCTCATCATATGCTATTCAATTGTGTGTGAAAACATTTGAGGAATAATTTTAAGTTCATATGCTGTATTCTTTCATGAGTGATAAACTACCAATGTAGCATTTTACCAAATTTACTGTAATTTTCACAGTCATGCTCAAATGAGATAGTAGAGTGGCGAGAGGTTGAAGCAAGTCAGGTTGTTCCAATCCTCACTAGCTTTGGGTTTTCCAATTTCCTAATCAACTACTGTAAGTGATGAAGCAACTCCCCTATACCAGGAAAGAGGCAAATTCTGACAATTATTTGACAATGGCTTAAAGTTAATACATTACTATTCAGATAAAAAGGTAGCCAACTCAAATATTTGTGTAGCTTGTTCGTGGCACAACACAAATTGAAAAATGATCTGCTGCCGTCGAGACCACACTGGATCAAGACTGGTTTTCCACATTTTCCCGCAAACAGAGACATTTAAATATCAAGAATTGGTTGTGCAGGAGGGACTACGATTCAAGCGCAGTTTCATCAACTAATTGCACAGCACACTTCATACAAACTGATGATGTTAATACAGTTAATGATAAATCTGTCACTTTTACAAAGTGACAGGTTTCTCACAGTAGTGGTTGATGGAGTCCAAAATCAGGTTAGAGTATTTAATTGATGTTTGCATGAAATTTAGGAATCTACTGTTCACAGATTAACACAAACCTTCTGACTCACACTTTAAACCAGTGGTGTTTACTGGACAAAGTAGAGCAATCATCCAGAATGTTTTAATCTGCTTTTTGTTCACTTCACTTCACATGTATGTGTGCGAGAGTGTGTGAGTGTGTGTGGCATTCTAAGATCTGTGCAGGGGCACTCTCACTGGGGTTCGTCACCCCATTTGCCAAATAAACAAGTTCCACTCGGTCACTAAGATTGGCTCTTTATAGAAAGTCCTTCCTTTACCAGCAGAGATAAAGCAGCATCAGGCCATATTCAAGCCTTAGATGAATCAAAACGTCTTTCCTCATAATGTGATTTTGCATCCTAAAGATTTCAAATAAGAGTATAAGAGGAATACTTTTCAGTTCACATATGTATGCATATGTGAGTCATGTAGCGCTTGCGTAGCTGCAGCGTAGTTCTGCCAGGTATACTTAATACTATACGTCATTCATTCATTACCCCTGACCAATCAGCATGCTACATTGGCTTTATTAATGACTCTGCTCAGGCACCTGCCCTGTTGCCTTCAGGTGCCGATTTTCGATGTTCCCATCCTCCCTCCCTAATCACCACCAGATCGGTCCTCGTCCAGCTGTCCAGGGGGTAGGCTTTGCCCCTGCCTCTCCTTCCGGCAGGATTTGCCAGGGTCTGCACGCTCAGTGACCCGGACCTAGGACCGGGCCTACGCCAAAGACTCTCATTGTTGCTCATTTCTATCCCAATAAAATCTTTATTAACTTCAGTTATGTCTCTGAGTATTCCTGGCTGAAATGGGCTACTACTAAGGCTGGATTAGCTGCTGGCTGTAGCAATTTGAGCTACTGTATAGGCAAAACGGATTGTTTTGATTTTTTGTTCGTATAGACAGTACTCATGACCTCGATGTATGTGAAGAATCGCCAGATTTCTCCTTTGAGAGATTGATGTGTAAAACGCTGAGCGCTGGCTGTCCTACGTGTGCAATGACAATAAAGTTGAATTTAATCTAATCCCCCCCCCCCCCAGTCATTTTTCAATAATGTGTCAGTGACTGTATCGTCTACCGGACAATACAGAATATGTCATCTACTGTAGTGTTCATTTTGTAAGAAAATCAGTCAAATGAGTAGAGTTTTGCATCACAAAATAGCAGAGAGCTCATAAAAAGACTGTGAATGGAAACTTTCACTAATGTACTTAAAATGTACATCTGCATTCATTCAGTTCAATACTATTTTATATGTATCATTCAGAAGTCACCAACTTGGACTCTTCCATGATCATTGGCCCCACCACTCATGTACACTCTGATGTATTTAGAGATTGATGACACAAGCAAAGTTCAATATTCATCAGATTTATTTTTTGTGGATATATATATATTCATTCCAAGCTTGTTTAAACATTTGGATTCGTGCTATTTGAAAAACAAGAGTGCACATCTCATTTCATTGCAGAGTAGTTGGCCTACAGTATGTCTGGTTCCACCGATCCACATTCTCTTAGATTCTTCATGCGTTGTAACCACCTCAGAAAGAGCAGCAAACTCCACAGTGTCCATTTTCGCAACAGAATCTACATTCCATGGCACGCTTTGCCCTCAGACGAGGCTGTTACAAACACACAGACAAAGACATATTTTTTCATGAATGATGAATTCACATTCAATAACATCATAAAATATTAAAGTGCCATCCACAATTATTGGAGGCACTCCTGGAAAAGTTGACTAAAATCAGGTACAAAAAAAAAACGTTTGAATTATGAGCAATAGTTGAAACAACAATTTATAACCGACAGATTCAATTGTTTAAAAATGTAGAAAATAAAAATAAATGGGATGATTAAAAGTTTCAGTGGAAACGAAGGGAATGAAGGACTTACCAACTCACTCTCCCCAGCTGTGTAGACCATCACTTCGTCTGTCTGCAGACCTACATCACCAGCCACCTCTGGCATGGCATTCTGCATTCAAATAATTATCAGAACACCAACAGTAAGACACAGCAACAGCAGTTACAGTTGGCACAATACTGTCACTTCTCTTTTTCACATGTACAGCAGTATGTCTATTAGTCTGACTGGTCTCACCTCAGTCTCCTGTGCAGTAGTGCTGTGGAGGATGCAGATGCTGAAGATCACAGCAATGGCCAAGGGCAGACACTTCATTTTCAGGCTGGTTTTCAAGATGATGGCAGCAAGTTCAATCTGGATGATTTCTCTTCTCTCTGGTAAGATGTTCTGCTTATTTGACTTCTGAGACACAAGTGGGGTGCACTTATACTAGTTTATGGTAAATATTGCTTCATACCTGCTGAAGCAAGCCAAGCGGTTTGGAATTCCCATATTACTAAAGTGGGCAAAGTTATGTTGTAACTCCCTGGAAAGAGGGCAATACAATTCGCTCTCCAACTCAAAAAGAGTCTTGGAGATACATTCTTATGTTATTTGACAATGGCTCAAAAGATTCAGGTAAGGATCGGAAATACACATCGTCAGGCATCTTGTGCATGGCACAGGACAAAGCACAAAATTGAGAACACACTGGCTCACATGGGTTTGTTCCAGGTATTTTGGAGCCTATCAAAAGAGGCTTAAGAATTGGTTGTGCGGGAAGGAGTACAGTACAAGCACAGTTTCATCAACTGATTGCAAAGCACACTTCATACAGTATAATAAGGCTTATCTACATTTGAACCTATTTGTGTATTAAGGTCACATACACACTAGAACATTTGGTGATTTTGTGACGTTGCCAAGCGATATTGGTAAAAAGAAGCTAGTGTTTATGAAACAAAAATGTAATGTGAACAGAGACCAGCTGAGTCAGTTTCAGGGGGCAGTAATCACACACTCTGTTATGGTCCATTTAAACGGCCCAATGTGAAGGCCACCTATAAGTGAAAATGAGAGTTTGAGAGTTCGATGCACAGTGAGTACATTTGAGAAGTGGAAAATGTTTCTGAAATACTGTAACTGAATACGGCAAACTGAGTACAATGAGTCACATCAACATTGCCTACTTCCTCATGCACAGTTTGCAACTTTGATGCATCCCATACATTGAATGATAAATCTGTCACTTATTCAGAGTGTCAGATTACCCAGTGGTTTATGGAGTCTCAAATCATCAAACAATTGTGATTGTTTCTTCTTTGTGTGTGTGTGTGTGTGTGTGTGTGTGTGTGTGTGTGTGTGTGTGTGTGTGTGTGTGTGTGTGTGTGTGTGTGTGTGTGTGTGTGTGTGTGTGTGTTGTGTGTGTGTGTGTGTGTGTGTGTGTGTGTGTGTGTGTGTGTGTGTGTGTGTGTGTGTGTATGTGTGTGTGTGTGTGTGTGTTTGTGTGTGTGTTTGTGTGTGTGTGTGTGTGTGTGTGTGTGTGTTCATTCACCTGCATACTGTAGATTGTGCAGTGACCACCATATCTTCAAAATATCCTTGAAAGTTACAGCTCATTTCAAATGTCTTTCCTCATCATATGCTATTCAATTGTGTGTGAAAACATTTGAGGAATAATTTTAAGTTCATATGCTGTATTCATTCATGAGTGATAAACTACCAATGTAGCATTTTACCAAATTTACTGTAATTTTCACAGTCATGCTCAAATGAGATAGTAGAGTGGCGAGAGGTTGAAGCAAGTCAGGTTGTTCCAATCCTCACTAGCTTTGGGTTTTCCAATTTCCTAATCAACTACTGTAAGTGATGAAGCAACTCCCCTATACCAGGAAAGAGGCAAATTCTGACAATTATTTGACCATGGCTTAAAGTTAATACATTACTATTCAGATAAAAAGGTAGCCAACTCAAATATTTGTGTAGCTTGTTCGTGGCACAACACAAATTGAAAAATGATCTGCTGCCGTCGAGACCACACTGGATCAAGACTGGTTTTCCACATTTTCCCGCAAACAGAGACATTTAAATATCAAGAATTGGTTGTGCAGGAGGGACTACGATTCAAGCGCAGTTTCATCAACTAATTGCACAGCACACTTCATACAAACTGATGATGTTAATACAATTAATGATAAATCTGTCACTTTTACAAAGTGACAGGTTTCTCACAGTAGTGGTTGATGGAGTCCAAAATCAGGTTAGAGTATTTAATTGATGTTTGCATGAAATTTAGGAATCTACTGTTCACAGATTAACACAAACCTTCTGACTCACACTTTAAACCAGTGGTGTTTACTGGACAAAGTAGAGCAATCATCCAGAATGTTTTAATCTGCTTTTTGTTCACTTCACTTCACATGTATGTGTGCGAGAGTGTGTGAGTGTGTGTGGCATTCTAAGATCTGTGCAGGGGCACTCTCACTGGGGTTTGTCACCCCATTTGCCAAATAAACAAGATCCACTCGGTCACTAAGATTGGCTCTTTATAGAAAGTCCTTCCTTTACCAGCAGAGATAAAGCAGCAGCAGGCCATATTCAAGCCTTAGATGAATCAAAACGTCTTTCCTCATAATGTGATTTTGCATCCTAAAGATTTCAAATAAGAGTATAAGAGGAATACTTTTCAGTTCACATATGTATGCATATGTGAGTCATGTAGCGCTTGCGTAGCTGCAGCGTAGTTCTGCCAGGTATACTTAATACTATACGTCATTGATTCATTACCCCTGACCAATCAGCATGCTACATTGGCTTTATTAATGACTCTGCTCAGGCACCTGCCCTGTTGCCTTCAGGTGCCGATTTTCGATGTTCCCATCCTCCCTCCCTAATCACCACCAGGTCGGTCCTCGTCCAGCTGTCCAGGGGGTAGGCTTTGCCCCTGCCTCTCCTTCCGGCAGGATTTGCCAGGGTCTGCACGCTCAGTGACCCGGACCTAGGACCGGGCCTACGCCAAAGACTCTCATTGTTGCTCATTTCTATCCCAATAAAATCTTTATTAACTTCAGTTATGTCTCTGAGTATTCCTGGCTGAAATGGGCTACTACTAAGGCTGGATTAGCTGCTGGCTGTAGCAATTTGAGCTACTGTATAGGCAAAACGGATTGTTTTGATTTTTTGTTCGTATAGACAGTACTCATGACCTCGATGTATGTGAAGAATCGCCAGATTTCTCCTTTGAGAGATTGATGTGTAAAAACGCTGAGCGCTGGCTGTCCTACGTGTGCAATGACAATAAAGTTGAATTTAATCTAACCCCCCCCCAGTCATTTTTCAATAATGTGTCAGTGACTGTATCGTCTACCGGACAATACAGAATATGTCATCTACTGTAGTGTTCATTTTGTAAGAAAATCTGTCAAATGAGTAGAGTTTTGCATCACAAAATAGCAGAGAGCTCATAAAAAGACTGTGAATGGAAACTTTCACTAATGTACTTAAAATGTACATCTGCATTCATTCAGTTTAATACTCTTTTATATGTATCCTTCAGAAGTCACCAACTTGGACTCTTCCATGATCATTGGCCCCACCACTCATGTACACTCTGATGTATTTAGATATTGATGACACAAGCAAAGTTCAATATTCATCAGATTTATTTTTTTATGGATATATACATATTCATTCCAAACATTTGGATTCGTGCTATTTGAAAAACAAGAATGCACATCTCATTTCATCGCAGAGAAGTTGTCCAGTTCCACCGATCCACATTCTCTTAGATTCTTCATGCGTTGTAACCACCTCAGAAAGAGCAGCAAACTCCACAGTGTCCATTTTGGCAACAGAATCTACATTTCATGGCACGCTTTGCCCTCAGACGAGGCTGTTACAAACACACAGACACAGACATTTTTTTTCATGAATGATGAATTCACATTCAATAATATCATAAAATAATAACGTGCCATCCACAGTTATTGGAGGCACACCTGGAAAAGTTGACTAAAACAACAGGTACAAAACAACGTTTGAATTATGAGCAATAGTTGAAACAACAATTTTTAACAGATAGATTAAATTATTTAAAAATTTAGAAAATAAAAATAAATGGGATGATTAAAAGTTTCAGTGGTAACGCAGGGAATGAAGGACTTACCAACTCACTCTCCCCAGCTGTGTAGACCATCACTTCGTCTGTCTGCAGACCTACATCACCAGCCGCCTCTGGCATGCCATTCTGCATTCAAATAATTATCAGAACACCAACAGTAAGACACAGCAACAGCAGTTACAGTTGGCACAATACTTGTGCCACTTCTCTTTTTGACATGTACAGCAGTATGTCTATTAGTCTGACTGGTCTCACCTCAGTCTCCTGTGCAGTAGTGCTGTGAAGGATGCAGATGCTGAAGATCACAGCAATGGCCAAGGGCAGGAACTTCATTTTCAGGCTGGTTTTCAAGATGATGGCAGCAAGTTCAATCTGGATGATTTCTCTTCTCTCTGGTAAGATGCTCTGCTTATTTGACTTCTGAGACACAAGTGGGGTGCACTTATACTAGTTTATGGTAAATATTGCTTCATACCTGGTGAAGCAAGCCAAGCGGTTTGGAATTCCCATATTACTAAAGTGGGCAAAGTATGTTGTAACTCCCTGGAAAGAGGGCCCTACAATTCGCTCTCCAACTCAAAAGGAGTCTTGGAGATACATTCTTGAATTATTTGACAATGGCTCAGGTAAGGAGGCAGGCAATACAGTACCTACACATCGTCAGGCGTCTGCAGTGTTATGAAACTGGCGGGCCGCAGTTTGGACATGTGATTCGCTTTGGCAAAAAGGAATGAGAGGGTTTTTCATAAATGTAACGGAGTAAAAGTACAAATTTTCACTTAGAAATGTAGTGGAGTCAAAGTACAAAGTCTCAACACATATAAATACTTGAGTAAAGTATAGATACATCATACATCTATAATCTATATGCTACCTAAGTACTGTAATGAATAACATGTACTTCGTCACTGTCCACCACTGCCAAAATGTCTCCCTCTGTCTGGATCAAGACTTTTAAGAGCTGTGCTGCGTTCACTAAAGCGCAATTCCATCTCCCCGAGTTACTGTAGGTAGCTTACATGGCACGTCTCCATAGCTCAAGCACTGGACATTAGAAATGCGACATGTCAGTTTGGCCCTTTAATTACAGTGTACATTTACTTACAAACAGTTCAAGCATTCACAGCACCTTCTCTGACAGCTTGGGTCAATATTTAGACGTTTTTCATGTCAGGGAGAGAACTCAGTTGGAGGGACACATTGGCCTATTTGGACGGGTATGGCCCCCTAAGGCCCGACTAGGACGCTCATGTTGTCAGTCAGATTGTATGGATGGCCTGTGCAGACACACACAGTGGCCGGGTTTCCCAGATTTGTTAAGACACTCTTAAAGGGATATTCCGCCATTTTTTGGAAATAAGCTAATTTTCCACCTCCCCTCGAGCAAAACCAGTTCATCCAGCCATTCTGTGAGTCTGGCGATACAACTTTTAGCTTCAGCCTAGCATAGATCATTGAAACCGATTAGACCAGTAGCATCTCGCCTGCTAGCATCATGTTTAAAAGTGACTAAGATTTCTGGTAATTTTCCCATTTAAAACGTGTTTCTTCTCAAGTTAGATGTGCAATAAGACCAACTGAAAATTAAACCTGACGTTTTTCTAGTCTGATTTGACATGGAACTACACTCTCATCTGGCGCAATAATCAAGGCAACTTGCAAACTACTGGCACTACTAATGCTTGTTGTCTATAGGGACTATTTTCAGATGCTGCGTGATATCACTGCGCCCATGGTACATTTGCAAGTTGCCTTGATTATTACGCCAGATGAGTGTAGTTTTAAGTTAGTAGACACGTTTTAAATGGGAAAATTACCGGAAATCTTAGTCACTTTTAAACATGATGCTAGCAGGCGAGATGCTACTGGTCTAATCCGTTTCAATGATCTATGCTAGGCTGAAGCTAAAAGTTGTATCGCCAGACTCACAGAATGGCTGGATGAACGGGAAAAAGGTAAATATCAATGGTTTTGCTCGAGGGGAGGTGGAAAATGAGGTTATTTCCAAAAATTGCGGAATATCCCTTTAAGTCCTAAGAACTTCTTAGGAGTGCTCTAGAATGTTCTAAGAACGTTTCTTAGAAGTTCTTAGCACTTAAGAGCTTCTTAACGAATTTGGGAAACACGGCCAAACATCTCTTCAGGCGAATGAAGGAGATGCAGCAACATTTCATGAAACATGCTTGTGAGGCAGCGTAGTGCCGTGTAGCCCATTATTCTGAACCTGAGTTGTTCTGTATCCCTTATTGCTCAACCAAACCTTTATTTATTTGGCCCATCTTGTGGAATATACAGTAGGGTAAGAGTTGCTAAGTTTGCATAAGTCTGCTGTGCCCTTAATGTTTGTACATTCTGTTCTTACATTGATGTCCTCTGCATCTCAAAATGGAAACTTCTCCAAAGATTTTGTTTGTGTGGAGTGGAGATAGCCATGTGAGTCGGTGTGGTCTCAACCACAGTATTGTTTTTGTTTTTTTTACCGTGTCACATGCCTTGCACAAGTGGCATGTACAGTATGTTATCTTCTGTGCCTTATCTACCTTGTTATCTGAATGTGGTGGTGTGTTAACTTTTAAATAATTCCGATCTTTGTGTGTAAGACTCTTTCTGAGACGAAGAGGCTGGACTTCCAGTTTTACTGGAATGATGGGGTCATTTATTTAGATATGCCACATGAGGGAACTGGAAATTTCCAAAGCAGAGACAACAAGAACACTTATGATCCACCACCATATAATATAAATGATAAAAGGTTTTGTTATTGAAGAGTGAACGTAAAAGAAATATCTCCATTTATATGAGTATTCATATAAATATGTTTTACAGAGCAGGGGTGTACAGTAAAAGTAGAGTTTCATTGCTTTGATCAAAAACGTCTCTACTCAGCAAATAGCAAATAAAGTACGTTTTCTATCGAAGAAGCAAGTAAGCATAATTGATTTACAGTTTTTGCCCGTTGCTTGAACACTATAGACCCATGCTTAGACTAAAGTAACACAACTTGAAGTTTTGTTGCCATATCTCAAACACATGTACCTATACCTTAAACAAAAGTGCTGCTTTGCACTCTAGTTGCAATTCTACAACACACTTACTCCTTTATGCAACACACTTGGTCCTGCATACTACTCTCTATGTCTACATAAGACACTTCGTTCAAAAATGAAATCTCAGAGTACCATTTGTTAAACACATGTATCCAAAATACAAAACACATCGGGTAATTGCAACCTCTCAAAAACACACCTGAACACACTTACTTGCAAAACTGAACACCAATCAGCCATCTACAAAAAGCCCTCAGTTTTGCCATTGGAAATGGTGATGTGAATGGTATATTTCCCAGTGTTGTGTCATGTTTACGTGTGTTTAGAGTTTTGGCACAATGAGCGAAGTTTTGTAAAAGGTATTCAAGCAAATATGTTTTATATAAAGTAGACTAGTGTGTTCCTCCTCATCTTAAAGTATATGAATATGATGCAAGTGTGTTTCATTTTGTCACCAGAGTTAAATTTTGACAAGGGATTGTTAAGTTTTGATAGCAGAGTTTAGGTACTGATAGCAGAGTTTCAGTTTGACATAGATGTGAAAGGTATATTTCCTAGTGTTGTGTTATGTTTACTTGTGTGTAGAGTTTTGGCACAGTGATCAAAGTTTTGCAAAATGTGTTCAAGCAACGGGCAAAAACTGTAAAGTGTGATTGTCCAAAAAAATTGTGTTTGTGAATAAGTTGAATTCTTAGGTTTTACACTATTAATAAATCAGTCTATCTAACTAGTCTAGGTCACCACCAGTCAAAATCTCTGACCAGGAAAATGAAGTTTCTGCCCTTTATATAGACAGCTCTGTTGCCATCGTTCTGCACAAACAAACACTTGTTGTGACGTCACCAGTGCGCTCGCTTTTTTTTTCATAGCCTACTCTCTCACCGACACTCTCTGTTGTTGCTGCGCAACAAGAGGCGTGTCCTCCAATGATATAAAGTCGGGAGAGCAGCCAGACAGAGCGCTATGACACTTCTTCATTCTGCCGCACACGCCGGTGCATGGCCCCAACACTGAGAGGGAGAGGAGGGAGTCCCCGGGTGTCGCCTCTCTCCTGAGCGACTCAATCTAATATAGACATATGCAAGTATGTTTTATAATATATAATATATAAAATAAGAATATATTTTTTTAATTGTTTGTCGTGGGCTCTAGCGAGATAACCTTACAGCCCAACCAGATCTAACACTTAGGCCTAACAATTGTCACAAATAAAGCTCCCAGTAGCCTAATGCCAATTGTTGCCAGTAAGTTACTGTAAATGTTACGGTAAATGTTTTACAGTGCAATGTTTTTTTACAAAGCAGGGATGGAAAAGTAGAGTTTCATTGCTTTGATCAAAAAGGTCTAATAATGTTTCATGAAAGTTATTACTGAAATGTTGACTTTTTACTTTTTACTGTATTATTTGTGTGTCAATATATTGTTCAAATATATATTAACACATCTTAATAAACACTGAAGTAATAAACATATGGCTTAAATTTGTGATTTAATGATTGACAATTATTTCTCATAACAATCAAGCATGTAGTATGAGCACAGGAGTGGTCATTTCAGTCTTTGATATAAAAAAAATGCTTTACTTGGACACATACTGTAGACATTTTGGCCAGAAAAGAACCTCTTTCTAAACACTGAAAAGCAGACAAGCTGCATCCTATTTTTCATTTCAAATGTCCCCCCTAAGAACGGGATCAATAACCTTACATTGAGCTCTGCAGCCTCAGTCAAATGGTGCACAGGGACTTTCAACAAAATGGAATACCAAAAAGATAGAGCCTGCTACAAAAATATTCTCAAACACCAAAATCATCTCACTTGCTGTTAATGGTCTGCTGTTGATTAATCTGCAACTTTTATTCTGGGGCAACATATGCAAAGTGATTTAAGGCTATACGTGATTTATAGGCTAAAAGAGACAGACTGCATAGGCTGGGCTACTCCAGTCCCCAAACCAGAGGTCTCTTCTATCATAACACACACAAGTTTTTAAGAATCTCTTTAAAGGTCAGGGCTCAGGGTCAGAAACATAGAGGAGTTAGATGTTAGACCTGGGCATAAGTGGGTGTATAAAGAGGTTCTTTAGGGCCTGACCTGTTCCTCAGTCCTGCAGCTTGTCCAGGGCACAGATCCAGTCTAGAGGCGTAGTGTTGATCAACCCCATCAACTGCGGGAGTTTCTCACAGTAGTGGTTGATGGAGTCCAAAATCAGGTTAGAGTATTTCACTGATGTTTGCATGAAATTTAGGAATCTACTATTCACAGATTAACACAAACCTTCTGACTCACACTTTAAACCAGTGGTGTTTACTGGACAAAGTAGAGCAATCATCCAGAATGTTTTAATCTGCTTTTTGTTCACTTCACTTCACATGTATGTGTGCGAGAGTGTGTGAGTGTGTGTGGCATTCTAAGATCTGTGCAGGGGCACTCTCACTGGGGTTTGTCACCCCATTTGCCAAATAAACAAGTTCCACTTGGTCACTAAGATTGGCTCTTTATAGGAAGTCCTTCCTTTACCAGCAGAGATAAAGCAGCAGCAGGCCATATTCAAGTCTTAAATGAATCAAAATGTCTTTCCTCATAATGTGATTTTGCATCCTCAAGATTTCAAATAAGAGTATAAGAGGAATACTTTTCAGTTCACATATACTGTGTGCATTTGTAAGTCATGGGCTACTACTAAGGCTGGATTAGCTGCTGGCTGGAGCAACTTGAGCTAGGCAAAACCGATTGTTTTCATTTTTTGTTCGTATAGACAGTATGACCTCGACAAATGGATATGTGAAGAATCGCCGGATTTCTCCTTTGAGAGATTGATGTGTAAAAACGCTGAGCGCTGGCTGTCCTACTTGTGCAATGTTAATAAAGTTGAATGTAATCTACCCCCCCCCCCCCCGTCAGTTTTCAATCAAGTGTCAGTGACTGTATCGTCTACCTGACAATACAGTATGTCATCTGCTGTAGTGTTCATTTTGTAAGAAAATCAGTCAAATGAGTAGAGTTTTCATCACAAAATAGCAGAGAGCTCATAAAAAGACTGTGAATGGAAACTTTCACTTATTTAAAGTTTACATCTGCATTCATTCAGTTCAATACTATTTTATATGTATCATTCAGAAGTCACCAACTTGGACTCTTCCATGATTATTGGCCCCACCACTCATGTACACTCTGATGTGTTTAGAGATTCATGACACAAGCAAAGTTCAATATTCATCAGATTTATTTTTTAGATGATGGATATATACAAATTCATTCTAAACTTGTTTAAACATTTGGATTCCTGCTATTTGAAAAACAAGAGTGCACATCTCATTTCATTGCAGAGAAGTTGGCCTATGTCCAGTTCCATTTAAACAAAAGTGTTGTGGCACACTCGGAACTTCAAGATATGTCCAGTTCCACCGATCCACATTCTCTTAGATTCTTCATGCGTTGTAACCACCTCAGAAAGAGCAGCAAACTCCACAGTGTCCATTTTGGCAACAGAATCTACATTTCATGGCACGCTTTGCCCTCAGACGAGGCTGTTACAAACACACAGACACAGACATGTTTTTTTTCATGAATGATGAATTCACATTCAATAACATCATAAAATAATAAAGTGCCATCCACAGTTATTGCAGGCACTCCTGGAAAAGTTGACTAAAATCAGGTACAAAAAAACGTTTGAATTATGAACAGTAGTCGAAACAACAATTTTTAACGGATAGATTAAATTATTTAAAAATTTAGAAAATAAAAATAAATGGGATGATTAAAAGTTTTAGGGGAAACGCAGGGAATGAAGGACTTACCAACTCACTCTCCCCAGCTGTGTAGACCATCACTTCGTCTGTCTGCAGACCTACATCACCAGCCACCTCTGGCATGCCATTCTGCATTCAAATAATTATCAGAACACAAACAGTAAGACACAGCAACAGCAGGTACAGTTGGCACAATACTGTCACTTCTCTTTTTCACATGTACAGCAGTATGTCTATTAGTCTGACTGGTCTCACCTCAGTCTCCTGTGCAGTAGTGCTGTGGAGGATGCAGATGCTGAAGATCACAGCAATGGCCAAGGGCAGAAACTTCATTTTCAGGCTGGTTTTCAAGATGATGGCAGCAAGTTCAATCTGGATGATTTCTCTTCTCTCTGGTAAGATGCTCTGCTTATTTGACTTCTGAGACACAAGTGGGGTGCACTTATACTAGTTTATGGTAAATATTGCTTCATACCTGCTGAAGCAAGCCAAGCGGTTTGGAATTCCCATATTTCTAAAGTGGGCAAAGTTATGTTGTAACTCCCTGGAAAGAGGGCCCTACAATTCGCTCTCCAACTCAAAAGGAGTCTTGGAGATACATTCTTATGTAATGTGAACAGAGACCAGCTGAGTCAGTTTCAGGGGGCAGTAATCACACACTCTGTTATGGTCCATTTAAACGGCCCAATGTGAAGGCCACCTATAAGTGAAAATGAGAGTTTGAGAGTTCGATGCACAGTGAGTACGTTTGAGAAGTGAAAAATGTTTTTGAAATAACTGAATACGGCAAAATGAGTACAATGAGTCACATCAACATTGCCTACTTCCTCATGCACAGTTTGCAACTTTGATGCATCCCATACATTGAATGATAAATCTGTCACTTATTCAGAGTGTCAGATTACCCAGTGGTTTACAGTATGGAGTCTCAAATCATCAAACAATTGTGATTGTTTCTCCTTTGTGTGAGTGTGTGTGTGTGTGTGTGTGTGTGTGTGTGTGTGTGTGTGTGTGTGTGTGTGTGTGTGTGTGTGTGTGTGTGTGTGTGTGTGTGTCCGTGTGTGTGTGTGTGTGTGTGTGTGTGTGTGTCTCTGTGTGCGTGTTCATTCACCTGCATAGATTAGGCAGCTACCACCACCATATCTTCATCCAAATTTACAGCTCATTTTAAATGTCTTTCCTCATCATCTGTATGCTAAAGTTTTCAATTGTGTGTGAAAACATTTGAGGAATAATTTTAAGTTCATATGCTGTATTCATTCATGAGTGATAAGCTCCCAACGTAGTATTTTAGCAAGTTTACTGTAATTTTCACATGCTCAAATGTGATAGTAGAGTGGGGAGAGGTTGAGGCAGGTCAGGTTGTTCCCATCCTTTGGGTTTTCCCATTTCCAAATCAACTACTGTAAGTGATGAAGCAACTCCCCTATACCAGGAAAGAGGCCCCCACAACAAAGGTTCAACTCCGACAAAAGTGGAGACAAATTCTTACATTATTTGACAATGGCTTAAAAAAAAGTTAATACATTACTACATTCAGATAAGAAGGTAGCCAACTCACATGTTTGTGTAGCTTGTTAGTGGCACAACACACATTAAAAAATGTTCTGCTGCTGTCGAGACCACACTGGATCAACAACACTGGTTTCCCACATTTTCCTGCAAACGGACATCAAAATAGCATCAAGAATTGGTTGTGCAGGAGGGACTACAAAACAAGCGCAGCTTCATCAACTTATTGCACAGCACACTATGCATACATGCTTGTCTACACTAAGTGAAACTCTTGACAGTTGTAAATAACGCAAAGTGGTCACGTTTGTATGGTGATGATGTGTTTGTCTTAAGATATCTGTTCACTACTGCAAGCTTCTCAACTGGAATTGAGAGTGGGTCTGGAAAGGTTCCATTGACCTACCACTTCTAGTGCAGCAATCTTGTAAACAAAGGTTGTAAAGGCAGTTGCTCGATTCCATGAGAAATACACGCCCATGCCGGATTAGCGATTGTATTTATGTATGTATTTGATTGTTTGTTAGAAGTTCTTAGCACTTAAGAGCTTCTTAACGAATTTGGGAAACACGGCCAAACATCTCCTCAGGCGAATGAAGGAGATGCAGCAACATTTCATGAAACATGCTTGTGAGGCAGCGTAGTGCCGTGTAGCCCATTATTCTGAACCTGAGTTGTTCTGTATCCCTTATTGCTCAACCAAACCTTTATTTATTTGGCCCATCTTGTGGAATAGCACAAGTCTGCTGTGCCCTTAATGTTTGTACATTCTGTTGATGTCCTCTGCATCTCAAATTGGAAACTTCTCCAAAGATTTTGTTTGTGTAGAGTGGAGATAGCCATGTGAGTCAGTGTGGTCTCAACTACAGTATTGTTTTTGTTTTTTTTACCGTGTCACATGCCTTGCACAAGTGGCATGTACAGTATGTTATCTACTGTGCCTTATCTACCTTGTTATCTGAATGTGGTGGTGTGTTAACTTGTAAATAATACCGATATTTGTGTGTAAGACTCTTTCTGAGACGAAGAGGCTGGACTTGAGTTTTACTGGAATGATGTGGTCATTTATTTAGATATGCCACATGAGGGAACTGGAAATTCCCAAAGCAGAGACAACAAGAACACTTATGATCCACCACCATATAATATAAATGATAAAAGGTTTTGTCATTGAAGAGTGAACGTAAAATAAATATCTCCATTTATATGAGTATTCATATAAATATGCTTTACAGAGCAAGGGTGTACAGTAAAAGTAGAGTTTCATTGCTTTGATCAAAAATATCTCTACTCGGCCCCAGTCGTGGCGCGACTGGCTGGGGCACCTGCACCGCACGCCGGTGACCCGGGTTCGATTCCCGCCCCGTGGTCCTTTCCGGATCCCACCCTACTCTCTCTCCCACTCGTTTCCTGTCACCCTACACTGTCCTATCTGATTAAAGGCATAAAAGCCCAAAAAATATCTTAAAAAAAAAAAAATGTCTCTACTCAGCAAATAGCAAAGTAAGTTTTCTATCGAAGAAGCAACAATAGTAAGCATAATTGATTTAAAGTGTGAATGTCCAAAAAAATTGTGTTTGTGGATAAGTTGAATTCTTAGGTTTTACACTATTAATAAATCAGTCTATCTAACTAGTCTAAGTCACTACCAGTCAAAATCTCTGACCAGGAAAATGAAGTTTCTGCCCTTTATATAGACAGCTCTGTTGCCATCGTTCTGCACAAACAAACACTTGTTGTGACGTCACCAGTGCGCTCGCTTTTTTTTTCATAGCCTACTCTCTCACCGACACTCTCTGTTGTTGCTGCGCAACAAGAGGCGTGTCCTCCAATGATATAAAGTCGGGAGAGCAGCCAGACAGAGCGCTATGACACTTCTTCATTCTGCCGCACACGCCGGTGCATGGCCCCAACACTGAGAGGGAGAGGAGGGAGTCCCCGGGTGTTGCCTCTCTCCTGAGCGACTCAATCTATATGGCCCATATAGACATAGCCAAGTATGCTTTATAATTGTTTGAGAATATTTTTTTTTAATTGTTTGTCGTGGGCTCTAGCGAGATAACCTTACAGCCCAACCAGATGTAACACTTAGGCCTAACAATTGTCACAAATAAAGCTCCCAGTAGCCTAATACCAATTGTTGCCAGTAAGTTACTGTACATTTTACGGTAAATGTTTTACAGTGCAATGTTTTTTTACAAAGCAGGGATGGAAAAGTAGAGTTTCATTGCTTTGATCAAAAAGGTCTAATAATGTTTCATGAAAGTTATTACTGAAATGTTGACTTTTTACTTTTTACTGTATTATTTGTGTGTCAACATATTGTTCAAATATATATTAACACATCTTAATAAACACTGAAGTAATAAACATATGGCTTAAATTTGTGATTTATTGATTGATTGACAATTATTTCTCATAACAGTCAAGCATGTAGTATGAGCACGGGAGTGGTCATTTCAGTTTTTGATATAAAAAATTCTTTACTTAGACACATACTGTAGACATTTTGGCCAGAAAAGAACCTTTTTCTAAACACTGAAAAGCAGACAAGCTGCATCCTATTTTTCATTTCAAATATGTCCTCCTAAGAACGGGATCAATAACCTTACATTGAGCTCTGCAGCCTCAGTCAAATGGTGCACAGGGACTTTCTACGAAATGGAATACCAAAAAGATAGAGCTAAGCTAAGAAAAATAACAAAACAATTGCAAGAACAATCCATCTCAGAGTATAGACCTACAGCTGGTACCAAAACAGCAAACCAGACAAATGACAACACTGCCTCAAACAAAAGCAGAAGCAACAGTTTGACCAAGACGCTATGGAAACAGGTAACATTCATCTGTTTAATTATGAGCTAATATCAGTAATGAAATATAGACTACATGATATCTAACTGAAACAAATACTTCAAATAATGTATTTTTTGGAACAAGACAAAGTTATTAACAACATTCACTTTCACTTTAAAAGGGGGCTGAAGTTATTGTAATCAGATCACGTGTGTGTGTGTGTGTGTGTGTTTGTGTGTGTGTGTGTGTGTGTGTGCTAAGCTAGACATTTTATGTCATCACTATTTTAGACCAGGTATCCAATGCCCACTGAAATGGTACTATTTGCTGTAGCTTCTCATGAATTCCTTTCAGCTTTATGGCGTTTACATTCTTCGCACACAGCCAACAGAGCAGACTAACCTTGAACACCAATTATAAATGGACCCTGGTGTCAAAAAGGTGAGTAGCACAAGAAACCATGCCTTAAGTTACTACTTTAAGAAGGCAGAGCTCAAAGAAAGAATAAAAAAGTAGCCTATGTCCGTCATCTGAGCTATGTCAGTTTCATTTACCAAGGCATTGAAGGCTAACTTCCTCTCTATTCCTCAGTGTCCCACCTGTTCCTCAGTCCTGCACATTGTCCAGGGAACAGACTGGCAGTCCAGTCCAGTGGCTCAGTGTACCAACTATGCAATTAAACAATTGCATTATTTAATTGATGTCTGGTTCACTAATTCAGATCTGATAGATATTTAGTATATTTAAGTGATAATGTTACTCTGAACTGGGATCAATTTTAGTAAATCAATGTAGACATGACCTAAAATGTTAGTGACACATAAAATACATGAATTGGAAGAAATTTAGGATTTTTCAATGTCCAGCAGGTCACGCTATAAATGAATTAGAATACAGGAAATTGCATCTTAAAAATTAAAAATGTTCTGGGGGAGGACCCCCATGCCCCCCGCAAGACTAATTCCCAGATGTGCATTTTAAAATCCACCATCCCCCCTGCCATTTTTTCGACTACTGAGGGTAACAGTTGCTAAGTTTGCATAAGTCTGCAGTGCCCTTAATGTTTGTACATTCTGTTCTTACATTGATGTCCTCTGCATCTCAACCGTGCATTTTACCGTGTCACATGCCTTGCACAAGTGGCATGTACAGTATGTTATATTGTGCCTTATCTACCACATGAGGGAACTGGAAATTCCCAAAGCAGAGACGACAAGAACACTTATGATCCACCACCATATAATATATAAATGATAAAAGGTTTTGTCATTGAAGAGTGAGCGTAAAAGAAATATCTCCATTTATATGAGTATTCATATAAATATGTTTTACAGAGCAGGGGTGTACAGTAAAAGTAGAGTTTCATTGCTTTGATCAAAAATGTCTCTACTCAGCAAATAGCAAATAGCAAAGTAAGTTTTCTATCGAAGAAGTAACAATAGTAAGCATAATTGATTTAGTGTGAATGTCCAAAAAAATTGTGTTTGTGAATAAGTTGAATTCTTAGGTTTTACACTATTAATAAATCAGTCTATCTAACTAGTCTAAGTCACTACCAGTCAAAATCTCTGACCAGGAAAATGAAGTTTCTGCCCTTTATATAGACAGCTCTGTTGCCATCGTTCTGCACAAACAAACACTTGTTGTGACGTCACCAGTGCGCTCGCTTTTTTTTTGCATAGCCTACTCTCTCACCGACGCTCTCTGTTGTTGCTGGGCAACAAGAGGCGTGTCCTCCAATGATATAAAGTCGGGAGAGCAGCCAGACAGAGCGCTATGACACTTCTTCATTCTGCCGCACACGCCGGTGCATGGCCCTAACACTGAGAGGGGGAGGAGGGAATCCCCGGGTGTCGCCTCTCTCCTGAGCGACTCAATCTATATGGCCCATATAGACATATGCAAGTGTGTTTTATAATTGTTTGAGAATATATTTTTTTTATTGTTTGTCGTGGGCTCTAGCGAGATAACCTTAGGCCTACAGCCCAACCACATGTAACACTTAGGCCTAACAATTGTCACACAGAAATAAAGCTCCCAGTAGCCTAATGCCAATTGTTGCCAGTAAGTTACTGTACATTTTACGGTAAATGTTTTACAGTGCAATGTTTTTTTACAAAGCAGGGATGGAAAAGTAGAGTTTCATTGCTTTGATCAAAAAGGTCTAATAATGTTTCATGAAAGTTATTACTGAAATGTTGACTTTTTACTTTTTACTGTATTATTTGTGTGTCAAGATATTGTTCAAATATATATTAACACACCTTAATAAACACTGAAGTAATAAACATATGGCTTAAATTTGTGATTTATTGATTGATTGACAATTATTTCTCATAACAGTATGTAGTATGAGCACGGGAGTGGTCATTTCAGTCTTTGATATAAAAAAAAATGCATTACTTAGACACATAGACATTTTGGCCTAAAAAGAACCTCTTTCAAACTGCTGCTCCTGGAGCTTTTGAGATATACCATCTTGAACATTAGTTCAAGATGGCCGACGGTCGGCAGCGTCGGGAAGATCCAGGTGCGTTTGTGCGCACTAAACCTGTTATTTATAACACTTCCGACGGTCTAACAATCGTGGAAGATGAACTGTTAAACTTTCTCCTGATTAAGTCGAGAACCCTTGACCAAGATAACATCATTAAGTTGGTTAAATCAAGCTTCAGTCAACAACGCATTGAGGACTCGAAGGCTGTGATGGCAGAGCTGTTTCCCGACAGCAAACGCTGGTCTTCCCACAGGGGGGAGAAGAAAGATGAACTGTACATCAAAATGTGCCTTGCTGTATTCAAAGAGAACGTGGAGTTGCCAAGATTCGTCTCGCATTACATTGACGAACTGCCTCCCGTCTCATTCAAGCATGTGGATGTGTCTGCGCTACTGGGGCGGATTATGCAGCTAAACGGCGACATTGAACTTTTACGGATGTCCATCACCTCGCAGGCGACTGCTTGTGAGAAACTGCTGGAGATATCAGACTCCCTCACCCAACGACTGGCGGCGGTGGAAACCCCTAAGATCAACGGGGTGGTGAGCAGTGGGAGTGCCGACTTCCCCACTGCAGGTCAGCCGGCAGTGTCTACTCCTCGTTGGCCTGATTTCGAGGATCCACGGAGCAATGGAGCTCTGCAACCAAGTAGGCCTGTGGCCCAGACGGAGACGGGTATGCCAGAGGATTCTGTTCATATGGCCAAAACACCGCAGCGGGAGAGACCAACTAGAGGAACCTCGCCAGCCCTGTTGGCCTCTGCACGCGAGGGGGATACTGCACAGGAAACGGCTAAGAAAAATAGTTGGAGTACTGTGGTCAAAAGGGGCCGCAAACGTTCTGCGAAAACTCATGAAGGGAAACAACGGAATACTCGAAAAATGACTGGTATCACTGGGACCGCGGTGATCAACAACGATGATCTGTCAACTGTGGGCACGAAGATGGTCAGTGTCTTTGCGACTAAATTTAATGCGAACCTAGAAGCTGACATTCTGCGTCTTTTTTTGCAAGAGCAGATGAAGCGCGAGGTTAAGTGTAGGAAAATACACATCCCTAACAGCCGATTCAGCTCTTTCTGTGTCACAGCAGAATGGAACGAGTGGAAGGAAATGTACAATCCTGTGTTTTGGCCTGCTGGGTCAGTCATCCGACGGTACTTTGAGCCTCGCCGTGCCAAAGGTGCAAGCGGGGCTGATTCACCAAAGTCAACAGGAGCGCAGTGCCCTGCTGCGCGCGAGGGTCCTTTGGTTCCATCAACTGCGGAGACGAAAGGCCCTGCAGGGAGCGACAAACGCGCATAATGCGTGTGGTGTCCTACAACTGTCGTGGCCTTCGAGTTGGCCACACGGCTGCTGACAAGGCCAGGCGCGTCGTTGTTGATGCGCTGTTGGATAACTGTGATGTACTGTGTATTCAGGAGAGCTGGTTGGCTAAACAAGACTTGGACAAATTAAATGACCTGCATCCGCTCTTTCACGGTGCGGGAGAATCAACCACCGACTTCAGCACGAAGATTGTCAGAGGTAGGATTGCTGGAGGAGTGGCGATCTTATGGAATATAAAATATGACTCTTTGGTGAACGTTGTGCGTCTTAACGTGGACTGGGCTATTGGCCTAGAATTTAATTGTAATGGCAAGATTTTTATCGTTCTTAATATGTATACACCATACGAATCATATGATCATGTTGACGAGTATGTAAGTAGGCTGGCTTGCATTCAGTCGTTCATAGCTGAACACAGTTCAACATGTATTTATGTGTTGGGTGATTTTAATGCGGACTTGACAGACAGCAAGTCTCTTTTTTATAAACATATGCTGAGGTTTTCCAATGATTGTAACCTTGTTATCTCAAGTAAAGCCCTTTTGCCCAGCAATAGTTATACTTATGTTAGTGAAGCGTGGAATACCACCTCATGGCTTGACCATATTCTATCTACTGCTGATGCCCACGCCTCCTTACAAAGCATTGAGATCTGCTATGGGCTGGCTACTTCTGACCACATTCCTATTGCTATGGTGCTAGATGTGGAGAATGTCCCCAAGATAGTTAAAAATGAAGAGATCACTGAGCCCAAAATAAATTGGGGGAAGCTATCTGAGGGTGATGTCATGAAATATTGTTGTAAATCTGATACTCTAATGAGCAAAGTAGAGCTCCCTATGAATGCCATTTGGTGCACCAATGTTAATTGTGTGGACACTTCTCATAGGAATAGTTTATGTGATTTGTATAATAATATAGTAAAAGCACTAATTGAGGCTAGTGGGTCCTTATTCAAGAAAACCAGGAAGACCAGGAATATAAAGCCTGGGTGGAATAATTATGTTGCTGGCCATCATACTGATGCCAATATGGCTCATAAAGCCTGGGTGTTAGCTGGGAGGCCCAGACAAGGTCCTGTGCTTGATCATAAAAAGAAAATGAATGCCAAATATAAATATGCATTACGATATATAACTAAGCAAGAGCAGACTTTCAGTGCTTCATGCTTGGCTGACTATCTGCTTACAAATAATGTCACCAACTTTTGGAATGAGGTCAAAACTCTCAATAGAGCCAAAACTTCTCTTCCATGCAACGTGGAGGGGTTAACTGCACCCGAGGACATTGCTGGCCTCTGGAGGCAGCATTATGCATCTCTTTTCAACTGCATTAAGAGTGAGCCTTATGATGTTGGTGTGATAGAGGATAAAAATGTATTTTTTCACACACATGAAGTTGTCAAGGCCATAGGGCAACTCTCAGATAGAAAAGCCTGTGGCATTGATAATATTACAGCTGAACACTTAAAACTAGCTGGCCCTAGGTTGGCAGTGCTGCTGTCTATTTGTTTTTCTGGTTTGGTGTCTCATGGCATACTGCCTGATTCCATGATGTCAGTTATTCTTGTTCCGGTTATCAAAGATAAGGCTGGGAAGGTGGGTAGTATTGATAATTATAGACCCATAGCCCTTGCCAGTATCATCTCAAAAGTCCTGGAAAGTTTAATACTTGACCGTATAAGTGATTGCATACATTCCACTGAAAATCAGTTTGGTTTTAAAACTAAACATAGCACTGACCAATGTATTTATGCACTGAAAGAGATTGTAGAGTCATATAGGAGTCAGGGCTCTACAATAATTTTAGGATTTATTGATGCCTCCCGTGCCTTTGACCGTGTCAATCATTTTAAACTGTTCAACAAACTCAAGCAAAGGGGAGTTCCCAGTAGTCTGGTACGAATCCTAGCCTATTGGTACTCCAACCAAAGTGTACGGGTGAAATGGGGTAACATCCTGTCTACACCTTTTAATGTCAGCAACGGGGTAAGGCAGGGGGGGATTTTATCTCCAGCCTTATTTAATGCCTATATGGACGACCTGTCAAGACAGCTGGGGGCATGCCAAACAGGTTGTATGGTTGGTGATATGATGATTAATCACTTCTTATATGCTGATGACCTTACCATTCTATCCCCAAGTAGTAGTGGGTTCCAGGAGCTCCTAAATATCTGTTCAGACTATGGGGTGGCTTTTGATATTAAATATAATGCTAAAAAGAGTGTGATAATGGTCTGTAGAACAAAGGATGACCTGAAAATTAAGTTCCCTCCCTTTTATCTATCTGGAGAAGAGCTGGGGGTAGCTAATGCCACAAAATACCTGGGGCACATCCTAACTGATACTCTAGAGGATGATGCTGACATGAGCAGACAGAGGAGAGTGCTATATGTCCAAGCCAATATGCTGGTTAGAAAATTCCATCATTGCACTACTGATGTCAAAGTCAACCTGTTTAGAACTTACTGCTCCCCTCTTTATACAGCTCCTCTCTGGATCAGATACAAGAAGGAGAGTCTACTGAAACTGAAGGTAGCTTACAATGATTGTCTTAGGATCCTCCTAAAGAAACCAAGGAGTACTAGAGCAAGTGGGTTATTCTGCAAATTTGGTCTAACTACTTTTATGGCACTGTTAAGAAATCTTACCTTCAAGTTCATGAGCAGGCTTGATTGTGCAAAAAATGAGCTCATCACTCAATTGGTTGATCCAAGTCGTAGCTCTGTAAGATATATGTCTACTATCTGGGAACACTGGCATGAATGCCTTCACTAGCTTCCTTTTATTGTATGTGTATTTTTTTTTTTTTTTTTTTTAATTTATTATTGTGTTCATGAGTGTATTGTAATGTGTCCAATGTGGGCCCTGAGCCTGTAATAAAGTTTATATATTGACCTGGGCGTATAAAGAGGTTCTTTAGGGCCTGACCTGTTCCTCAGTCCTGCAGCTTGTCCAGGGCACAGATAGGCAGTCCAGTCCAGAGGCGTAGTGTTCATCAACCCCATCAACTGCGGGAGCTGCTCCTCTCCCTGGCCAGGCAGATAGTTAGTGTGGCCATCAGACAAGGCTGTTGGGCATCGCGACCTCTCACTGCACATTCATCATGTCCTATAGATGATGCTAAAACCAGGACCACCATGGAAACCATCTTACCTTACCTGTCTTAAACCTGAAGATGGCAGTGTAATCTACTAAATAAAGCACTAAAGAATTACAGTATACTGTATGTCTTGTGGTATATCTGCTGATGACCCCTAACAAAAGTATGTTGTTTCATGCATTCCTGTCAGTGGTCTTCATCAAAGTGTGTTGGCAAAATCAAAAGTGAGAAAGTCGACAGATACAGTATATACTGTAGGTCTTTTTTATCCTGCATGACGCATTGCCCTTGACTTGTATCATGGTTTATCATTACTTTATAAATCAGTTCTGTTTATCATTGGAGGACCTGATTATGACCACCTGCAACGTCTAGCACATACAGTATTACACAGAAATAAATCTCTCCAAACTATCAAGCACATAGACACCCACAGCTAGGGAGGGACTTTCCAACATTCTTTCAGCATATCAGCTTTTACTTTCATTTTACATACAATATGTTAAGCTTTGAAACGGCGTCTCATGGAATGTGGATGTAAGCTAAGAAAAATAACAAAAAAATTGCAAGAACAATCCATCTCAGAGTATAGACCTACAGCCGGTACCAAAACAGCAAACCAGACAAATGACAACACTGCCTCAAACAAAAGCAGAAGCAACAGCTTGACCAAGACGCTATGGAAACAGGTAGCATACATTCATTTGTTTAATTATGAGCTAATATCAGTAATGAAACTTCAAATAATTTATTTTTTGGAACAAGACAAAGTAATTAACAAAATTCACTTTCACTTTAAAAGGGGGCTGAAGTTATTGTAATCAGATCACGTGTGTGTGTGTGTGTGTGTGTGTGTGTGTGTGTGTGTGTGTGTGTGTGTGTGTGTGTGTGTGTGCTAAGCTAGACATTTTATGTCATCACTATTTTAGACCAGGTATCCAATGCCCACTGAAATGGTACTATTTGCTGTAGCTTCTCATGAATTCCTTTCAGCTTTATGGCGTTTACATTCTTCGCACACAGCCAACAGAGCAGACTAACCTTAAACACCAATTATAAATGGGCCCTGGTGTCAAAAAGGTGAGTAGCACAAGAAACCATGCCTTAAGTTACTACTTTAAGAAGGCAGAGCTCAAAGAAAGAATAAAAAAGTAGCCTATGTCCGTCATCTGAGCTATGTCAGTTTCATTTACCAAGGCATTGAAGGCTAACTTCCTCTCTATTCCTCAGTGTCCCACCTGTTCCTCAGTCCTGCCCATTGTCCAGGGAACAGACTGGCAGTCCAGTCCAGTGGCTCAGTGTACCAACTGCCCCACCAAGCCCCACCTCTGTGCCACCTGCCTCTCTCCCTGGCAATGCCCACCTGGGGTGCTGGGCCACTGTGCCAACCAGAGGTGTGCAGTGGTGGGAACCCTCCTCACCTGTGGACTGATCACTGACCCAAACAGCCCAGTAAAGGGCTGTCCAGAGTTCCGCGCTTGTCCCAAATGCTACAGTCTACTCATGCACAACAACAAAGGCTGCAGCTATGTCACCTGCATGCAGTGCCTACATAAATTCTGCTACATCTGCCTGAGAAGAACTGAGGAATGTTTGAAGGCTCTTTACTTGTCTCGATTTTCACATAGCCCTCACAGTAAACCAGCGGCACGCCAGCGATTCCCTACTTAATTCCACATGAACAATGGACAAATTTTCAAGAGCAGCCTCAGCCCTCAGGGAGATTCAATAGGGCTCGGGATCATGACGTGAAAACTCCGCGGGCACAGCCATATTGGCAGCCTCACTCCTTAATTTACTATGGATTACTATGGATTTACTCCCGCCTATTAGTGTGTTCCTGTTACTTAGTTTTTGCCTTCTTGGTTGTATGTTGCTATATACAGTAGTGGGGTGTAACAGCGCAACCAACGATCGCAAGAGGAAAAGAATCGCTAATACTATATTTCTGCTTCTTGTCTTCTGCATGTGAGTGAATGGATATTACGTTCGGTGCGCTACCAACATGGCGACAATATTCCTAGAATGCAAGGCGTGTTCCCGAGCCCTATTATAAGTCCACCTAGATGTCCAAGGAGCATATCTGATTATAATGCTAAACAGCTGTAGAAACATATATGATAAACCATGGGACATTGGACATCATTAGCCTGGACTTCACAAAGAGTCTGGCCTAGATCCATTGACAAATGTTTATTTCCTGGTTGGTGGACACTTGTCTGAAGTTTGAAATCATCAGAGTTTCTTCAAAACAATCACTAACGTTTGGTAATGACGTGTGTTAACCAGGGGGGACACAACGATGACAGTAGGCTTGCAACTTAAACGTAATTGCTCTCAGGAACGCCCTCTGTTCGCTGGTTGGTCCTGGAAGCCGAGGTAAATGAGGGCGGATCAAGCTATTCCAGACGGAGGTACGTGGAGCCAGGCTAAGACATCCTGGTATTGGCGTCAAATGATTTTGAATATGACAACTGAATTAAACTGAATTAGCAATACAGAATAAAAACTGCTGTCACACTGATGTTTGTGAATGATTACCTTAACCACAAAATAAACAATGTTTCCTCTAATCACCATGCTGATTGTATTTTTTGGTTACAAGAAGGAAAATAGAACAGAAAGGATTTGGCTGAGCTTTCCTCTCAGAAATGTTGCCCTGATGCAAAGGTTATCATGTTAAACAGGTATAGTCCTCTAGAATGAATGTGGACCTACGTAAATATTGCTCAGAACCAGAAAAATCTAAATGAACTGTTTTCAATCTGTATGATGCACTGCTAACATGTTTGGAGTTGGATCTTTGTTTATCATTTATGGCTCTAGGGAGATAGCCTTGTTACAGCCCTAACCACCTGTAACACCTGCAGTGATTACAGAATAAAGCTCACAGTCATGCTCATATCAACACAACGATAGGGAATTTCCAACGGGACAAGGGCATATCAGCTTTAATTTTTATTGCGATGAACTTTGTAACTCCATTTCGCTGAATTTATAGAAACATAGTTATGCGTAAATGAAAAGGAAGAAAGGAAGTAAGACATCCGAGGACACTGCGCTGGTTGTACCAAGGGAAGCAGTGCTCAACTCAACCAAGTTGAAAGAGGACAATTAACTGCCCCAAGGAATAGGAAGAGGAAACGACTTGATATCGATCTTATGGGAGCAGGTAACGCAGCTGTGCAAACACAGAGATAGCTATTAAAAGTATGCATTTGCTTTAATCTGTGGTTTGTAACTTTTAAAATACACATTTAACGAACCTATGAAATATAATTTCTGACTGTGAACAGCTTGACATTACCAACCTTATAGCCTACAAATAGAAATTCGATTCAATGGGTGCATAGGCCTAACTCTCGATTTGCATTTAGATTTAGCTGAAGCTAACGAGATGAATGTTGATTGACACAATTTATTCGCTTGTAAATTCGCATTTGTTATACCTGTGTTTTCTCATGGTTTTAACCATACTAAGTTCAATCATTTAAGATTGAACATAAGTCTGGGGAAGATGCGCTTTGATTCTACCGCAAAAGAGGCGTAATCAATGTGCATCGTTCAAATGACTCCGTAGGCCTACGCAATTGCCACGAGCGGGGGTAGTAGGCCTAGTTGGTAAATGAAACTTTTAGCCTACCAAAGCTGGTCGGTAGAATCGCAAACACGTATGCTGTATGAACTGTTCCAGGGCAAGTTTTTGTTCTGTTTTCAAAGAAAACTTGCCTTAAACAGAAGCGACAGCGGCTGCTGCTTTCGTTTCGTTGCTGCTTAAAGGGTCACTGCACCCTAAAATAGGTTTTTTGAGCTGTTGATTGATTGAAAATACTCATAAGTGGTGAACTGTACTATTACCAGGGTTAATATTGACAAAAATCGTGTTTCTCGACAAACGTAATATTTCGTCTGATTTTGTATTGGAGATATTGCTCTCTCGCGCATACTACCGTTTGAAAACATGCCATGGCATGTTGGTCCAAAATACTATTGGAATGATGACGTTGTCCTGCACTTCTAGTCCGACACTACGTCACCGGGTCGTTACAAATTAGGACTGAAACGCCCCAACACCTGCTGCCCTGATTAGCCTACCTGTGATAAGCCATGTCTGCAGCACTCATTCCCAGATTGACACGAAATCACCATGGTTGATTGGTTGCAGCAGTGCTGCACTCTCTCTCCAAATTTCAGAACGTCTCACCCCTTTTGAAAGCCGTTTTCAGAAATGTGAAGTGGGTGGAGTTATGGGGTGAAGTGACTCTTTAAGTTTCGTTTTCGTCACGTCACTCACCGGCCAATAGCGTGCCAGGACTAGAGTGGCCGCTTCTGATTGGAGCCAAAGATTCTGGCAGTGAAACAGCGAAAGTAGATCTGCTGGTATCCAGCCTGAGCTGCCGGGCGAAATTCAAATTCCCTGGAAGTTCAGGCAGGGTTCACCCAGCCTATATGTTTTCTGTAGCTGCAGACAACATTAGAGTCTGATCCCACAGCACTAATCTGAGGAGATGGGAATGCACAAAGACGTGCATACGCCTATTTCTTGAACCGATTATGCATCGAATATGAGAAAGAGCTCAGAGCGGTAGATAAAACAGAGTGGTGACACTCCTATAGACCTCCATAGGAAAAAATGGAATCGCTTTTTCCAGGCTATTTCCTCGTTATGGGACTTTTGGAACTATTTACAGCCAATCTCTTGGTCAGTAGACAATGAGTTAATTAATTACACCTTCCAGCATCCAGAAGTACATCCCACCCTCCTGCGATTCAGCCATTCAGCACAGGTTTTTTGGAACTTTAGATCGTGTGGCGGCAACATCAGAGAGTGTCGCAACTCTCTCTTTCTATGGCTCTAAAATAGATGAATGGAAACTCAGCTACTGACCAATATATTAAGTCTAAAATATATAGACCTTTGAAACCGTATTTGAGAAATATTTCTGATTTTATAACAAGAAAAAAATTGTCTAATAGGCCTAAAATTTCGCATTCACTTGATTTAATCTGCATCAGTAGCTACAGTATGCGTTTAATGCACAATATTGCTATTTCACTCACAGGTATTTCAGTCACATGTCTGTATGACATTCTTCCAACATGCTGCAAAGTGAAAAACAAGAGGGTAAGACACAATTAGGCCTACTAATTAATGTGTACAGTATATAAATGTGATATAATGTGGATATACCCAGCCTGGCACGCCCTCCCAGTGATGTAACACCTTCGGCTTTTGCTCTGGTCTGGTCAATTGCTAATCGGGAAGGATTTCTGAGTTCCCGAAATCTGCGGAACTGCCCCCTTTGGTCGAGAACCAATCAACTTTGAGCAGCTCCAACGGCTCTGGGTAGAGACCAGGGGGTCAGGATTTGGCTGATTAGCTTCGCCGATTAGCAAGGCACTTCCTCGTCGCCATTTTCCAGAAATACATCATGTCCGGTGCCGTATTCCCTGCGTTTTCCTCATGCTGATTGGTGGCTGTTCCACTCTCAGCTCATGCACGAGCTTAGTGTGGGCACGAGCTCTCCTTCTGTACCTTACGTCAATCGGTAACCTGGCACTTAATTGGCTAAGGAAAACGGCACCGGAAACAAGCCCCTTGAAACGCCATGTTGAAGCCTGAAAAAATCGTTCAATTTTCACTAGCCTAGCATTCCCATTGAAATGAATGGGGGCGGGACTTGTTCACTCTCTCCAGTTTTTATAATACCTCCATGGTAGAGACGTGTTCAAGGCAGAGGAAAGAGTGTTGTTATTGGTTTAAACTCGGCAAACCGCTTTCTGACATCGACCAGTAGCAAATCGAGGCACTTAAAGGAGGCGGGTCAACCAGCGCTTGGAGAAACCGTGTTAGCACAGGCTGTTGGTCAGACTAAAGTGTCGCAGAGCCTTTGAAAGTCGATGGTAATCAGGCTAGGATATACCCATCATCCTCTCAGCATTGATTCAGGTTAAAAAGCAACCCAAAGAATCAATCAGAAAAGGTTCATGAGGTAGAGTTAAAGAGCTAATAAAATACAAAAAAGATACCATCACTTATTACTGTAAAATAGATGCAATCACTTATTGGCGGAATAGTGAATATGCACAGATTTTCTGTTTATGAAAAAGCAGGAGGTTGATTTTTCCCAACTTTTATATGTCCCCCTCTCTATTCCTCAGTGTCCAATCTGTACCTCCTCTACACGGGCTGATAGGGACCAATGTGCCAACCAGAGGTGTGCAGTGGTGGGAACCCTCCTCACCTGTGGGCTGATCACCGACCCAAACAGCCCAGTAAAGGGCTGTCCAGAGTTCCGTGCTTGTCCCAAATGCTACAGTCTACTCACGCACGACAACAAAGGGTGCAACAATGTCACCTGCCTGCAGTGTCACCATGGTTTCTGCTACATCTGCTTGAGCTCTAAAGGGTGTGTTACTCACTGTAAACCAGCTGCGCGACAGCGATTCCATTTGTAATTAGGAACAACGGATGCCATCCATAACTGCATTATCAAGAACAGGCACTGGCCTCACAATCCTTTGCAATCCTTAAAGGGATATTCCGCCATTTGGAAATAAGTTCATTTTCCACCTCCTCTCGAGCAAAACAATTGATATTGACCTTGATTGATATCTGTGAGTCTGGCGATACAACTTTTAGCTTCAGCCTAGCATAGATCATTGAATCGGATTAGACCAGTAGCATCTCGCCTGCTAGCATCATGTTTAAAAGTGACTAAGATTTCCAGTAATTTTCCCAGTTAAAACGTGTCTCTTCTCAAGTTTGAAAGTGCAATAAGGCCAACTAAACTGAAAATGTAACCTGGCGTTTCATAGCTCACCGAGTGGTTACTGGTCTTCAATGATCTTCTATAGCAAGTTTCGCAGTGAAATTCAAATTCTGTTGTGTTATATTAGGCACACACGGTTGTGAGGTATCTGAAAAAGTACTTCCGGGATTTCAAAAATAATGATAGAAGATGACAGAAGCTGTATTCCGCTGCGAAACTTGCTATAGAAGATCGTTGAAGACCAGTAACCACTTGGTGAGCTGTGGACTTGGGTGTGAGTAGTTTATTTGGGTCTCTTATCGGTATTGGATCGATGGTCACCACCGATATTGAGGAATAAAAGAAATATCTCCATACCGGTAAGTGGGTGTATAAAGAGGTTCTTTAGGGCCTGACCTGTTCCTCAGTCCTGCAGGTTGTCCAGGGCACAGATAGGCAGTCCAGTCCAGAGGCGTAGTGTTCATCAACCCCATCAACTGCGGGAGCTGCCCCTCTCCCTGGCCAGGCAGATAGTTAGTGTGGCCATCAGACAAGGCTGTTGGGCATCGCGACCTCTCACTGCACATTCATCACATCCTATAGATGATGCTAAAACCAGGACCACCATGGAAACCATCTTACCTTACCTGTCTTAAGCCTGAAGATGGCAGTGTAATCTACTAAATAAAGCACTGTAGAATTATAGGCCTACTGTATGTCTTGTGGACTACATCTACTGATGACACCTAACAAAAAGTATGTTCATGCATTCCTGTCAGTGGTCTTCATCAAAGTGTGTCGGAAAAATCAAAAGTCAACTAGAAAACAGCAGCACTGGGGGGCGCTGGCGCAGCGGCGCAGCAGGCTACAGCGCCCGTACCATTTACGGGTCCGAGTGCCCATGGGGACCCAGGTTCGAATCCGCCCTGCGGTCATATCCAAATCCCACCCCATCTCTCTCTCCCACTTGTTTCCTGTCTACCTCTTCACTGTCCTATATACTAAAGGCAAAAAGGCCAAAAAGTATACTTAAAAAAACAGAAAGAAAACAGCAGCACTACAGAATATGGCTAAAAACTGACAAATATCCTACAATAAGCCAACAGACAGTTCACGTCTAATTTACAAAAAAAATATGTTTCAGAAGGTAACATTTGCTGGAAAAGGAATAGTTCACTAAGGGAAGCGTGAAGCTATGAATCCATTCCAAGAACTAGCCTACGACATTTTCATCGCTGTAAAGTTGACTAAAGTGACCAGGTTCTACAACTTTAAGATGTAAAAAAAAAAGCGCGCATGGCGTGTGCTCTAGCTGTTGCCATCGTTCTGCAGATACAAACAAACAGGTTCGTCGTGACGTCACCAGTGCGCTTGCTGCCCTCGCTTTTTTTCTTTCAATAGCCTACTCCATAGACATACATGGCCTACTCGCTCACCGACACTCTCTGTTGTTGCTGTGAATAAGTTGAATTCTTAGGTTTTAGGTCTATCTAATTAGTCTAAGTCACTACCAGTCAAAATCTCTGACCAGGAAAATGAAGTTTCTGCCCTTTAAAGAGACAGCTCTGTTGCCATCGTTCTGCACAAACAAACATTCGTCGTGACGTCACCATGCGCTCGCTTTTTTTTTTTTTTCATAGCCTACTCTCTCACCGACACTCTCTGTTGTTGCTGAGCAACAAGAGGCGTGTCCTCCAATGATATAAAGTCGGGAGAGCAGCCAGACAGAGCGGTATGACACTTCTTCATTCTGCCGCACACGCCGGTGCATGGCCCCAACACTGAGAGGGAGAGGAGGGAATCCCCGGGTGTCGCCTCTCTCCTGAGCGACTCAATCTATATGGCCCATATAGACACATGCCAAGTATGTTTTATAATTGTTTGAGAATATTTTTTTTAATTGTTTGTCG
The DNA here is from genome assembly GCF_963854185.1 of Sardina pilchardus. NCBI lineage: Eukaryota > Metazoa > Chordata > Actinopteri > Clupeiformes > Clupeidae > Sardina > Sardina pilchardus. The sequence continues at coordinate 10,487,711 of NC_084998.1, forward strand.
TGCGCTCTAGCGAGATAGCGACCTTGTTACAGCCCAACCACATGTAGGCTAAAGGCCTAACAATTGTCACACAGAAATAAAGCTCCCAGTAGCCTAATGTTCATCAACACTATGATTGAGGATTTTAAACGGGACAAAGAAATTCCATCAGCATATCAGCGTTCATATTCATTGCGATGAACTGTGTAACCTCGCAGAATAGAAACAAGTTGCCTATCAAGAAATTCAAGAAAAAAGAAGGCTAGAACATCTGAGGATGCTATATCATATCAAGGGAAATTCAACCGAGGATCGGTCGAGGATAAAAAAAACTGCCCCAAAGAAGGAGAATTGGAGAAGAAGAGGAAACAGACACTGCTCACTTGGGCTGTGATTATGGGCCATGATTCAACCGACCCATGGAAAAACATGCCTCTTCACTCAATTGGATAGACCTACAACCAAGCAGAGCAGCAACAAATTCAACCAAGCGCTCGTTGGTGACATGCTTGATTACATTACTGTTGCACCTGACTATCATCGTATAATGCCCGCCCTGAAAATGGTGGTCCGAACAGCTCTAGTTCGAGAATAGTTGTTGTGCCCCAATAGAGCAATGCCAGACCAAACTTCCCAATCTCAAATGTTGTGGGCAGGGCTAAGTTCGGCTGGCATCCAGGCTAGCTAAAACCAGGAGCACCATGGAACCCATTTTACCTATCTGTCTTAAGCCTGAAGATGCATGTATATCTACTAAATAAAGCACTGTAAAACTACACTGTATGTTTTGTGGACTACCACTACTGATGATACCACTAACAAAGACAAAGGTTCATGCATTCCTGTCAGAGGTCTTCATCAGACTGTGTTGGCAAAATCAAAAGTAAGGAAGTCAACAGATATACTGTAGGTGTTCATAATGCATTGCCCTTGACTTGAATCATGATTTATTCTTTATAAATCAATGCTTATCATTGAAGGGCATGACTATGACCACCTGTAACATCTAGCCCATATTACACAAAAATAAATCTCTCCAAACTTTCGCGCACACAAACACTCACAGGTAGGGAGGGACTTTCCAGCATTGCTTCAGCACAGCTTTTACTTTCATTTTACATACAATACGCTAAGCTTTGTTACGGTGTCTTACGGAATGTGGCTGTAAACTGAATAAACCTGAAAAACTGCAAGAAAAATCCATTTCAGAGTATAGACCTACAGCTGGTACTGTACCAAAACAGCAAACCAGACAAATGACAACAACTGCCTCAAACAAAGGCAGAAGTAACAGTTTGACCGAGATGCTACGGAAACAGGTAACATTAACTGCAATGAATTTGTGTTATTGTGAGCTATATCAGTAATGAAATATAAGCTGCGTGATAACCGAGACAAATACTTCAAATAATTTCTGTTTTGGGGCAGGAAATAATAATTTACCATAATGGGAAAAAATCACTCACTTTACAAGGGGATTGAGGTTATAGGTCTTAGGTGCTGAATCCATTTCTGCTGTTAAGTTGTAAAAGTCACTGTTTAGTCATAAATAGGCTAATAAAAAATACAATGGCCGTTTTTTAAGTCTTCAAGAAAGAAACAAGCCCCGCATGGGAGGTACAGTTAAAATCTTCAATAGATTAAAATAATATTGTCATTTAAGTTCTTCAAATATGCAAATGTTGCAAAATATAACCATTATGAATGTATCCTTAGTTCTTTAAAGGAGAACACGTTACCAGATCATATTATGTAGTGAACTAATATATTGATAACAGTTTTATTCTTTGGTGGAGGTGAGGTCATTCAGTAGCCTGACGACGTCATACTCAATTCTTATCAGAAGAATGGAGGCGGGGCTAAACTTCGGTCTGGCATCCAGGCTAGTCATTCAGTGTCATCCAATGGCAACACAAACAGCCTGCGTCACACTGGCAATGGCCACATTTCCCAGATTCGTTAAGAAGCTCTTAAGTGCTAAGATCTTCTTAGAAGAATGCTCCTAAGAAGATCTTAGCACTTAAGAGCTTCTTAACAAATTTGGGAAACGCGGCCAATAACGGTCAACCATGTCTTGTAGCCTATACTATGTTACTAGTTTGAGCTGATATTTTATGACACTATTTCAGAACAGGTAAACATCCCCCTGATTGTATCCAATGCCCACTGAAATGTGTCATTTCCTGTCTAGCTTTTCATGAATTAACTGTATGTTGTTTGCATTCTTCACACACAGCAGACTAAACTTTAAGCAATGATCAATGGACCTTGGTGTCAAAAAGGTAAGTAGCAGAAGAAACCATGACTTACAAAGGTATAGTTCCTTTACGCTAATTTCACTGAAGTTTATAGTGTCACCTCATCTATATCATTCACAGAAAAATAAGTACTTCCATCATCTGAGCTATGTCAGTTTTATTTACCAAGGCATTGAAGCCAAACTCCTGGTCAACTCTCCCTCTCTATTCCTCAGTGTCCCACCTGTTCTTCAGTCCTGCACATTGTCCAGGGAACAGACTGGCTGGCCAATCCAGTGGCTCAGTGTGCCAATTGCCCCACCAAGCCCTACCTCTGTGCCACCTGCCTCTCTCCCTGGCAAGGCCCTCCTGGGGTGCTGGGCCACTGTGCCAACCAGAGGTGTGCAGTGGTGGGAACCCTCCTCACCTGTGGGCTGATCACCGACCCAAACAGCCCAGTATGGGGCTGTCCAGAGTTCCGTGCTTGTCCCAAATGCTTTAATCTACTGATGCATGACAACGAAGGCTGCAACGATGTTACCTGCCTGCAGTGCGGCCATGATTTCTGCTACATCTGCTTGAGAAGCCCTGAAGAATGTGAATCTCATACTCACTGTAAAACAGCTGCGCGACAGCGATTCCATGTGTAACTAGGAACAACGGATGCCCTTCCCTAAACACATGATCAAGAACAGCCACTGGCCGCACAACCCTTATAGCAATTTAATCTGCTATTGAAGGTGATTAGGACATGCATGTTCAGTTAATCAAACATGAACATGCATGAACATTAGCTTTAGGGGGATTGATTAATAAGCCCCCAGATGTCCAGCGAGCAGATCTAATTACAATGTAAACACCTATATTTCAGATACCATGTGCCATAGATTGACACCATGGTAATGGTTTCAAATGATGTCGGAAATTACATGTAAGTGGAAGTTTAGCAGCACTACAGAATACAATCTGCACTCATATTTCCAAATGATCTTTCTGACAAAATCCTCAAGGGTCGTCAGTGACATAGCCGCCAGTGACATACCCAAAGGAAGTAAAAACATTTGAGAGAAGGCTACTCACCTTATGCCAAGGGAAGCAGTACAAACGCTTAAGCGAACGAGGACAACTGTCCCTGAGAAAAGAAAAAAGAATAAGCAAAATGCTGCTGATGTATATTTATTTGATTATGCATATCATTTGTTTATTTATAAAGAAATCCTGACTGGAAACACTTACACAAGCTTCTTCAGCATGAATTTTGCACCAGTAACATAATCAATTGGATTAGGCTACCAAAAACATGTAACGCAACCTGATAACTTTAGAATTACTTTTGCACAACATATATATTTTTATTTTCCACCGTCTTTAGTTGTGGTGATATTGGCAAGTACTGAACGCATTTGTCCCGACTGAAACGTGTCTATTGGTCGACGGTGACAGCCCCTCCGATTTGGGTTTTGATTTAAACCGTCTTGTCAAGAAACTACACAAGCAATTGGATGATAGTCACATAGAGTGGACAAACAAATGGGCTGCTTGACCTAAATATGCATGGATCAGTATGGGGCTTGTAAGGTGGTACAGTAGTACCACAAGAACAGTTATTCACCCCTAATAATACTTATCAAAGATGGTCTATTCAAATGGAACTAGACACTAAACTACAAGTGCTAATGGTATACAAATAACTCATAATTAATTATTTATAATATACCAAATATGTTCCCTATTCTAAAGTTGGGTCTTTGTTCACATTTAATCAACAATTAATTTGGCCCTTATTGACCCCCATGTGTTCCCTAAAATAAAGTTGCCTTCTATTCACACTTATTTACTGTTTAAGCACTTGTGGTTTAGTGTCTAGTCCATTTGAATAGACCATCTTTGATAAGTATTATTTGGGTTGAATAACTGTTATTGTGGTTCTACCACCGTACAAGCCCCATACTGAGCCATGCATATTTAGGTCATAATTCATATGCAACAACGTATTTAATAACTATGAATAAAGGGTAATTAGGTGCTTACATAGGGGAAATTCTTAATTAAGGGTCTAGTAAGGGTAAGGTGTTTCACTAACAAATGGCTAGTATGCTACTAATATACATGTTAGTAAGCAGCTAATTAATGGTGAATATGTGTGTCTTAATATAAAGTGTTACCACATATTCAGAGCTGGATCTTTGTTTATCATTTCGGCTAGATTACCTTGTTACAGCCTAACCAAATGCAAAATGTAGCACATTTTACACAGACATGAACCTCCCAGCCACGTTAGCATAACACAAACTGAATTTCCGATGGGACAGGGACATTCCATCAGCATAGCAGTCTTTCATTTTCATTTCTGTGACTATAAACGCCAGGTACTTTGGGCGCATGAGCGACGCGCAACACGCTTAACTTCCACTATGAAATAATATATTGTCTCGCGGAATTCATAGAAAAGGTTTTGCCTAAAGGAAATGCGAGAAGGAAGCAAAACAGCTGAGCTGGTTGTACCAAGGCAAGCAGTATAAACTCAACCAAGTCGAAAGAGGACAACAACTGCACCAAAGATAAGATAAGGAAACAGCTAGATCCTGATGTTATGGGAGGAGGTAACATATGACGCACTTTCTACTAGAATAGGCATAATTGCACTGTAAACACTAAGATTTTATTATTATTATTTTTAAAAAATCTTTCGTTTTAATCTGTGGTCTGTATTTGAACAGCTTTTTAATGCGCATGCATGCATATATCCTGACCAAATATCTCGAAATTACCAATCTTCTTATGCGTATATACATTTGATTCAATCTAGCATCTCGATTTGCGTTCAAATTTAGCATAGAACAATATTATATGGACACAATTTACTCGCTTAAATATTCGCATTTGTCACATTGTCACATTGTGCCCGCGTGATCGTAGTTGGCCACAACGACATTAAGCTCTGATTCCACAGCTATTACCATTACCCTTTAGATTAGGAGAATGAACGCACGAAGATGCGCTTACTTCCTGAGCCAATTTGCATGGATACACACAGAATATGTGATGGAACTGAATGGAAACTTGGCTACTGCCTAAAACTGGATAAAACAAGGCTATGAAAATGCATTTAAAGTCATATTTCCGATTTGTATAACTAGGAAACACATAATCGACGACGTCTACACTAATTTCACTTTCATTTGTTATGGTTATGGTTATGGTTATGGTTAAAAATCAATCTTCATCTCACACATTTCATTTAAGAGAATACAGTAGCCTACACTTAAGGATACTTCACCTGTTAACAATCTGAGATAAATGCACATCAAATATTACATTTTTCTGCAGGTCAGAGCACACCACCTCAGGCTGTTGTAACGACCTGCAATGTGAGAGAAAGCTTACAGCGGGTAAGACACTTAGCCAACTTATGTGTAATAATGGGTTATAATACTTTATCTCCCTCAACAATGGAATTCTCTTCTCTGATTGGCTGATGGGGTGGCCATTAACTTCGTATAACCTGCTACCTTTGAAGTAGTTCCCGTAACACACTTGAATATTAATTCGCCAAACTCGTTGCGAAGTTTAAATGAACTGTCACGTAGCATCCAAGCTGAAATACAGACGTGCAGAACCATAGTAACATTGTAGCATATGACGGAGGTGGATTGTAGCTAGTTTGATGCCGTGTAGGCTATAAAAGTAGCGATCTTTCAAAGTTAAAGTTAATCAGAATCCTGGGATATGGCCGCTTGACAACGGGAGAGATAGAACTAACGACTGGCTTTTAGCCGTAGCAACCAGCCATTTAGAACTAACGACTGGCTTTTGGCCATAGCAACCATCCATTTTAGAACTAGTAACGGCAGTTTTGTCCTGCAAGTAGAAAGTTGATATGTGGCGGAAAGTAGTCCCACAGTCAAGACAGTTTTACCGATGTTAACGGACGCAACGGTGGAATAAAACTATGTTCTAAATATACAGGTTATGAATACAAACGGGAGATAAGCGGGATAACGGCCTTCGAGGTCGACCGGTTCGATGGAAATAATGGCACGGCGGAGGTAACTCCGTCTCCGTGCTTCGCACGTCGCCGGAGTTCTAGACCTCCACCTAGCCATTATTTCCATCGAACCGGTCACCTCGTCGGCCGTTATCCCTTACTTATTCTCTCAGTGTTGATTCAATTCAATTTCCCATTTTCAAATGATGCAAGCCTACGCCTAAAAAGCCTCACATTGACAATGATAATAATAATAATAATAATAATAATAATAATAATAAAAACCCTACTACTGTACTGTATTATTTCACTAGGTTATATACTAGGTTATCCTTAGACCTTTGATTACTGATATTGTTGGTATCATTCCAAAACATGTGTGCATGTTAAAACGTATCACAAAAAAAAAAAAAAAAAAAATCAATCTTCATCTCACATAGCCAGCTGAACCGACTAAACCTCAAAAACCAATACCAGTGGATGCTGATGTCAATAAGGTAAGAGACCTCAGTGCAATGAAATGTAAAGCCCTTTAAAGATGTAGGGACCCCTGTGAACATCAATAATTTCATAGGCACCACTTTCCATATCACTCCTCAATAGTTGTTAAGGCTCCTATTTTTTTTATTTTTTTTTCAACAAGGTTAACTTGCACTCTGTGCAATTGCATAACTCACATGAGTAGCTTTTCTCAAAAGTGTAAGGACCTTCCTCAGGTGGCAAACTCCTAATAACTCTCCCTCTCTATTCCTCAGTGTCCCACCTGTTCCTCAGTCCTACACAACATCCAGGGAACAGACGGGCAGTCCAGTCCAGTGGCTCAGTGTGCCAAGTGCCCCACCAAGCCCCACCTCTGTGCCACCTGCCTCTCTCCCTGGCAAGGCCCTCCTGGGGTGCTGGGCCACTGTGCCAACAAGAGGTGTGCAGTGGTGGGAACCCTCCTCACCTGCGGGCTGATCACCGACCCGAGCCCAGTAAAGGGCTGTCCAGAGTTCCGCGCTTGTCCCAAATGCTACAGTCTACTCACGCACAACAACAAAGGCTGCAACAATGTCACCTGCCTGCAGTGCCTACATGAATTCTGCTACATCTGCCTGAGCTCTGAAGGATGTCAATGTCATGTAGGATGTAAACCAGCTGCGCGACAGCGATTCCATATGTAACTAGAAAAGCACTCAGAGAGTGCAGCTACCTCTGCCTTTCTTCTTCTTCCTAGGTTGTCATACATTTGAACCTGAACTATTCAGATCGCCACCCCGTGGCCATACCATGCCATTACACCACTAAGCTAAATACATAAACGGCTCCGGAATCCCGACAGAATTACGGATCACTCCCAATTGTTTCTTCCTTGGGTCATGCCTGACATTCGCTGAAAATTTCAGCGAAATTCATTCATCAGTTTTTGAGTTATCTTGCCAACAAACAGACAAACAAACAAACAAACAAACAAACAGACAGACAAACGCCGGCCGGTCCCCGATGAAAACATATACCTCCTTGGCGGAGGTAAACTAGAAATGTGCATCTCCGTGGAGAAGCTGCAAGAGTGGGCTTGTTCACCAGGGGGCAGTGATGTAAACGCGTGAACAGTCCCCCATTCATTTCAATGGGGAAACGCCTCTGGTGGATCATGGCGGAACTACAACGGTCTAAAAACGGGATTACCGGAAAAAACGACAACCGGCAGCCATCCGACATTAACAAGCAACCTACACCGGATCGGGCCTGATTTTTTAGTGTTTGAACCGTGTCGATAGCTCAAACGCTCTAGGAGAAGAGGCATCTCAAAAAACGGCTGACGGATAACAATAGATGGGCTTGCCTTGCAGCAACGGATGGAGGGTGTTAATGTTTGTTGACCGCAGGGTGCGTGAGGAGGTCTGGGGGGTGAGGAGTTCCTGTAGGTAGAGGGGAGCATGTCCATATATGCACTTATACGTATAAGCCCCCCTAGATGTCCAACGAGCAGATCTGATTAAGAGATTCAAAAGGATTGAAATGATCAAATATCTACTGTCATTCCAACAATCACATGTACTGTAGGTGCAAAATTTGGTACCCAGGTCCCGGTGATTAAACATTGCAGCATGCCCAGTGAATATAGCAGTAGTGGTCAGTACAACTCAAAGTCCATGAGTTTATGACTAAAGTGCAGGGTGCCAGGAGCCTGACTTACTGTAGCTGTTGCTCAAAACCGAAAAATAAAATTCAGTAGTCAACAGCCTAGCTTTTTTCATTCTGTATGATGCACTAACATCTTTAGTTGTATCTTTTTTTCTCATTAATGGGTCTAGCGAGATAGCATTGATCCAACCTGCAACATAACATATATTACACAGAAATAAAGCTCCTCCTAGTCATGTTCACATAATTACACATTGATAGGGAAATTCCAGCTGGACAGAGATATTACATCAGCGATCATCTTTCATTTTCATTATGAACAACCTTAGTCTATACACAGTCAATATGAACAACTTTAACACTGTCACACGGAATTTTGACTGAACCAAGTCATCATGCCTAAAAGAAATGCAAGAGGGGAAGTAAAAACATCAGAGGATACTCAGCTGGATGTAAGGGAAGGAGGACAAACTCAACAAAGACGAAAGAGGACAACAACTGCCCCAAAGAAAAGGAAAACAAAACACCTAGATCCTGATGTTATGGGCGCAGGTAACGTATAGCCTATACCTGTTTCATTTGTTTTAAACTGTCTGTATTTTACCAACTTTTCAATGAACATTTTAACTATTAGGTTAAGAAATAATGAATGATAAATCCTGTCTTGAGACACTTGAAATGAGCAATATTCTAATGTGCATAGAAATTGAATTTGCCAAAGGGTGTGGATTAGTATGATATGAAATATGCCATTTCTGCACTGTGACTTCAGAGGGCACTGTCCCCACCTGTTTTCGCCTATCATCAAATTCTTGAACTCTTTAGTAAGCTGAGACCCTGTAAATTCTTAGGAAACAATCAGAATTATTGTGTGAAGGACTGCCACAAAGTTACAGAGGCTTGAATATTCAGTTTTACTTTTATAAACATCTATGAACTGGCCACATTTCGTCTACAATTAGGCCTACTTATTAATGTGTATGAATGTGGAGACCCGTTATTCTCTCAGCATTGATTCAGGTTAAAAATCAACCAAAAGAATCAATCATTATTATTACAAGGTATTACAGTGCTAATCAACATGATGTTCAAACCTTTATATATTAGGCTACTGTATATACACTGTATATATACACACACACACACACACACACACACACACACATATGATATATATATATATATATATATATATATATATATATATATCACTTATTGGTGAAACAGTGAAGTATGCACAGATTTCTTATTGAAGAAAAATAACAATTTACCTGATTCTTTTCTCTCTATTCCTGTGTTCCCCTGTTCTTCCGTCCTGCGCATCATCCAGGGAACAGACCGGCAATCCAGTCCAGTGGGTCAGCGTACCAACTGCCCTGCTTAGCCCTCTGTGCCACCTGCCTCTCTCCCTGGCAAGGCCCTCCTGGGGTGCTGGGCCACTGTGCCAACAAGAGGTGTGCAGTGGTGGGAACCCTCCTCACCTGTGGGCTGATCACCGACCCAAAGAGCCCAGTAAAGGGCTGTCCAGAGTTCCGCGCTTGTCCCAAATGCTACAGTCTACTCATGCACAACAACAAAGGCTGCAACTCTGTCACCTGCCTGCAGTGCCACCATGGTTTCTGCTACATCTGCTTGAGCTCTGAAGGGTGTGTTAATCACAGTAAACCAGCTGAGAGACAGCGATTCCATTTGTAATTAGGAACAACGGACGTCTTCCATAACAGCATTATCAAGAACAGGCACTGGCCTCACAATCCTTTGCAATTTAACCTGCTATTGAAAGTGATTAGGACATCACGAAAATGATTCACAACAAGTAATATATCACATATAACTAACACTAAATAAAATGATGTCAAGAAGAAACACACATTGCTTCTCCACTTAACCTATGAAATTGTAGTCGACCTTGAATAAACTATATTTGGGCCCAAAATAAACAACTTTTCCCCACATCACTTCAATTATTGCATTTCTTGGTTATAAGTTGGAAAATAACAACAGCCAGGAAGGCTGTGACTGAGCTTTCCTAACACAGAAGTGATCAAGTTAAACAGGGATAGAACTTTAGATAGGCTATGGTAGGCTATGTTGGTAGGCTATGTTGCTCAAAACCGAAGAATTAAAATCCACAAAAAGGCCTAGCTTTGCACATAGGCCTACAGTAGAGGATGCACTATACCTTATATTTTTTGGAGTTGTATCTTTCTTTGTCATTTCTGAGTGTAGCGAGATTGTTAACCTGCAGGCCTCCCGGTCTTGTTTACATAAACACACATTGATGGAAATTCCAACGAGACAGACAGGGACATTCCATCATTCAGCACATCGACTTTCATTTTCATTGCAATGAATTGTTTGTAACAGTGTCAAGCAGAGTTTGAGCCAGGTCTGAGCAGATAAATCATGCAAGAAATGCGAGAAAGAAAGTGAAAACATTAGAGAGAAGGCTATTCACCAGGTTGTGCCAAGGGAATCAGTACTATTAGTCGAACGAGGACAGTCGTCCCTGAGAAGAGAAAAAGGAATCAGCAAAAATGCTGATATGGGAGCAGGTAGGCTATGCTAGCGTTTACGACAACTTTCAACTAGGCTACTGCACTGTAAACATTGATATTTTAAAATATGTATTTTATTATGCATATCATTTATTTATTCATAAAGATATCCTGACTGAAAACACTTTTAATGCACAGTCGTCTAATGCGCAAAGAAATTCCTACTTAAGTTGTTGTACTCTCGATTCATATTTAGATTAGCGATTGAAGTTGATTGATACAATTTCTTCGCTTACATTCGCATTTGTTGCAATCCTCCCAGTGTGTTTCCGTAAATGTTTCCCAAACGACATCATGTTTTGATTCCACATCCCAACACTTCTCCAGAGAGGAAAATGTGAATTTTTAGCGTATTACGCATATAGATCCTCATATTCTTGAGCCGAATGTTCATTCCCAAGTAAATATGCACAGCATATGACCCTGTGCTGAATAGAAACTTCAGATTAATATTGGTTAAAAGTAAAAGATAGGTGTATATAAAATTGCATTAGAATATGTATTGTGTTATAACTAGTAAAACATAGGCTACTCGACTAGAGTCCTAACCGAGTTTCATTTTCGCTTTAATTGGGAAATACACTTTAGGCTAGGCTACTGTATCAGTTTTAAATAAATGCACTAAATGTTTATAATGTGTAAATAATCACATAAGAGCATACAAAATGAGGACAAGATTGTTGAAAAGCCCTGCGAAATGAAAGACAGTCTATAGAGGGCAAAACAATTACTTAGGCCTCATATGTATTAATGGGTTATAATGTGGAGAGACCCTTCAGAAGGTTTTTTTTTCTTTTTTTGTAGTTTTAGGCTACTCATGATCATAGCATTAATATGAATTAGGTCACAATTTAACAATAATAATGATAATAGTAATAATAATTAAAGAAAATAAATGTTGGGATGATGTATGCCTTAAAAAGCCTCTTACTTAAAAGTGAAAAAGTTTAACCATGTGCTTGCCCTGTTTTGTAACTGTATTATTTCAGTTACAGTTAGGCTTACTCTTTGTACTGATTTCTTCCAAAACCTTTCGCTCATTATAAAACATCCTACAAATGTACCAATCTTTATCTCACACAGCCAGCTGAACAGACTAAACCTAAAAACCCATACAGTGGATGCTGACATGAAAGCGGTAAGAGGCCACAGTGCTACCAGGGCCCCTGTAGGTCCACTTCTTTCATGTCATTTCTTAATAGTTGTTGAGCCTTTTAAGCTTCATTGGTTATATTTTACTCGCACAACTAACGTGACTTAACTTTTCTCAAAAGTGTAAGGAGCTTGGCAAACTCATTTTCAACTGTCCCTCTCTATTCCTCAGTGTCCCACCTGTTCCTCAGTCCTACACATTGTCCAGGGAACAGACTGGCAGGCCAGTCCAGTGGCTCAGTGTACCAAGTGCCCTGGCAAGCCCCACCTCTGTGCCACCTGCCTCTCTCCCTGGCAAGGCCCTCCTGGGGTGCTGGGCCGCTGTGCCAACAAGAGGTGTGCAGTGGTGGGAACCCTCCTCACCTGTGGACTGGTCACCGACCCAAACAGCAAAGTAAAGGGCTGTCCAGAGTTCCGCGCTTGTCCCAAATGCTACAGTCTACTCATGCACAGCCGTGGCTGCAAGTATGTCGCCTGTTCCCAGTGTAGCCATACATTCTGCTACATCTGCCTGAGTGACAGTAAAAAGTGCAGGAAGGACAAGGACTTGTATTTTTCACTTACCTGCTCTAAGCCAACAGCTGGACGACAGTGGTTCAGTACTTAAAGGACAACTGACTGTCCCCATATTAGACCCATGAAAGCCTCACTGGTGTTTTCATCTTCTGTCAGTATTGGATGCAATGAACATAATATGCAAGTTCAATTACTCCGTTGTCTGATTGAAGGATGTTATTCCGAAAACCTTCCTCAATAACCAGACCTGCGTAACTGTATTTAAATACAATTACAATTTAGATGGGTGTAAAAATACAGTTACACTGATATATTTAAGGGATTACATTTTAAATCACCCACCTTGTTCTTTGGGGCCTGACCTGTTCCTCAGTCCTGCAGCCTGTCCAGGGCACAGATAGGCAGTCCAGTCCGGAGGTGTAGTGTTCATCAACCCCATCAACTGCGGGAGCTGCCCCTCTCCCTGGCCAGGCCCTGCTTTCACTTCAGCCCCAGATAGTTAGCGTGGCCATCAGACAAGGCTGTTGGGCATGGTGGCCTGTCACTGAACATGCCTCACTTTAGCGTGTCACTATAGGGTACAGAAGAATCAGGATAGAACTAGATGTCCTCTAAATTATGCTGAACCCTAGCCTGATATCATACTCAAAATTCACTGACATTGCTAAATTGGGCTGTGATTATGGGCCATGTTTCAACCGACCCAGGAAAAAAAAAAGCCTCTTCACTCAATTGGAGAGACCTACAACCAAGCAGAGCAGCATCATTGTTGTAAACGAATTCAACCCAAGCGCTCGTTGGTGACATGCTTGATTACATTACTGTTGATCACCTGACCATCTTCGTATAACGCCCGCCCTGAAAATGTGACTTTGGTCCGAACAGCTCTGATTCAAGAATAGTAGAGCCACCACAGAGCAATGCCAGACCAAACTTCCCAAATGTTGTGGGCAGGGCTAAGTTCGGCTGGCACCCAGGCTAGCTAAAACCAGGAGCACCATGGAACCCATCTTACCTTATCTGAAGCCTGAAGATGCATGTATATCTACTAAATAAAGCACTGTAAAACTACACTGTATGTTTTGTGGACTACCACTACTGATGACACCACTAACAAAGGTATGTTCATGCATTCCTTTCAGAGGTCTTCATCAGAGTGTGTCGGCAAAATCAAAAGTGAGGAAGTCGACAGATACACTGTAGGTGTTCATGACGCATTGCCCTTGACTTGTATCATGATTTATTATTTCTTTATAAATCAATTATGTTTATCATTGAGGGCCTGACTATGACCACCTGTAACATCTGTAGCACATATTACATAGAAATAAATCTCTCCAAACTCTCGCGCACACAAACACTCACAGCTAGGGAGGGACTTCCCAGCATTGCTTCAGCACAGCTTTTACTTTCATTTTACATACAATACTCTAAGCTTTGTTACGGTGTCTTACGGAATGTGGCTGTAAACTAAATAAACTTGAAAAACTGCAAGAACAACCCATCTCAGAGTATAGAGCTGGTAGCCTACCAAAACAGCAAACCAGACAAATGACAACAACTGCCTCAAACAAAAGCAGAAGTAACAGTTTGACCGAGACGCTATGGAAACAGGTAACCTAACTGCAATGAATTTGTTTAATTGTAAGCTAATATCAGTAATGACATACAGTATAGACTACATGATATCTAACTGAAACACTTCAAACAATATATTTTCTGGAACAAGACAAAATAATTGACCATAGTGAACAAATTTCACGTTCACTTTAAAAAGGGACAAAGGTTATTGTGTGTGTGTGTGTGTGTGTGTGTGTGTGTGTGTGTGTGTGTGTGTGTGTGTGTGTGTGTGTGTGTGTGTGTGTGTGTGTGTACGTGTGTGTACGTGTGCGTGTGTGCTAACTAGGATATTTTATGTCATCATTATTTTAGAGCAGGTATAGAATGCCCACATAGAAACTGTATTATTTGCTGTATAGCTTCTCAAGAATTTCTTTTAGCTGTATGTTGTTTACATTTGTCACACACAGCCAACTGAGCAGACTAAACCTTAAGCACCAATTATCAATGGACCCTGTTGCCAAAAAGGTGAGTAGCACAAGAAACCATGACTTAAGTTACCACTTTAAGAAGGTATAGTTCCTTTAAATAAATGTGACTAAACTTTATAGCTTCACCTCATCTATATCATATCACAGAATGAATAAAAAAAATACTTCTGTCATCTGAGTCGATTTATTTACCAAAGTTGCAGGGAGTGCACACATATCCAACTTTGTACTGATGCAGGATACAATAGATCTGTGAAAATATAAAAAGAAAGATACCAGCACACGGTTTCTGCTGCTCCGAAGCGATTTATTACACAAAGTTTCGACCACTGTTGGTCTTCATCAGGTATTAACATTCAGACTAGTGCTACCAAATCAGGATTGCCTCCTTGCCACGTTGCATGTTATTAACTTCTATACACACTTCGCACAGGGGTTTAGGTACAGTAGCCTTTTTCCTGAATCAAATGCCACATGAACAAACCTAGCACTGAATGTGTTACTGACTTGTACTGGCTAGTATTAATGTCCACTTTCTTTCTTTTTAAGAACACCTTTTTGCAAAAAGAGAATCGCCATGGCTCCCAACTATGCAAATATCTATATGGGTTTGTTTCAAAACAACTTTGTCTTGAATCCTGACCCTGGACCGGATCTCCTTATTGGGCAAAGATGGTGGCTTTTTTGAAGGCAAACTTTAGAGGCCTATGTGTGCGCCTAGAGTCTTGGCCTCATTGTGCTTTAGGAAAAGATCCTACCTCGTAGCTCGTCGCAGACATTCATCTATAGCCTTTTTTGCTACTTGGCCCATTCCTGTCATGATGGTCTGATCGATATTGACATCAAGCTGATTATGAGATTCTGTAAGAAGCTTTAATGAGACACACACACACACACACACACGAAACAAACACACTACAGCTGGATATAAACAATACCAACTATTACTGGAAATTGGAGTGCAGGATTCTCATCAAGGGCCTCCATAGTTAAATGGTTTTCTATGCTGTCCTCCATTGTCCGGGCCATTTTGTCTTGCAGTAAAGAAAGGTTTGGGTGTTTCTTCAGGCATTCAACCGACTCTTTTCCTGATGACACTTAAGGCTGGCTGTGTCCTCTCCTTGATTAGCCAACTAAGAACAATGTCAATGGTCATGTGTATACAGTATATCCTCTCCCATCCTTTGGTTCTGTTAACGCCTGACAAAGACCAACATTGGTCGAAACATTGTGTAACGAATCACTTGGGGAGCATCAGCGATAGGCTATATCTTTCTTTTTATAGTTCTATTTACCAAGGCACTGAGGGCAAAATCCTGGTTAATATCTCACCCTCTCCATTTCTCAGTGTCCCACCTGTTCTTCAGTCCTGCGCATGGTCTTCATCCAGGGAACACACTGGCAGGCCAGTCCAGTGGCTCAGTGTACCATCTGCCCCACCAAGCCCTACCTCTGTGCCACCTGCCTCTATCCCTGGCAAGGCCCTCCTGGGGTGCTGGGCCGCTGTACCAACAAGAGGTGTGCAGTGGTGGGAACCCTCCTCACCTGTGGGCTGGTCACCGACCCAAACAGTCCAGTAAAGGGCTGTCCAGAGTTCCGCGCTTGTCTCAAATGCTACAGTCTACTCATGCACAACAACAAAGGCTGCAAATATGTCACCTGCCTGCAGTGTGGCCATGGTTTCTGCTACTTCTGCTTGAAAATACCTTGTGAACATCACAATAAACCAGCTGCGCGACAGCGATTTATATATAAGTAGGAACTGACACCTTCCATATATACTATATTCTCAAAAACAGCCACTGGCCTCACAATTATTTGCATATTAATCTGCTATTGGTGATTAGGACAGTCAATCAACTAATGGACATTTACTTTTTAGAGGATTTGTACACCTAGATGTCCAACAAGCAGATCTGAATACAATGCCAAATGTAGAAACATATTGATAAACCAGGGACCATATGATCTGATATCAAGGCATTTGTTTCAAATAATGTCAAGTCAAGGCAAGTCAAGTTTATTTATATAGCACATTTCATACACAGAGGTCATTCAATGTGCTTTACATAAACAAAAACCGTAAAACAGTAATAGCAGTAATAGTAATAAGTCATCCTTTATCCTTTATCATCCTTTATCATCCTTTACAAATCCACATCAGTCTAAAAGGATTCACTGTAGGCCTAAATGATTCATGGTGATACATGCCAACATGAGAAGCAATTAAAGAAAATGTTATCAAGAAACATATGACTGCCCACACAATCAGACTTCATATTGAAATGTAGTTGCTATTTACAGTAATAACTGCCTGAACCCCAAAATAAACCATTTTCTTCAAATCACTATGATGATTGCATA
This sequence comes from Sardina pilchardus, assembly GCF_963854185.1. Classification (NCBI taxonomy): domain Eukaryota; kingdom Metazoa; phylum Chordata; class Actinopteri; order Clupeiformes; family Clupeidae; genus Sardina; species Sardina pilchardus. The sequence continues at coordinate 10,504,683 of NC_084998.1, forward strand.
ACTTGGTTACCACATGAAAAATAACAACAGCCAGGAAGGCTTTGGGTGAGCTTTCCTCTGTGTAATGTCTGATGTGTGATGAAGAGATCCAGTTAAAGAATGATAGACACGTACAGTAGATGACCTATAGCCTACAAGTAGATAATTGTTAAAAACAATAAAATTGTTAAAATCAGTTGTCAGGGGTGGATCATCTTACCCCATGCTCAACTCACCCTGTTCTCTCCTAATGCATAAACACACATTGATAGGCAATTCCCAAGGGGACGGGAACATACCATCAGCATATAGGCTACTCTTGGACTGAAACAAGACAGGTTTTAAAAGAAATGTGAGAAAGGAAGTAAAAACATCTGTGAGTACTCAGCTGGTAGTACTAAAGGAACCAGCAGTCAAAAGAGGACAACTGCCATAAAGAAGAAAAAAACTAGTGGATAATGATATGGGAGCAGGTATAAAGTCACTATGACAAGTTTTAGCTATCTACTGTACTGGGCAACCGCCTTACTTTATATTATCATTACTATATAATTAAGCTATATTATCACAGATTAATGTCTGTGTAAGAACAATAACCGGACATTCAACACCCAGAAGACAAAGGAGAACATTGGACTTCAGGAGAACCAAGGGTAAAGTACACCCCCCCCTCCACATCAGCGGTGCTGAGATGGAATGTGTGTCTTTAAGTTCCTTGGGATCCACATCACAGAAAATCGTTTTTTGTTTCTCAACTTCTCTAGTCTGGTGAAGTTGGCAAGCAGGTATAGACCCTTTAAAAAGCACATCTACAGTATGTCCTAGAATTCTATCAGACCTCTACCACTGTACCATTAAGAGCATACAAACCGCATCTCTGTATGGCGCGGCAACTGCAACGCTGCCGACCGCAAGGCACTGCAAAGAGTAGTGAAATCTGCCCAAAGGACTATTGGCTCCCAACTCCCCTTCATCCACAACACATATCATAAACGCTGTGCAAAAAAAAAAACAAATCCATGGTCAAGGATGCCACCCACCCAAACCATGGTCTTCTCACCCTACTTCCATCTGGCAGGCGATAGCTTCTTGTCTGTAACACTGCTGAACAAAACTCAGCACCCTGTTTAGCACTTGCGCTTTAGCTGTTTACCTGTTTATTTTTTACTTCTGCGCTGTTTATCTGTTTATATTTACTGAACTGCATTTAGGCCTACTAAAAGCGACATATTATCTGTCACTGTAGTGTATAGACATGTCTAATGGAAAGTCTTCATTATATTGCACAATTAATCTCTATGTCTAGCCTACATAACTGTACAGAATACTGTACTCAACCTGCACTTTCTTTTGCACTTCTGTCAGCTGTATTTCATTGGTCCTGTACCTGTAGCCTATACTCTAATAACAATAATGTTAATGTGATCCATCTAGCTTTGTTTCCGTCTGTACGTGATGCACTGCTTCTTTATAATTTATTCCGCGTCTAACGAGATAACTTCTCCATAGCCTAATCACCTGCAAAATGAAACAAAATCCACAGAAATAAAGCTCCCTGTAATAAAGTTTAATGCATTAACACACATTATTGGGGTTTTCCAAAGGAACGGGGACATTTCATCCGTAGCCTATCCACTTTCATTTTCATTGCAGTCAGCAGTTTGTGTCAGTGTCTCGCGGACTTTGTCTTAATCAAGTCATGCCTGAAAGAAATGCCAGAAAGGAAGTAAAAACACCTGGGAGAACTCAGCTGGTTTTACCAAGGGAACCAGTGCAAACTCGAAGTCGAACGAGGACAACTGACTCAAAGAAAAGTAAAAAGACACTGCTAGATGATGATATGGGAACAGGTAACGTCGCCATGACAAATTTCAACTGCAGCCTTGCCTACGTTGAGATTTTGAAAATATATGTTTTTGTCTAAGCCCATGGTCTGTATTTGACTATCGATTTTGAATTTGTTCCGTTACCTGCTGTAAAAGTTTCCCAGACGACATGTTTTGATCTTAGCCAGCAACGCACGTAGATGACTAAGCACAGAAAATGCCAACGGGCTGAATGGAAACCCAGATATTGACTAATATTGGTTAAAACATGTAGGTTTACATGTGGCCTATAAGTTATGAAAACGCATTTCAACGAATGTCCGATTTGATAATAACTAGGAAAACATAATCGACTAGGCCTAAATTATTTTCACTTTCACTTTATTTAAGAATTACACTTAATGCTACTCCATCAGTTGGCAATATGAGATAATTGCACTGCATTTTTATATACTCACAGGTAAGAACACACTGAAAGAGGATGTGATTGTTTCAACACCCTGTAATATGAAGACGTTGCAGAGGGTAAGACACAATTAAGCTTACTTTTTAATGTGGATGATAAAATTGTGGAGACTCTTCATCTAGCCTACTCTGCATCCTTCATTCTCTCATCCTCTTTAGGTGAATTAACCAAAGTAATCAATAACAGGTAGATGATAAAGCGCTGAAGAGGGCTAATAAACATGATGTATAAATGTCTAACCTTTAAAATAGATGTCATAATTTACTGGAGGAACAGTGAAGTATAGCCTTTATGCATAGATTTTCTTTTGAAGAGAAAACTGCAGTCCTGGAGGTTATGCTATTTCCCCAGATGTTTTCCCTCTCTTCTTATAGAACAGCATGAACAATTTAATTCCTAAATGTTGCAATGATGTATAGGCCTAAAAAAGAAAGAGCCTCATACTTAAAATTGAAAAAGATGCTACATAGAATGTGCTTGCCCTGTATGTAGGTATTATTCCAGTAACAACGGTTACCATTAGGATTCATTTTAGGCATTGATTGTTGATCATTTTGATTTCATTCCAACACACTGTACATTTTTTACGAATCTTCATCTCACACAGCCAGCAGAACAGACTAAACCTCAAAAAACAATACCACTAGATGTCAAAACAGTAAGAGACTGCAGTGCATAAAGATAAAACTTGTAACATGAACATAAACATGAACGACCTTTTCCTCTTTCATAATAATAATAATAATAATAATAATAATAATAATAAATTTATATTGCGCTTTACATCAAATAAATGATCTCAAAGTGCTTTCATACCACTCCCAAGTCTTCTAAGCTTCTTTGGCATAACATAACTCACATGACTAACTCCTGGTCAACTCTCCCTCTCTATTTCTTAGTGTCCCACCTGTTTCTCAGTCCTGCCCATTGTCCAGGGAACAGACTACCAGGCCAGTCCAGTGGCTCAGTGTACCAACTGCCCCACCAAGCCCTACCTCTGTGCCACCTGCCTCTCTCCCTGGCAAGGCCCTCCTGGGGTGCTGGGCCGCTGTACCAACCAGAGGTGTGCAGTGGTGGGAACCCTCCTCACCTGTGGGCTGATCACCGACCCAAGCAAAGTAAAGGGCTGTCCAGAGTTCCGCGCTTGTCCCAAATGCTACAGTCTACTCACGCACAGCCGTGGCTGCAAGTATGTCACCTGTTCCCAGTGCAGCCATAAATTCTGCTACATCTGCCTGAGTGACAGTGAAGAGTGCAGGAAGGACAAGGACTTGTATTGGTCACTTACCTGCTCCAAGACAGCAGCTGGACGACAGTGGTTCAGTACTTAAAGGACAACTGACCATCCCCATATTAGACCCATGAAAGCCTCACTGGTGTTTTCATCTTCTGTCACTTTTGGATGCAATGAGCACAATGCAAGTTCAATTACTCCGTTGTCTGATTGAAGGGTGTTGTTTCCGAAAACCTTCCTCAATAACCAGACCTGCGTAACTGTATTTAAATACAATTACAATTTAAATGGGTGTAAAAATACAGTTACACTGATACATTTAAGGGATTACATTTTAAATCACCCACCTTGTTCTTTGGGGCCTGACCTGTTCCTCAGTCCTGCAGCCTGTCCAGGGCACAGATAGGCAGTCCAGTCCAGAGGCGTAGTGTGGATCAACCCCATCAACTGCGGGAGCTGCCCCTCTCCCTGGCCAGGCCCTGCTTTCACTTCAGCCCCAGATAGTTAGCGTGGCCATCAGACAAGGCTGTTGGGCATGGTGGCCTGCCACTGATCATGCCTCACTTTAGCGTGTCACTAGGGTGCAGAAGAATCAGGATAGAACTAAATGTCCTCTAAATGATGCTGAACCCTAGCCTGATGTCATACTCAAAATTCTAGTCAGAAATTGAGTCTGACACTGCTAAATTGGGCTGTGATTATGGGCCATATTTCAACCGACCCAGGGGAAAAAAAGCCTCTTCACTCAATTGGAGAGACCTATAAACAAGCAGAGCAGCATCATTGTTGTAAACGAATTCAACCCAAGCGCTCTTTGGTGACATGCTTGATTACATTACTGTTGATCACCTGACCATGGGCAGCCGTGGCCTACTGGTTAGGGCTTCGGCGTGTAACCTGAGGGTTGCTGGTTCGATCCCCGACCGGTCCATGGCTGAAGTGCCCTTGGGCAAGGCACTTAACTGCACCCTCACTGCTCCCCGAGCGCCGCTGGTTGGGCAGGCAGCTGACTGCTGTGGGTTGTGTGATTCACCTCACTGTGTGTTCACTGTGTGCTGTGTGTTCACTAATTCAGTTAAATTGGGTTAAATGCAGAGAACCGAATTTCCCTCACAGGATCAAAAAAGTATATATTCTATTCTATTCTATAACCGCGTCCTGAAAATCTGACTGGTCCGAACAGCTCTGGTTCGAGAATAGAGCCACCACAGACCAAAGCCAGACCAAACTTCCCAAATGTGGGCAGGGCTAAGTTCGGCTGGCACCCAGGCTAGCTAAAACCAGGAGCACCATGGAACCCATCTTACCTTATCTGAAGCCTGAAGATGCATGTTATAATCTACTAAATAAAGCACTGTAAAACTACACTGTATGTTTTGTGGACTACCACTACTGATGACACCACTAACAAAGGTATGTTCATGCATTCCTTTCAGAGGTCTTCATCAGAGTGTGTCGGCAAAATCAAAAGTGAGGAAGTCGACAGATACACTGTAGGTGTTCATGACGCATTGCCCTTGACTTGTATCATGATTTATTATTTCTTTATAAATCAATTATGTTTATCATTGAGGGGCCTGACTATGACCACCTGTAACATCTACTGTAGCACATATTACATAGAAATAAATCTCTCCAAACTCTCGCGCACACAAACACTCACAGCTAGGGAGGGACTTTCCAGCATTGCTTCAGCACAGCTTTTACTTTCATTTTACATACAATACTCTAAGCTTTGTTACGGTGTCTTACGGAATGTGGCTGTAAACTAAATAAACTTGAAAAACTGCAAGAACAACCCATCTCAGAGTATAGAGCTGGTAGCCTACCAAAACAGCAAACCAGACAAATGACAACAACTGCCTCAAACAAAAGCAGAAGTAACAGTTTGACCGAGACGCTATGGAAACAGGTAACATTAACTGCAATGAATTTGTTTAATTGTAAGCTAATATCAGTAATGACATACAGTATATAGACTACATGATATCTAACTGAAACACTTCAAACAATTTATTTGCTGGAACAAGACAAAATAATTGACCATAATAAACAAATTTCACGTTCACTTTAAAAAGGGACTAAGGTTATTGTGTGTGTGTGTGTGTGTGTGTACGTGTGCGTGTGTGCTAACTAAGACATTCATCTTTATTTTAGAGCAGGTATACAGTAGAATGCCCACATATAAACTGTATTATTTGCTGTATAGCTTCTCAAGAATTTCTTTTAGCTGTATGTTGTTTACATTTGTCACACACAGCCAACTGAGCAGACTAAACCTTAAGCACCAATTATCAATGGACCCTGGTGCCAAAAAGGTGAGTAGCACAAGAAACCATGACTTAAGTTACCACTTTAAGAAGGTATAGTTCCTATAAATAAATGTGACTAAACTTTATAGCCTCACCTCATCTATATCATATCACAGAATGAATAAAAAAAATACTTCTGTCATCTGAGTCGATCAGTTTTATTTACCAAAGTTGCAGGGAGTGCACACATATCCAACTTTTTACAGGTGCAGGATACAATAGATCTGTGAAAATATAAAAAGAAAGATACCAGCACACTGTTTCTGCTGCTCCGAAGTGATTTATTACACAAAGTTTCGACCACTGTTGGTCTTCATCAGGTATTAACAGATCTCATAAACAAACTTCAGACTAGGTGCTTCCAAATCAGGATTGCCTCCTTGCCACGTTGTATGTTATTAACTTCTATACACACATCCCACAGGGGTTTAGGTGCAGTAGCCCTTTTCCTGAATCAAATGCCACATGAACAAACCTAGCACTGAATGTGTTACTGACTTGTACCGGCTAGTACTAATGTCTACTTTCTTTCTTTTTAAGAACAACCTTTTGCAAAAAGAGAATCGCCATGGCTCCCAACTATGCAAATCTCTATGGGTTTGTTTCAAAACAACTTTGCCTTGAATCCTGACCCTGGACCGGATCTCCTTATTGGGCAAAGATGGTGGCTTTTTTGTAGGCAAACTTTAGAGGTCTATGTGTGCGCCTAGAGTCTTGGCCTCAACGTGATTTAGGAAAAGATCCTACCTTGTAGCTCGTCGCAGACATTCATCTATAGCCTTTTTTGCTACTTGGCCCATTCCTGTCATGATGGTCTGATCGATATTGACATCAAGCTGATTAAGAGATTCTGTAAGAAGCTTTAATGACACACACACACGAAACAAACATACATCAATTAGATACATTTCAATCTACAGCTGGATATATAGAAACAATACCAACTATTACTGGAAATTGGAGTGCAGGATTCTCCTCAAGTGCCTCCATAGTTAAATGGTTTTCTAAGTATGCATTGTCCGGGCCATTTTGTCTTGCAGTAAAGAAAGGTTTGGGCGTTTCTTCAGGCATTCAACCGACTCTTTTCCTGATGACACTTAAGGCTGGCTGTGTCCTCTCCTTGATTAGCCAACTAAGAACAATGTCAATGGTCATGTGTATACACAGTATATCCCCTCCCATCCTTTGGGTCTGTTAACACGTGACAAAGACCAACATTGGTCGAAACATTGTGTAATGAATCACTTCGGGAGCATCAGCAACAGTATAGGCTATCTTTCTTTGTATAGTTCTATTTACCAAGGCATTGAGGGCAAAATCCTGGTTAATATCTCACCCTCTCCATTTCTCAGTGTCCCACCTGTTCTTCAGTCCTGCGCATCATCCAGGGAACACACTGGCAGGCCAGTCCAGTGGCTCAGTGTACCATCTGCCCCACCAAGCCCTACCTCTGTGCCACCTGCCTCTATCCCTGGCAAGGCCCTCCTGGGGTGCTGGGCCGCTGTACCAACAAGAGGTGTGCAGTGGTGGGAACCCTCCTCACCTGTGGGCTGGTCACCGACCTAAACAGTCCAGTTCTGGGCTGTCCAGTGTTCCGTGCTTGTCCCAAATGCTACAATCTACTCACACACGACAACAAAGGCTGCAACAATGTCTCCTGCCTGCAGTGCGGCCATTATTTCTGCTACTTCTGCTTGAGAAGCCCTGAAGGATGTAAATGTTGTATTATATATTGCAAACCAGCTGCGCGACAGCGATTCTATATGTAATTGGGAACAACGGACACCTTCCATGAACACTAAATTGGTATTGGCTTCCAATGATGTTGGAAAAGACACGTAAAGTGAAGGTTTTAGAAATCAGTAGCACTACAGAATATGATGCAATTTCCAAGGATGCAACAATATCTTTCTGAAAAATCCTCAAGAGCTGTCAGTGAAATATGTTGTATATGTAGATGTTTCTCAAAACCTGATCAAACTCAGTATAGTCAACATGCATAGTTGTTTTCAATATGATGCATTGCTGCAGTCCAGGGATGGAGCTGGGGGGAAAAATCGGCCCTGGCATATTTGACCTCAGCCCTCAAATCGGTCGGGTACACCTAAATAAATAGAAAGTCCTTGAATTACCCTTAATTATGCATATCTTTTCAAGTAGAGCGTATAGCGCTGAAGGTAGACGACAATGTGAATCGAATATCTATCTGATCTATAGATTATTTTTCGGTCTGTACGTGATGCACATCTTACGGTGGTGTATTGCTGTCACACTAGAAATTAATAAATGGCTCAGTATCAAGTAATTACGTGAACGTTTCAAGTAATTACGTGAAAGTTTCTTGTTATAACAAGATCTTTTTCACGTTTTAACAAGATAAGTTTCATGTTATTACATGAAATTATCACATTATTTCATGATAATGATATTTTGACGTTATAACGTGAAAATATCATGCTATTTCAAGATATGATATTTTCACGTTTTTACAAGATATTTATCACGTTATTACATGATATTATCACGTTATTTCATGATAACGAAACTTAACGAGACCAGGCTGGAGAGCCTATGGCTGGCATAGGCTGAATGAGAACAGGCTTGTCTATGAACATGCACGTTTGCTTTTGTGCATGTGTGTAGGCTACTGTAGCCTACATAGTTGCCATCTGACCAAGTAGCAGGAGCAGGGCTGTAGGCCTATATCGGCAGAGAGCCGCTGCGTAGGCGGATAGAGAGGTGCTCACACAGTCTGTGTATCGGCAGAGCCGCTAAGGAGGCGGACAGAGAGGTGCAGGAGTAGCCTGCTCACACAGCCTGATAGTTCTGCTTCTTCTTCCCATCCACTTAACGCAACTTAACGCAAGAGGGAGAAAGGGCCTTGATACATTTGTGAATGTTTACGCAATTTGGGCGCTTTGGCTAGCTTGCATGTCAGGTCATCGTGGTAATTTTTAGGGCTGCGGGGAGAGGCCGCTGGGAGTGAAAAGTGAAACGCTGCAGTCACAGTGCAGGCTGCTGGAGAGTACGGCAAAGGAAATGTTTAAACAACAAGCTTTTTGAGATCACTTCATCACAGTAATATCAGCACGGCCCAAAACGCCAAACCGGGATTCTTCCCGACTCTCCCGATTGCCACTCCACTGCATACAGGTGCAGAATATTCTGGACAATGCTCGGGTGTTTGTATTTATAACAATATCATCCACAAGTTTAATAACTGGAAAATCGCCATAAACCGAGCTTAACATTGAATTTGATTGACTCGAGTTGTGAGCCATATAACCAGCGTTTCTTGCCCCTCCCTCTGTTTAGTTTCATTACATGAAATAACCTGATCATTTCAAGTAATAACGTGATACATATCTTGTAAAAACGTGAAAATATCATATCTTGAAATAACATGATATTTTCACGTTAACGTCAAAATATCATTATCATGAAATAACGTGATATTTTCATGTAATAACATGAAACTTATCTTGTTAAAACGTGAAAAAGATCTTGTTATAACAAGAAACTTTCACGTAGCCTAATTACTTGAAACTTTCACGTAATTACTTGATACTGAGCCATTTTTTAATTTCTAGTGTGACAGCAATACGCCACCGTAACATCTGGAGTTGTGTCTTCGTTCATAATTTATTCTGAGCCTAACCACCTGCAAAATGTGACAAATTCCAAAGAAATAAAGCTCCCAGTAATATAAAGTTTAGAATGTGTAAACACACATAGGGGATTTACAAAGGGACGGGACATTCCATCACCACCCACTTTCATTTTCATTGCAATCAACAGTTTGTATCAGTGTCCCGCGGACTTTGGTCGTAATCAAGTCATGCCTAAAAGAAATGGCAGAAAGGAAGTAAAAACACATGGGAGCACTCAGCTGGTTGTACCAAGGGATGTACCAAGGGAACCAGTGGAAACTCGAAGTCGAACGAGGACAACTGCCCCAAAGAAAAGAAAAAAGAAACAGCTAGATGATGGCATAGCAGGTAACGTCGACACGTTTCAACTAGCCTACTATAGCCTACATTAAAATATTTATAAATATTTATAATGATATAAATATATATTTTTAATTTTTGTCTAGGCCTACAATGTGTAGACCTATTTGACTATAACTTTTAGCCTACGTTTTGATATGCAACGATGCACACAATTCTTCAACCGATTGAGCTATGCACAGAAAATGTGAACGGGCTGGATTAAAACCCATATTCTCTAATATGGGTTAAAACATGTAGGCTAGCCCACAATATGAAATAGCATTTCAACAAATGTCTCCAATTTTATAACTAGGAAAACATAAACGACTATAGGCCTGAACTATTTTCACTTTCACTTTATTGGTTAATGCATCAATTACTAAGGTTAATGCACCAGTTAGCAATATGAGATAACTGCACTGCATATTGATAGCCTATATTTCATATACTCACAGGTAGGAACACACAAAAGGAGGACACAATTGTTGCAACACCCTACAAAATAAAAGGGGAGTTACAGAAGGTAAAACATTAAGCCTACTTATTAATGTGGAAGTTAAAAAGAAGTCCCACAGGACTAACTGTGAGTTTGTGATGTGACAAAGTCCTGATGGTTAATATCTCTCCCTCTCTATTCCTCAGTGTCCCACCTGTTCCTCTGTCCTGCACATTGTCCAGGGAACAGACTGGCAGGCCAGTCCAGTGGCTCTGTGTACCAACTGCCCCACCAAGCCCTACCTCTGTGCCACCTGCCTCTCTCCCTGGCAAGGCCCTCCTGGGGTGCTGGGCCACTGTGCCAACAAGAGGTGTGCAGTGGTGGGAACCCTCCTCACCTGTGGGCTGATCACCGACCCACTAAGCCCAGTACGGGGCTGTCCAGAGTTTCGCGCTTGTCCCAAATGCTACAGTCTACTAACGCACGACAACAAAGGCTGCAACAATGTCACCTGCATGCAGTGCGGCCATTATTTCTGCTACATCTGCTTGAACTCTCGAGAATGTTGGAATTCTATTTTCATTTTACAGAGCCCTCACAGTAAACCAGCTGCGCGTCAGCGATTCCATGTGTAACTTCAAGTGAAAAAACGGATGCATTCTCAAGAGTAGCCTGCTATGGCATCACAATCCTTTGAAATGGACAGCTACAGGTGCTAAATCAAATTGGTAGTCTACTAAATGCTTCTTTTGCCCTTCTAGTTTGTTTGTCAACTGCATGCTGATGTAGCCTGGCACGCCCTCCCAGTGACGTAACACCTTCGGCTTTTGCTGTCGCTGGTCTGGTCAACTGCTAATCGGGAAGGATTTCTGAGTTCCCGAAATCTGCGGAACTGCCCCCTTTGGTCGAGAACCAATCAACTTTGAGCAGCTCCAACGGCTCTGTGTAGAGGCGTGTTCAAGGCAGAGGAAAGAGTGTTGTTATTGGTTTAAACTCGGCAAACCGCTTTCTGACATCGACCAGTAGCAAATCGAGGCACTTAAAGGAGGCGGGTCGACCAGCGCTTGGAGAAACCGTGTTAGCACAGGCTCTTGGTCAGACTAAAGTCTCGCAGAGCCTTTGAAAGTCGATGGTAATCAGGCTAATGCTGATGTAGCCTAGATGTACTTTGCTTAATGAAATAAAAGCGAATCTGATCTATCTAATAATGTATAGCTTTTTTCATTCTGTTTCATTATGACCACCGATAGTGTATAGACAATCACTATATGATAGTGTCATATACAGTAGTGATTGTCAAAGTTTGTTTTTTTCTTCCATCATCTACTTCCTGAATGTTTGGTCAACAATTCCTGGGACACCGTAACACCAGGGTACATGAAATTTGGTGGGCATGTAGCCCCAGTAGACTTTTACAGAAAACATTTGTTTGGTCACTAGGGGCCACTCACCCCTGCGAAAAAAATGTGTTATGTTGGTCAAGAGCCCGCATCAACTTCAAAATGCAATATTATATTGCTTTAATTGGCCCTATCTTCAGATAAGATGTCATGAACTGCACCATGTGCATTTCATGTGTATAACTAACCTGACATTCTCGTTTTGTGGAATTTCATCCATGGGGGGCTATAAAATAAATAAAATGTAGGTGTATGTGTACATTTAGTGACTGTACACCCATCGGCCTGCAGGTGGTGCTATTGAGCGAAGGGTTGTTGGTTTAGGATACTGTCACACACACACTCACACACACACACGCGCACACACACACGCACGCACACACACACACACACACACACACACACACACACACACACACACACACACACACACACACACACACACACACACACACACACACACACACACACACACACACACACGCAAACACAACAACCACCCCCCCCCCCCCCCTACACAAACTCACACATGCACACATTCATTTCAACACATGAGCTGCAAGAGTATGACATATATGCATATAAACTGCACAAATAGGAGATACACAGTACAGACAAGTTGACAAGCATAATTTATTCTTGTGGAGAGACTGTGCAGAACTGAGCGGCGGTCATGTGTTGTAGGCTACCGCTATGCCTACATCTGAGTCTAGCGAGATACATTTTTTTATAGCCTAACCACCTGCAAAATGTATGAAATCCCACAGAAATAAAACTCCCAGTAATATAAAGTTTATAATGCATAAACACACATTGATAGGGGATTTCCAAAGTGATCATCAGCATCCACTTTCATTTTCGTTGCATTTAAATTTGTATCAATGTCTCGTGGACTTTGACGTAAATCAAGTCGGCTGATAAAGAAATGCCAGAAAGGAAGTAAAAACACCTTGGAGTATACTCCGCTGGTTACACTGAGAGAACCAGTAAGCCTACAAACTCGAAGTTAAACGAGGACAACTGTCCCAAAGAATAAAGAACAATGACGATATGGGAGCAGGTACGTCGCTATGACAAATTTCAACTGGACCTACACACTGCACTGGTAGGCCTACACTGATTTATATATTTAATCTAAGCCTATCTGTACCACAGCTTTTCAATGTTTTCCATTCCTACCAGATGTTTCGGTAAAAGTTTCCTAGACATTACCTTGATTCTAGCAACGCATGTGGATGCACGTGGGTGCACATTTCTTCAGCCGATTTTCATATGCACAAAAAATGGGAACGGACTAAATGGAAACCCAGTTATTGACTATTGGTAAAAACATGTAGCCTACGATATTTGAACACGTTTCAGATTTTATAATAAGGAAAACATACTCGACTAGGCCTAAACTATTTTCACTTTCACTTTATTTAAGAATTACACTTTTAGGTTGCCATCAGTTCGCAATATGAAATAATTGCACAGCGTATAGCCTATTGATATTTCACCATATTCACAGGTAAGAGCACACCAAAAGAGGATCAGAATGTTGCGACAACCCAGCCAAATAAAAGAGAAGTTAGGCCCACAGAAGGTAAGACACGATTAGAAATCAATCAATCAAAATAATTAATAAAAAATGTAACTTGTATGGCTAGGCTACTTTACACGAGCCTATGCCTTTTCTATTGAAGAGAAAACTGCAGTCCTGATTGTACAATTTCCCAGATATTTTACCTTTCTTTTTACAGAACTCAGAGTGAACAATTCATCTCTCAATTCTAAAAAAACACCTAAATGTTGCAATGATGTAGGCCTAAAAAAGCCTCATTTAAAATTGAAAAAGCTACAGCTACATGTAGCCTATAATGTAGGCCTAGGCCTACTTGCCCTGTTTGTAGGCTACTCAAAATCTATATCTCAAAAAATGCGATGTGACAAACTCCTGGTTAATATCTCTCCCTCTCTATTCCACCTGTTCCTCTGTCCTGCACATTGTCCAGGGAACAGACTGGCAGGCCAGTCCAGTGGCTCAGTGTACCAACTGCCCCACCTCTGTGCCACCTGCCTCTCTCCCTGGCAAGGTCCTCCTGGGGTGCTGGGCCGCTGTGCCAATAAGAGGTGTGCAGTGGTGGGAACCCTCCTCACCTGTGGACTGGTCACCGACCCAACAAGCAAAGTAAAGGGCTGTCCAGAGTTCCGTGCTTGTCCCAAATGCTGCAGTCTACTCATGCACAGCTGTGGCTGCAAGTATGTCATCTGTTCCCAGTGCAGCCATACATTCTGCTACATCTGCCTGAGTGACAGTGAAGAGTGCAGGAAGGACAAGGACTTGTATTGGTCACTTACCTGCTCCAAGCCAACAGCTGGACGACAGTGGTTCACAGGGCCGTTTTAAGCCGTTCTGTGGCCCTGGAATGTCTCGAGAGGAGGCCCCTATACTGTGCAGTGCACGGACACAAATCTTTACTTGAGTCTTGAAAATTGAATCTTTGCCGTTCATTACATTACGGTATTCATGCTGTTTATTAAACTCACAACAGCAAGTATATTGACACTGATAATTGCACTAAATTAAGTTTATTTAGCTTAAAATATTTTTTATTTAGGTTTTATTAGGGACCATGTACAATTTCAAACATAAATGTTGCCATTTCATGTTTTGTACCAGAGTTAGCCTAGGGCTAATTTACATCTGCAGTCCCTTCATACATTTTGTGTTGCTTTATATGATTAAGACAGGACTTTTAATGTGATCCTGATACTGACCTATTGGGGTGCTTTATTTTGATATTTGGGGAGTGGGGGAATTAGAAACCGAAAGGAGATTGGAGCGAAATCCTTGTAATCTTGGTTTAAATGTTCACATAAACCTGGACTAATTTTAATCCTGTTACTCAATTGCTTTAAACTCAGATTTAAATTTCAGGTAAGGATTAATTTTAAACCTGCTGAGATGGCCTAAATGTCTGAAATGGCTGCATTCCAAAAATACAAAATCCAGGAAAATAAGGGACATGTCTCAACCTATTTTATAGGTGCAACCCACCAGCAAAGGTTAGAGAATACACCTGAGAATACTGTGCTGATGTGTTAAACTTCATCTGTGTTTGAGATCCCTAATCCCCATCAGTGAAAGTCCCTTGTTCAGTGGGTTCAGTAGTCTCTTACAGTTTAAATGAAGTAGATTTTTGAAACAATTGTGTGTTTGCATCTGTAGGAGTTGAGGACTTCTTGCCTTGTTAAGACCAGACCGCTACATTTGACTTGCGACTTCCAGGGGCATAACTAGCAGTGAAATTAAACTTTTAAATGGGTACATTTAAATTCCTATCAAATTGTTTCAGAAGTGCAGTAATCAAATCTTTCTTGTAATCAAAGGGGTCAAATGCAGTCGTTTACTCAATTCCAATCAAAATTCATCCATTTCTGTTTAACCCTGTTGCCATAAGCGCAGTCATTAGTTGTTTTGAATGCACTGCTGCTCATCATGTAAAGCCCACCCCATGCCAAATTAGCAATTGTGATTGGTGCTTGAGTTTTTGGAACATTGGAAATGGGCATCTATAACCTCCTTGCCAGACTAACTGGCAGAGCGAGGCACATTTGCAAAGAGGTTCATCTGGGGTTTCCTAGGCTAGATGTTAAAATAGTCAATAACCCTTTTCTCATCTTAGTTTATCAAATATGGGGAAATGAAACGGGTGTTTGAGTATCTCGGGAGTATTAGAGTTCAGTGAAAACACACCATCACTGACAGCTCAAGTGCCTTTTATTGGGACCACTGAAATGAGGCATCCATTATCTCATGTGTATGCATGGCATTTGCTACAAAAATAAGCAACAAAACAAACAAAAATCATGTCTGAGGGCATTAAATACACGGTGAAAAACGCAGGGTGGCTAGACACACACGTGGGGGTGTTTAAAAAAAAGGGCTCAGTCCTCGTCGTCCCAGTCTTTCTTGCCCTGGGGGGCTTTTGGACCTCCGGCAGGCTTTGCCATGATGATCTGTGGTAAGAGAAGGGAGCGGTGTTAGTCCATTTGCGCACGATACAATGCTAATGAAAACAGTAGCCCTTAGTGTAGACTAAACAACGCTCTCTCCTGTCCACCGTTATTCTCCACACTGGCTTACATTTGAAACCTACTCAGAAGCAGCTTTAAAAAATATATACAGTATATACATAATTTGAATTACAGCTTTCATAGATATGGTTCAATATTCCCCTATAATGAATAAGTCAAATGTAAGAAATAACCATATCTCGATATATCAAAGGTGTCAAGTTATTAGCCAGTGTGAAAATATCTCCAGAGCTGGGTGTGAGCTCAAACCAGCTCAGTGTGTCTGTGAAAGGCAAAGCTGTTTGAAGGCTACCTGTGAAATAATTAGAAACAGTCTTTTCTATACGTGCAGCATGCATTCACACCGTGCTTTAGTCCACACCGCAAAGTGAAAAGGCTATGTTCAAACTCTTATTCTGTTGCAGATTACACACACTCAGGCATAAGGATAAAATGTTAGTTACGTGACAATGACATTTGAGTAACCGGTACATTCACAATGTAGATATCGCCTAGCTTTTTAAAAACAGTGCTGCTGTTGAAATAAATCTACTTTCAAGCGTTTCAAACCACAACAATCCATCAACTTTCCACGTGAATATCAGATTAAGTGACGTGACGATATCAGAGAAACTCCAAAACACTGGTTAACCATGCAGAGTGCTTCTTTTCCCCCACTCCACCCAAAACACACGCAGGTTAGGTGCACACTTCTAGCAGCAGACCCAACCACCTTGTTTTTTTTTTTTTTTCTCCTGCTCTGTTTATTAATGTCGCGTCTCAAACTGATCGGGCTCCTCATCCCACTCGTCTTTGTCCCAGTGGCCTCTCTGCTTGGGCGCTCTGGGGCCCCCTGCTGGCTTGGCCATAATGATCTGGCACATCCAAACACACATTGAAGTCTTA
Source organism: Sardina pilchardus (assembly GCF_963854185.1). Lineage (NCBI taxonomy): Eukaryota > Metazoa > Chordata > Actinopteri > Clupeiformes > Clupeidae > Sardina > Sardina pilchardus. The sequence continues at coordinate 10,521,293 of NC_084998.1, forward strand.
GAAACATGACAGTTGGCCATAATGATCTGGCACATCCAAACACACATTGAAGTCTTAGAAACATGACAGTTGGCCATAATGATCTGACACATCCAAACACACATCATTGAAGTCTTAGAAACATAACAGTTGGCCATAACGATCGGACACATCCATCCAAATACATATTAAAAGTCTTAGAAATATGACAGTAGGCCATAATGATCCGACACATCCAAACACATATTGAAGTCTTAGAAACATGACAGTTGGCCATAATGATCGGACACATCCAAACACACATTGAAGTCTTAGAAACATGACAGTTGGCCATAATGATCGGACACATCCATCCAAACACATATTGAAGTCTTAGAAACATGACAGTTGGCCATAATGATCTGACACATCTAAACACATATTGAAGTCTTAGAAACATGACAGTTGGCCATAACGATCGGACACATCCATCCAAATACATATTAAAGTCTTAGAAATATGACAGTATGCCATAATGATCCGACACATCCAAACACATATTAAGGTCTTAGACATATGACTGTGCGCAAGTCACAATTCGCTCGGTCTCCTGAGAAGGACATTATCAAGATTGAAAGAAGGAAGACAGGTAACATTTTTGTAAGATATACTCCGAAAGGAAAATGAGAAATGACTGAGCCCAGAAGACTGACCTGGTCAACCCGGAGAACAGTGATGGCAGCGTTGGTGGCCAGTTTGATGCCCCAGTGTTTCACCACGAAGGGATCCTGGATACCGGCCTTCACCATGTCCGTCAGTGCAGGCCCCTCACCCTGAGAAAAATGGAAAAGATTCAAAATACAGACACAGTACAGCCACCGACAGAGACGATGAGAGAAAGAAAAATATATACAATATACAAATATATACAATATATACAAATATATGAATCACGACGTGCATTTAGAAATGGCTAACACAAGAAAGTAAGCCAATGCAAAAAAGCTAAATTTCCACTATTCTATCGTGGAACTCACCTCGATGTCGATGCCCATGTTGCGCTGTCCCTCATGGTGAGCAGCGTAGAGTTTAGAGATGACCTCGTTGGCCTTCACTCCTGCATTCTCGGCCAGGGCTCTGGGTACCACTTCAAAAGCCTCAGCAAACTTTTTGATAGCGTACTGTTCCAACCCCGGGCACGTCTGAAACGCAAAAGAACAGCGACCACAAAACCTAAATTACCAATCAATCATCTGGGGACTGACACACACAAGTTACTGGGATAGGAATGCTGGGATAGATTCCCCAGGCAGTGGTCTACGGCAGTACTACAGGGACATTACATTACATTACATTACGCTGACGCTTTTTAACCAAAGCGGCTTACAACATGATAAAACATTTAAGCTTTTAAGAGCATTTCTAACAACAAATTAAAAAAACACAATAGGTGCATCAATGAGTGTATTAAGTGCATCAATGCATGCAATTGTCTGTAGTGGTGTCGCACTCACCTCTCCATAAGATGTGATCTGTTTGGCCAGCTCAATTTCAGTGGCACCACCACCAGGCACCAAACGCTGGTCCTAAAAATAAGGACATTCATAACTTTTAACTAATCTATACTTTAATCTATTACCGTCATTTCCTGACTATTAGCCGTGGCTTATACATTGATTTTGCTATTTTTTTTTCAGCTATGAGGTTAATACATGGGGGCAATCAATATGGTGTTAATATGGTTTTGTTTCTTTTAACTTGCATAAAACACTGTCCTGCGGCTTATACACAATGCGGCTTATATACGGGAAATTACTGTATTGTGCTCAACAACTATTCAGAGAAAAGTACGGTGACAAATGATGTCAAATTAACGAGGTGCAGCTCACCCTGACAAGAGCCTTGAAGGTGTTCACTCCATCAGCAACTGCTCTCTCGATGTCATCCATCAGATTATCTGTGGAGCCCCGAATCACTACAGTGGCGATGGCAGCTTCTTCTTTCTCTGAACAGACATGACAAAGGGCATCCATCAGAATGAGCACATTTCAAGTTAAAAGCTGCAGACCACTTTTGTAGCTTTAGGTCTGAATCCTTAAGGCTCATTTATGCTCAACAATAAAATACAGACATGGATGAATGCCTCAGTTACTGAAGTACTGTGTGTTCATCAAGCTTACATACACAGACAAAGCGTTTGGAATGGCTGGTTTGGTTTCCAACAGAGAGTATGAACAATGAACGTCTTACATGACTAAAATAGGACATTCCCATTGGCCCCTGAATAAAGAGCAGTGCGGGTCATTGAGGGCTTACCGTGTTTGAACACAACCACTTGCGTGTCACCCACTTCTGAGAGGTAGACACTGTCACAGCGGCCCATCTCCTCTGGTGTGGGTGGTGTCTGCACAGAGAGCAACAGGTGAGTCTCACACAACCCACTCGGTTCATCAAGAGAGCAACAACAAAAACGCAAACTTGTAGTAAACATACAATGACAGAACAGTGGAGCGTTCAGATATGATGCGACCACAGCATTACAGCACACTGTAACCCATCACTTCCAATGGCCTACGCTGTGTAAGGACAGATTATTTATGCTGCATATGAGCAACAAGCCCATATCAGCCCACAACTTTGACAGCGGCACACTGTGGTGAATCTTTTTTTTGCACTGAACAGAGTGGCTAGGTTAGCAGAAATCGCTTCGAATCTGAACTGCCCATTCCATTCTGACCTCCCCATGGTGACTGTAGAGGTTTTGAATGTTGAGATGAAAACACTTACAATTCTAGGCAGTGCAACTCCTCCAACAGTTTTGCATAACCTCCTCAGGTCCCATTTAGAGTTCAGCCTACAGAGAAAGATGACAAATGTTACCAGAGCTAAGCTGATGAGGCTCATCTAAAATGTGCTGTTCCGACTCCCAAAAGGCTCACAAAAGAACACAAATTCTGTATAACAGACTGATTTAAAAAATAAAAAAAAATAAAAAAAATAAAACTTAACTGCACACTAAAATCAGTACAAAACAACTACTAGACAACATTGTAATTTCCCTAAGCAGTAAAGTATCAATCATTTTACCAGACAGCATACCAGTCACAGCATACTTAAAGCATCAGGCCTTCCTTCGCCACTGCCTGACTATCTTCACATTAAACATGCCTAAAACTGATGACAACGGGTTGATGTGCTCTTCACTCACCTAACCACCATAAGGTTGTACTTGTTGGCGTAGTGCAGAGCCATGTCGGCCACCTTGCCCCCAGTCACCACCACGTTCACACCGGCGTCAGCAATGGCCTTTACGTGAGCCTCCATCATGTCCTCCTCTCCCTTGCTGAAGTTCATCAGCTCGTCTGCGTTCTTGATCAGCACTGTGCCCTAATATCAAAGGAAGCAGACAAGCACAGGCAAATGTCACACACAGCAAAGTCAACAACAGCAAAATGTGATTTGAGCAAATAGAGCCGTCCTGGCAAAGCGTTTTTAGGCACTAGCATGTATTCCATGCTGTTATGACAAACAACCAGAGGGTGATGGACAAACTAGGCCATGCTATGCTATGCTATGCCTGTGATATGGGTAAAGAGTTTAATTGGTGACATTACAGATAGGCTACCATCGACCATGAAAAACATCAAATCTCTCAAAGGCTGCTGTGAGTTGAAGAATTTGTCAAATGCAGTCAGCTTAAACATGATTTTCAGGCTGGAGTTCGCCTAATTAACTTCAAACAGAAGCTGAGAATGACTTTCTGACATGTGAAAAGCAAGACATTAACTGCAACATAAACTGCCAGAACCTTCGAGAATTTTTTCAAATTGATTACCTTTTCTTGAGGACACTACATGTTAAGTCTTACTATGTTGTACATTATTTGTGCATTGCCAAATTTCTATGTACTACCATGAGCAGATCTTCCAAGACTTTTGACCCAAAGTTCCAAAACCCAAAAAGTATTTCAGAATTCTATACTTTTCAATGCTCTCCAGACCAAGATCACGAGCCATTATTTCACAAGAACCACCTTCATAACATGAGGACATCAGACAAAGCTGCAGTGCTACCTCTAGTGGACAAACTGTGCAAGGACAACTATGGTAATTCAGTTCAATGATAAATCTATTTGGCTTTCCTTTACCTAATAATACAAAATGAAAAAGAATAGAGAGATAGACCGTTGTAAAGTGCAATACTTGACAGACCAAAAAGATCAACTTGGTTGACCATTTTGAACGGCTGACTTATTGGTCGGGCTCAGGTTAAAGTTAAGTTAAAACGGGCTCTGTTTTTTAAGACAGACTCCTCAAGTATCACATCACAAGCCTAATGTGGAACGCCATACAATACATCTAGCACAACAAACTAATCTACCTAGTTGTGCACACTGCTCTCTAGCATTCTGCAGCTTAGATAAATCATCTTCATTCTTGAGGAAATCCACATTCAGGTTAAAATGTTGACAAAAAGTAAAAAGTCTCCTTAATCAAGCCATAGAGCTTCTACAATCTGTCCTAATCAGACAATGTTTTGCACAAAAATGGAAAAGTACAAAAGTTCAGTCTTAGACATAAATAAAAGCACATCAGTAGTTTTCTTGCTACTGTACTTCACTTACCTTGGTCTCTGTCACCATGCAGTCAAATGGACATGAATACACGGCAATCTTGGCGTCTTTGACAGTTGTGACGTCTCCCTCCGTTTCCTTCTTGAAGACCATTCCGTGAAGCACAGAGGATGCGTGGAGTCCACTGCCCTGGATAGTCAGAACAACAAGCATGAACACAGTTCCACACAAAAGAAGCAGATGCCTCGGTGTGCAAAGCTAAATGGTCCACCCAACATCCAGCAAACACTTACCAGAATTTTGCACGTTCTGACGTTATCCACATTGAAACTGCCAGATTCGGTGTAGATGGATACTGCAAGTAAGATTAAATTTGGGTAAGTGGCTAGCAATTTCATAGCATGAGTCAGCAATCTTCAGAGAGCACTACATTACAGTATTTTATTTATTTATTTATTTATTCCAAAGAAAAACAACTGTTCAGTTCACCTCATCTAACATGAAATAATTAGAAGCAACCCTGATGACTGACCCTGTGGTCCACCAGAGGGGTAGCTTTTTTCATGACTTAAAGGTAGGGTATGGAATTAGCTTTGTTGGCCATTTTTGCAAAATCACTTGAAATCCTATTCCTAACCCACTTATAGCCACTAAGTTGGAAGCACTGAAATGGAAATTAAACACGTCAATCATCTGCGGAACGGGCAGGGCTCGAAAAACTCCAGCCAATAGAATTCCTCACCCCATACCATCATTTCACAGCTCGTTCGTCAATCTAACGTCTTACTCCTCTTCCTCCCCACCGCGCGCGACCCTTTCGAAAGCTGGTGACCGCGAGTCAGTGCTGAAACGAAACCAACTGCCTGCTGCTGCACGTCCATGTTCCCCTCTTGTTGTATGTGTCACTTCATTTCTATACAAACTAACTAAGGCAGCGGATACCTACGGAAACTCAATCACCCACGCAATAAATAAGCCATGTAGCAAAAATTACATTTTACCGTGACACGAAGAGTGCAGTAAACATGAAATCGAAACTTAACAGCTTGGAGCTACGGTGGAATAGGCGAACCAACGGGCCAGCACTAAACTCGGATATTTCAGGAGATAATCGCCCTGGTAAGAACAAACCAGATTCTGTTCAAATATACACACCTATGGCTACTGAACCATATGTACTACAACCCTTTGGAGGTGAATAAAGAATGTAATTGGGGAAGTTGATGTGAGTGATAGTGCTGTAGACGCCAGGCTAGCATTTCATTTAGCATGGCTCGCTCTCGCGCTGCGCATTTGAATAGACCTCTGAAGTTCGCCTACAAAAAGGATCCAAAGCCGCCATCTTTGCCCATATAAGGAGATCCGGGAGTTAATTGAAGCTAACTGCCTATGGCAAGTTGCATTGTAAGTTAGCTTTGGGGTAGCAAAGATCAAAGTGTGCCGTCTTCACCTGCCGAAGATCACAGTATCCACTAGACGGCAGTGGACAAAACTGTGTAGTGAAAAACGTCTGCATTTCAAATGTCATCATCCCCGCGAGAGTTTAACAGGTGCGATTATTGAAAATCCCCATGTTATTTTCCCATAGAAAAAATCTCAAGATACCGGATCTCCTTATTTGGGCAAAGATGGTGGCTTTTTTGTAGGCGAACTTCAGAGGTCTATTGTCGCTCGTGCATGGAGGGCGGGACTTGAGGTTGTATATGTTCAAACTCTGCCGTCCGTTTTGCTAATTCCGTACCCAACCTTTAAATGACGCACTCTTTACTGTCCCCTAAACAATTGATGTGGCAGTCTTACCACAGGCCTGTGCGATGAGGTCAGCCAGGAAGTCTTCATTGCCATACTGCTTGCTCATGACAGCTGTGCGAATCAGGGATGTGGCTTCTTTAATGTCGCGCATGTTAGAGGCTGAGGAGGACACACAGTCGGGTAGAATCTCCACTGCCTTCTTGCATGCCAGCTCGTAGCCCTCGATGACCTACACACAAAGAAGAAATCCTTTGGATTTAGAGACTTTAGAGAACACCCAAAGTGCCTTACACTTCATTAAGGTGACAGGAAATACGCTTTTGGCACATGTACAACCGGTCACATAAAATAAACTAGTTACTCATCTACCAAAACCTAACTCTGGAAAATAAGAAGACTACAAAGTGACAGTAATCACAGTCATAGTGCTAGAACATTCCATGTCAAATTAGAAGGAATCCATCCAGGAAAATGGATGCCGCGCCATCTGAGATTTTGCTTAAAGCCAATTACCGAACTCTCCTTCTTTCGAGTCTCTCTGCACAGTAGCACAGATGTGTAATGATTTTTTTGAGACCTGCTTAATGGCTTAAAAGAGCGTTTCATTATGACGTAGTGAAGCTGCCTCTTAAAGCTATGCTTTATGCTATTCGCCAGCTGTAAATGTATATTATGGTGTTATTCCAAATTGCATGGATTGACATCGGTTTGGTCCCAAACATAATCATACTTGTTAAGATCCAAAAGTAGACCCTAGGTTGACGTTAGACTGGAGTTTTCCTTTAAAGCCTACACTTCAATTCAGGCTCACAGAGATCTTACAAGTAAAATGTAATAAATCCAATTCAAATATGACCGTTATCTTTCAATTTAAAACTTAAGTGTTAAAAAAAAACATTTTGAAATGTAGTTTTGCCTTACGCTTTTAGTTTGATGCCATTTCGATAGGGCACTATATATTGATACAGGCTTACATCACGTATTGTGTGATAGCTATATTTTGAGCACAGCCCTGTTCCGTGATATTGAAACTATATTTTGAGCACAGCCCTGTTCGTGATATTAACAGGGTTTGAACAAAAACTGCGGCGGCGCCAGAACATCTACAGGACAGCTTTGCATCTTACCATTTAGGCCGGCGCCAACCGGACACGTACGCGGTGCAACGCGACAAGGAAAAAAATAGAGCACAATTGAATTGGAGCAAAACCCACTAGAAGCCTCTGCCACGCGGCAGCTGTGCAGGGTTAGAAAACTGTTCTAAAAATCCTGTGCATCAAACCCACATCGCTGAACGCAGTGTCCGGTGGGCGCCGCCCCTTTACTCTACAGGGGCCGGTTGCACCAACATGCTTACGCCCGGTCTTAAGCTACGTCGGTCCTAACTCAGCGTTCTAAGTCCAACCTGATAGATACGCCAGTTGCACCATCTAGGCTTAAGCATTCTTTTCGCTAAGACCGGGCGTAGATCTTACGCCTACTCAGTAGTAGGCGTAAGTTCTTAAGACCAACATTTGAGCACTTCTCACAGTCGTTTCTACAGCGCAAACTACATTGTTATTATTCCCATACTCGCTTGTTGGTCAGCTAGCATTCGTTTTAGGTTGACACTTCGCTACGCCAGCCTGGCAATCATTTAGAGGGGCTTTCGGTATCATTCACGAATTAAAAACCTTTATTAAAACAGCTTATTGTACATTCCTAATAGGGATAACCATAGGCTACACTTGGAAACATTTGAAGATGCATAGGTAGGCTATCTAGCCCGCCCTACAATTACGTTTAGTGCATAAAAATAAACCGTGTAAGCTAACGTTACATTTGTTAGATAATTGCCTACCTGTTACGGCATTCCTAGCACAACGTGGCTGGTTGGCTGACGTTATTCCGTATTCCATGGGTCTAGCTCTTTACATAACATAAACTTTTTACTTGCATTTTACAGTGCAGATAACGCTTCTACCAGTTAGTGTTGTTCTGCCACAGCCTATTGGTAGCCTTATCTCTGAAAGGATAAAGCTATAATGCGTCTCCTTTGCTTATTCTTGACATAATGAGAAGGAACTACAGTAATTGTTAAGTTATTTATTTAGCGAGTTAAATAGGTGCCACGCATTAGGCATTAGGCTACATGTCATTCACTTTAACAGCGGTTTCCTCCGAACGGGGGACGTGATTGACAGCAGATAGAGTTCTAATCTTTAAAACAGGCAAGTTGTCATTGTTCCGTAGGCATTCACATGGACACGCATCGCTAAGACCGGGCGTAGTTAAGACCAGGCGCAAGTTCTGCTGGTGCAACCGACTTTAGTTGAATTCTAAGGACTGGTCTTAACAAAGACCAACTTAGCAGTTAGGACCAGACTTACTAAAGACCAGTTGGTGCAACCGGCCCCAGGAGTTCAGCCCAGGAACCAAGGCAAAGCCAACTCAACAGAACACAGAACACTTCCATCATTCCATCAACCATCTCTGTAGAATGGGAGGAATGGGACTCTCAGCCCATGGCCAGGCTCATTCTACTCTACTCTAGTGTCTGGTAGGGCTGCAACTAAAGACTAGTTCCATAGTGTAGTTCCATAGTTTAGTTCCATCTGCCTTTTATTTTCACTGATATTCAATGAGTTGATTGGTCAATAAAATGCCAGAAAATGTTGAAAAGATGTCGATCATTGTTTTCCAAAGCCCAAAATGAGGTCTTCAAATGCCTTGTTTTATCCACACTAAGATATTCAATTCACGGTCATAGAGGAGTAAGTAAAGCTGGATATTTTAAAGTTTAAGTTTTAAAGTTTAACCGATTCATTGATTTTCAAAATAGTTGGCGACTAATTCAACAGTTGACAACTTATCAATTAATTGAATGTATCATTTGCAGCACTAGCTTCTGGATGACCTGTACCTCAGACACTGAGAGGCCCATCCTGAGCAGCTCTTCAGCCAATTCCAGAAGAGCTCCAGCGAACACCATGACAAAGTTGGTCCCCTCCCCAATCTCATCTTCCTGCATGGTGCATGCCATCACCAGCATCTTGGCTGCGGGGTGCTGAACCTAAATTGGACATGTCAGTTGAAACTTGTGAATCAATGTCAATCAGTCAATCAGTGACAACTACAGCAGAGAAATGTCATGTTTTGTGCAATCATTGCATGTACTGTTCACTCCCTTCCCATCACATCACATGTATTCAACTGGTTACCTCAAGCTCTCTCAGAATGGTAGCAGCATCATTGGTAACAAGAAGTCTCTCCAGGTGGTTGATGACCATTTTGTTCATACCTAAAACAGCAGAAGATTTAGCAGCTGAGTAAAGTTGGCAATGCTCTGTCCACACTTTTTCAACCCGGTCACCTATCTGGACATCAAATTCTGTACCCATGTATCAAATTGTATTATGCATAATGAAATCTATTCAACTTTAATTGAAACGATTGCTTTTAACTAATGTAGTGTTATTATACTTCAAATTGATTTAGACAAAAGCTTCCACCGGGTATCATTAACTGGAGATTTAAGACATAAGATATAAGATATACATATATTTGGCAAACAATCCATTGTTGAGGTCAAGCAATAATGAGTCAATAGCTGACAGGGTTCTCAACGGACTCACCATTCGGTCCGTAGGCAGTCCTTGTCGTTTGTGCAAGTTCTTTGCATGCTGTAATATTACGGAATACTGCTTCCTCAAGTCCAGAATAGTGCTGAAATTGTACGAATACGATCACGTTAAGTTACACAAAGAATATACAATATGAGCTAGAGCCCAACAGAGCTATTCTATAAAGTAACGTTAGCATATTAGGTGGTCGCACATCATACGGCCACAAATGATACGGCCAACGCCTTACACCCATACAATCAATGCACCAAGGTTCCCTTGTCAAACTAGGATTGCCAAGATGCAAGCCAAAGTCAATATAGCGCAATTTCCAAGCGAATATTACAAACCAGTTACAATAATGATAATATCGCAAAAATGTACAAATCACTAACGTTGCATGCTATGGCACACTTATCATCTACAGGTAATTGTTAGCAATTACTGAGCTAACGTTAGCTAACATTGTCTACTTAGTGCTACTTTGCTAGCAGCTAGGCAGATAATATAAGCCTGTAGTTTCAATGCAACCAAGTTCATTAATGGCCATTTAAGTATCAGAAGACAATACTTCACGAAATGGCACTAACGTCTTCAAATTGATCAGATTCTAAATTGCTTTAGTCAATCACATGTCGATGAAAAAGGCAACAAAGACAGCTCGCCAATGTACTTTACGGCCTAACGTTAGCCAACTAGCCAGCTAACGTTATATTCTAGAGGCTTCCACATGACAGTGAACCGGCTAACACTCCCTCCCAGGCGCTAGGTACCGGCGATTTTACCTCAAACGGGGAAATTTTCAGTATTCAAACACTTACCTTGGCACCATCTTTTAGCATCTGAGCAAAGCCCGGAGCCTTTGGTACGTGAAGGGCCATTTTTGCAGATTAATAGCCCCTAAGCCACAAAATGTTACTGATGCTGTATGAGCTTTACCGCAAGGCGCACATGCAGCTCAGGGAAGAGAGAACAGACCTCAAGCATCGATAAACAAAGTACCGATCTGGTTTTAGACAATCTAGCAGATTGTCGAAACATCGATTTGGTGAACCCATCTTACTTGTACAGAAAGCTTCCAATCCTTTGCTGTTTTCACGTATTAAACTAGGCTATATGCACAATGAGATATGCATGCTTTAATAACTATTCGGCTGTATTGATCAAGAAGAAGCCTGAAATTATGTTTGTATTATGCTAAGCTGCAACAGCGCAAAAATGAAACCGATTATGTCAATATAAAGTTGCCTATACAGTTTTATGCCACAATGTAAAGGGATAAATAAAGACTCAAATAAAGAATATAAAGAAAGTAAGCCAGCTTCCTCAAGCAATTAGCAGGGTCTCTTTCTGGGCGACTGCATCACTGCACAGTTATTCCAGTGTGTGTCACTCAAAGCTGATTGGAGCTATGGACATTTTTCATGCCTAAAGTCATGCCATCTGAGTCATTTAATTGGTACCCGACGAACAAGGGTATAGAAGCAGCATTCCAATATTGACAGCCCCTTATTGTCGTGTTGTAGCCTACCCAAGCAGACACACATTTGGGCTGTAGGCGATGGATTCCTCATCCACGGAGCTTGCATGGGCATTTTGAAAACTCAGAGAGTAATGGCTGCAACTGTCCGAGCTTTCTAAATATAAATCTATATTTATATTCATAAAAGCTGCACCACAACGCACGACAGAAAAACTTCACCCTCGGATTGTGGTTAGGGGACAATAGCCAAGCCATATGCGAAACTTTGGACCAGTCGTCTCTGCTACATCATAGACAGAAGACAAAGCCAAGGCAACAAAAAACTTTATTATGGACTTACACTGTGGCCAAAAACAATAGACCAGCAAGAAGTTCGTTTCCAGCTACGAAATTCTTCTGATCTAAGCGAGCCTATTGTCAGGTAAGACACGGCATCATCTTCGTGAATTGGTTCAGATGGAATTGTTAGTAGCCTACTTGACTTTTTCACTCTCCCTTCGATTGTGCATGTTCTGTAGAATGTAGCCGAAGGTGTGCATGATTTTAAGAATAATATGACAGCCAGAAAAGTCAACGAAATTATTTATCAGTCAAGTGTCTGTCTCCCTCATGTCAAATAGACTGGTGGTTGGTTAATACTTAATAGGCCTACTAAGAGTTTGAGGGACATAGCCTTGTCAGATTTTGTTATGAGATTGACTCTTTCTCTGCCAGGGAATAAATGATCACCTCAACAAGACGAGTCTCTCCAGATAAACCTGAAGTTAGAATCGCCTTCAGTCTCGACAACTCAGGTAACGGCCATTATTTTTAACATAAAGAGGAGTAGGCTATAAGCTTGACGTTTATTTGAAGAGCAAAAAAGTTGCTATGAAAAAAGTTGTAAAAAAGTTGTTTTTCTCTCATCGCACAAGTAACAGTGCGCGCTATTCCCAGCACCGAGACAGCAACAAACCAAATTCGCCACGAGCCCACTAGTGCATTAGCAATTTAACTTTTGTCATTCTTCTCGGCGGGATGACAGGTGCTCTCTCTATTTCTGTAGACCTTTGGCATCTTAAAAACAACGTATCTACCTAGCCACACAGTCAGCAGCGCTGTCAGAGTGTTTTACAGCTATTCAGGCAAATAGCTGGAGGGCAGCTGCAGCTCTGTCTCAGCAGCATCAGGTTTCCCACACTGGTGCGTGATTCACTTGTTTGCTTTTAGAACACTGGCCTATATTTAAAAGCGTTTAACGCTACCCCCTCCCCTTCTCGCTCTCTTGCATTAGTGCCATGGTAGCCTATACTGCTGTCTCTGGGTTTGCTTCGTTCAGCTTTATACCCTGGCTGATCCTGTGGGTTGTTTTCCCCCACAGACATGTTTAGATATGTAAAAGTATAAAGGTTTACTAGTAGGCCTATTATATACTATTTTGCTTCATGCTTGCCCTCCCATCACTAGGTAATAACACATAAGTTGGTGATCTGCAAGTACGACTTGTTGAGGGGGAAATAAAAGCATTTAGATGTGTTTGTTAACTTCCTGCAGTGCCCATGGGCCAAATGACATCAGTGGATTCTGGACATGTGTCGGCTATGAGAACACGGACATTGCTATCATGACAGCCACAAGCACAACCTGTCTGTCTTGTTGTCTCATGGGCATTCCCAGCTTTGTTTACACGTGCCCTCTGTCAAATTGTACTTGTTTGTTAATGCATGGTAATATTAGAAATGTTTGTTTTTCTGTATCCCTCTATGAAGCTCAGTGATTTTTCTGAAAAGCATTTTAACTAGGCCTGCCAAAAAAAAAGGTCAATACTGTCACTTGATCAATTTCAAGTAGATAGATTGTGGACCAAGGCTTTGAGTATGTTTCTTCATATTTTCCCAGAGGAAAAATATCAATAGGCTTACAGCATAAGCTTGTCCTTCCAGGCCTTAGTGCAAATGGACACAGAAAAGGAAGCATGCACACATAGGTTACATATAGTCGTGTCACTTTCTACTTATGCAAATGCAGGCATAATCCACCTCGTGAAAGGGATGAAAATGTCATCACCCTGACTTTGAAATGAAATGCATGACCATAGCTCCAGTAACCTCCCCCCCTGCTTTTCTGTTCTCTCTAGAGTTAAATGACACAGGGGAAGTCCTCCCAACCATTCCTGACCTTGAACAGCGTCTTCAGGTAACCATGGCAATGTCAAAACAGCTTTACGGATGTACTCTGCTGTCAGTAACACAGCTAGTGAGTGTTAGTAAAGCTGAGAGTTGTTTTTAAAGGACTTAAAAAAACCAAACATTGCTTTTGCAATGGAAACAATTCAAATCACTTTAAGTGAACACAAGGATTTCATGCGACACACGTTTTGGAGATTCAAGGATGAGTCTTGTCCGTCGGGCTTGTGGCCGGCTTGGCTATTGATAGTGCTGGAGCCTGGAAATAGTCTTGCCCGCTTGCGCAACCTGCTGCAATAGCCTGTTCCCGCTCATAAGATTCATGGGGAAATTACTTGAAAGGGCCCACAGGAGAGGAAAGAGAGGTGGGGAGCACCGTTTTAGCCTATATGTGTGGCTTGTGATTGATATGTCCCAGTCCCAATATCATAAACATAGTGATCTCACGCTACTTTTAGAGAGAAGCTGAACTCTTTGTTGCTGTTGTATTTAGCCCTGGATTAATGGAAGGACACCCTTCAGAGTATTTATTCTTCAGTGTTATAACATCACACGGGGTTGCATTACTTTGATGTTCAAGATACTCAGACAGGGGTTCTTTGCTATTATTACTGTATTGGTATTTTCATTTTTAGCTGCTATTCTGAGAGTACAGTGATGTTTCTGGGTCATGTCATGATGGTGATGTTTTCTGAAGATACTGTAAAGAATATCACTCCCTGGGTGAAGGCATTTTTGGGAGATCAGATTGGGGACTTGAGTGGTAGGAAATATGATTCTGTTTCTTGTAGGGCATACTCTCACTGGGCATGGTTCACTTGTAGCGTACTGGAGTACTGTTCTCTCCCGTTCTTGTCGTACTCACACTGCAGACTATCAAACTGTACCCAGCCATGGTTGAGCTGCTGTGCTCTAGAGTCTTTGCATGGGCACGATCAAAAAGCCCAACCGTACTGTGCCCGAGTCCACCTTCTCAAGGCTTGACTGAGTGATTAAATAACTGTGCCCAATCCAAAGAGCTGACGGATGTTCAAAGTGTCCACCTGTTTGATAATATTTTATACAATTTTCTGACTGTACCACTGGGTGGCGGTAAAATGCTTATGATTCCAGACTGACCAGTATGTAGGTGCTGACCAAGTGCCAAATCTTCTGTCATGCAGATATTTTTATTTTAAGAGGTTCCAGTCAGGGGGGACAAATGCTGATATGGCAGATGTCTGCCTTTAAGAACATTTATTAGAAAGGAGTTCATGTGGAGTTAACTATTCACACTCACAACAACAATGCAGCGGTTTGTCTTCAAAACTTGTTTCAGTGTTTTTTTTTTAGACAGTTGTAGGAAAAACAGTTTTATGAAGAAAAAAAAGCATGCTTATGCCAGAGATGGAAACAATGGTAAAGTGCATAGTCCCAACTTGAAGTGTTTGAGACCTTTGGTCAGCTTTAGCTGAGAGGACTGAGTCTCATTAACCACAGAGGGTTTAACTCTCAACCAAAACCCACAAAATATGTGTCAAGTCATGCAGTTACAATGCATGTTTTTTTTCTATTTAAAAAGCCAGTCTGAAAGCTTTGCTTGGGTCCATTTCTGTGTCGTATGGGTGTGTATCTCTTCAGTGTGTCTGAAGCAGGGGCAGTTCTTCCCGTTAAGTAATATTTTTTAAGGCTAATAAGATCCTGATGATGAGTCACGCTCAGTTTATATTTTCCTGTAACCCCAGACAACCCATAAGAGTACCCATAATAATCTACATGTATTGAACAGTCTACAGTGCAATGGCTATCTGGTTAAAGCAATTTTACAAAGCCGAAATGGGGCGGGAAAAAGGGAATTAGATTTGAGGAAAGCAATCTGGTGTGGAAATCTCTCAGACTTTGCCATGACTCATTGTGAAAGCAGAAGTCCAGATGGACCAAAAACAAAATGGCCATTCCAACAACTATACCTCATCATGAGTTGCAAATCATCTTGTTTAGCCTTTTTTTTTTTTTTTTTTTACAGATTTATACTATTCAGTAGGTTATATGCATGGATATTAAATGAACACCTTTTTGAGATGGTTTGTAAAATACAAATGATTTAGGTATGGCACATTTTTGGGGATGATTGAGCTCTGTCAGTGAAAACAGTCAGTGTTGGGTCACTGCTGGTGTACATTTGGAATTAAAACACATTGTGCAATCATATAGCCTACCCAGCATGGATTCTCACAAGAAGTATATGCATTTATTGAGCCTCAATTAATCATTCATATTTCTGATGAAATCTCTCACTCAGTGCATTTTTAACCGGTCCTATGTTTCTTCTGTTATCAGCCAGTACTGCCATGTCAGTCTTTGAAGGAGTCAGTCCAAGTCTACAAGGACCATTGCAAGATGGCCAAAGAATTCCGCGAGGTCAAAATAGAAATTGCTCAGCTTGAGGACAGAAAGTAAGTTAAGTGGGTGAGTGGGTGAAAGGTGAACGTTTCTTTTTTTCCCTTTTTCGACTAGACTGCTGGACCAGTGTCCTGAGAAACCTTTGCTCTCTACAACACAGGAAGTGCACATTTTGGCAGAGGTTTGGGATGTTTGACTGTCGAATGTTTGATTTGGTGTGTAGGATACTGTTTACTGGAACTGGATTTTTGCAATGTTGTCTCTCAATTCAGGGTCAAGGTTTCTGATGACGTTTAACCACGTAAGCACTTTGTCCATCACATCATACCACCCAGGCATAGACCTGTTCTTTTTATTTTTCTATATTATGAAATGGAAATTGAGACATTTTGTTGAGACAATCTCAAGCAGATCATATCACACTTTACCCACAGAGAAAGATGTCTTTCAGTTTTGCTTCAGTCAGTCTCGGAACAAGCATCTGTTTTCTTGCTTCTAATGAAGTCATGTGCTCACTCAAACACAACTGGTGAGGTCACCACAATGGCGTCCAGTTGTCATGGGACAGTAAAACAAGTATTCACACAGCCAAACAATAACAGACAAGACACTTACAGCAAGAGCATGTCATGATCTGCATGGATGTATGATATCCTTGCACCAATATCTCACTGACAGACAGACAGACAGACAGAGGGACAGAGGGACAGAGGGACAGAGGGACAGAGGGACAGAAGGATAGATGGATAGATGGATAGATAGATGGATAGATAGATAGATAGGTAGATAGACAGATAGACCTATGGATGGATGGATAGACCATTGTCTACCTTTAAAATGATGTAATAGGACCGTATACCACATTGAATGACCAGGGGATTTCCCAACAGGTCATACTTCATTGTTCAAAAATGGTTGTGTGTAATCATGGCACACCTACCCATGTGCCACTGCACACAATGCCTGCTGTTACTGATGTCACTAGGAGTATACACTGTGTGTTAGTGCTTAAGGGATAATGGATAAGGGTACACTATAAATATCATGGAAATTAAAAATAAAAATTATGATTTAGTTATATTAGTAGACCATTCTCTTAACTCTTGGTCATTTAATTTCACGTTCACTGCTAAGTTTAAATGTTGTGTAATTATGTTTTATGATTAAAAGTAGGCCTACTACTGGAGGTCTGGCTCACGTCATAAATGACTCATTATTATGCTTCCCTTTTCTTTTGTCCTGTCTGGATTCCCGCAGTTTATGTGTGTCTGCGTGTGTGTGTGTGTGTGTGTGTGTGTGTGTGTGTGTGTTTACGTGTGTGTGTGTTTGTTTACGTGTGTGTGTGTGTGTGTGTGTGTGTGTGTGTGTTTACTTAAAAAGCCTTTTATCTTAAATCCATCACAGCCTTCATTATGAACATTATAAAAACAATATGGACAATTGGCAGAGAAATTAGTGTTAAGGAGCTTCTTTACTGCTATTTGAACTTTTTTTTTTTTTTACTTACATATAAGTAGCTAAAATTGCCATTTCTCTGTTGAAACATTCTGGATATTGTCAAAGGATCATTGACAAAAACACTGTGGCAAAAACATTTCTGTTCTTATGAATATGTAGATTTCAGTGGCCAGCTAAGAACCTCATGACCATGGCTAGTAATGGTTTCCACTGAATCTGTAGCTATACAAAGAAAGAGGAAATGGCCCTGCCAACCGAGAGCACTAGTTTTTACACCACAAGATAGCTCATCACATGACATGACAAGAAACGTTTTCCCCATTTTCACAAAGCTCTGAATGGGAGACATGTCAACAACTGACATGAAATGATCTGGAATCTGTCCACGCTTGTCTGGAGATGACCTGTAGCTCAACTCCAAAAAGCAGCGCTGTGCTCTCCCTTTGCCAAGTCCAAAGGCCTTGTGTGGAGGGAACTGCACTGCAGTCTGGCCTCATGCCACATTAGGTCACTGCTCAAATCTTTGTTTACATGAGGTCGAGCTGAGAGAAAGTCCACTGCCCGATTATCTGGTGTGGGAGTTACAGTGTCAGCTCCAGACCAGACATGGCAGAGACCACTGATCATTGTTCCAGGGGAATAGTTATCTAACTTATTTTTGTTTCGTCGGGTTGTTTGAGGCATCTCAACATCTCATTTATGGGACACATCATTTCACTACAGTGTGGACCCATTTTTTTTTTAATAATCTATCATATTTTGGGAGGGGAAACATGGACGTAAATCACCTATTCATGGGTTTCATCAGGTCCCTTTCCACAGGTGTATTAATCAGGCACCATGTACTCTGCAGGTGCTTGATTTTATACACCTGTGGAAAGGAACTTGATGAAACCCAATAGCTGCATTTGTTTATGGACTTTTTGTACATTACTCAAAAGCAAAATCTGTGAGAGCGATATCTTCTTGGTCCCAATATCTTCAATGCCTTTTCAACAGACACATTCTGGCCTTTCAAAGGGAAAACTACAAAAGCATACATTATGATTAAAAAAAACAAAGCTTATTGAAATCCACTCATTTGTTGTAATCCGCATAACTGCATCTACGTGTGTTATTTCTTGCCTTTCAGGAAAGAGATACTAGGGGAGCTGGTAGATGACGACAGAATGACCATAGAGATCGCCCGGCTCAAGGAGGAGTTTCGGGTCCTGGCTGAAGAGAACCGCACCTTGATCACTGTCCACACGGAGCGGGCCCGGCAGTTGGAGACGTTGCGGGGGGTCAGTCAAAAGAGGCAGGGGTCATCGTGACCCCGTGACCTCCACACGTCACTGAGTGGTGTGGCGGCGGGGTCAGTCTGCTCAGGGACTTGTGGAGGCTCACCGAGGGGGCTTCGAAGTGTGGTCCAAACGGCATTATCTGTGGCTGTAACTCTGGCGTCGTCCCAGTGCGTATGTTTTGTGACCACTGGTACATCTGTCCTGTCTATATCATGTCTCATCATGTTTTTGAGTAAGGTCTTCTGTCAGCCCGGGGCCATCCCAGCACTTATTTCTGACAGCATTACGTCAGATTTCATGTCCTTCCAAAATAAATATATTCTATGTTTTCTTCTGATACTTAAATGTCTGGCAAAACAGTACCTTTGGTTGTGAGATTGTTACTGATCAATAATTGGATGAAATGGAAACAGTAGAAGGGAATAGTTGACATAGACATTTTCATTCGCACCAGTGTGATTTGTTTGAGGAGATTCCATTCACAATCCAATCAATGTATTTGTTCTGAATTCCATCATTTACTTTGATCAGTGTACATCCTGTGGCAAGTGTTTTTCCCCCAGGTGCTACACATATGTTCAATGAAATCGAAAATAAATGTTCAATAAAAAGTTATGTTCTTCTGCATCCAAATGTCTCTGAAGGGATGGTGGCAAAGTTAGGCTACTGTAGGTGGAATGGAAAGAATGTTCACAAAACCATAAACTGCTTGAGAGAGATCAGTGATCAGTGAAACTGCTTGCCTGGTAGGCTGCTGCTCTGTAGCCCAACAAGCACACACTGAGTTTGAAACGCGTGCGCAACTTCAAATGCTTAAAAATAATCTCAACTGAAAAAGAGAAGTAAAAGTTTTTTTTCACCCACGCGCGCACGAGCCAATTGCAGTGCAGACCGTGCCTATGGGGGCGGGAAAGGATAGAATCTAGTATCACATGATTCGAACGACAAGCACCTCCTTTGTTCTGATAGGGCCTGAAACAATTCGTAATTTCGGATACATCCACAACAACTACAGTGTTTTGGACTTTCATCGTAGTGACATGATAGGTAAGTAATGACATGAGCATATTATGGTTAAAAAGTCAAGAACGTATCCGTGTCGTGTATGTTAATGTGTGGAGTTTTTTTTGGTTGAGGAAGCATTTTCTAAAGTTGTTCCTGCCCAACTTGACCCTTTTAGCTAGCGACCGAGCGTCCTAGAAACATTTTTTACTTGTAGCCTTGCTGTGACAATTCAAGGTTTGTTATGACCGCGCATTTAAATTCATTGTTGTTCATTTTTATGTGGTTTCTACGTTGTGTCTTGCTTGACACGGTAGGGCAAAGAGTTCTCTCCTAGTTAAACCAGCCAACTCACTGCTTAGTCACCGTCTTTATTGCCACATTCTCGCGTTTGCTGTGTGTGCTTGTGTGTGCGCGCGAGTGTGTGTTGCGCGCGCGTTTGCGTGCGTGCGTATGTGAATGAGTAACTCCGTCCCTGTTGTAAACAGTTTATTACCAAACCGCCACGACATAGACTACTCTACACAGACATTTTGGCCATAAGTAGTAACCATCTTTTATTGGCTATTTAATTGTCAGTGTGCTTGATATTATTATTTTGCCATTATGTTGGCCAAGAAATTCCCGGGAAAGATCGAAATGTAGCCACGAGAAAAGGGAGACAGGAAATTGCTTGTTCATCCTTTATCAGCAGAAGTGGGTGAGTCAGCACTCCACGATGTTGCGCCACAGTGTTCAGTGCATGACTTGACACAGCTTTCTCACAGTACACATTCGGTCGAGATAAGCGCTTCTTACGGGTAAGGACACGTAGGTTTATACCAATAGCGAACATGACATTTCGAATTTATTTGTACCATTTCAATAGACTTGTTTTTTAGGCGACTTATTTTCATACTCTGGACAGCAGTTCACATTCATATTCAGTGACTTGCTAAATGTTTCTCCACCCTGTGTCGGGCAGTGTCGAAATGTAGACATACCATTCAGTTCCAGGAATTGAACACCCAATTACGCCGTTGTGTTGCTGCTTTTCTCAATTACCTAGATTGGGATGGTGGTAGAGCCTGCATGTAAAGCCATCTGCTTAATACTGGCATATGTTTACAATGTTGGAATAGCCTGTGCAACATAGGCGACTGCACGCTGCCGTTCTGTTATTAAAGCTCCTGTAATTGTGGGTTTGTTGACTCTTGCTTGCGATTCTTACAGACGATGCCCACCATGCCTGTGGACAGCCCCCGATCTTCCGTTTTCACATTCCAGTCAGCGGTTCACAGTGACCATGTGCTGCGCTGCCTGGACGAGCAGAGGCGGCGAGACCTGCTCTGCGATGTGACCGTGGTGGTGGAGAGTCGGAGTTTTCGAGCGCATCGCCCAGTTCTGGCGTCATGCAGCGACTACTTCAGCGCCCGCTTCTCCAGCCTTGGAGAGGCCGGAGCTGTCATCAGTTTACCCGATGAGGTGAGCCCAGGTGTAGGATTAGGACAATCATTCAGGCCATTACTCTCTGATCAGATGTGATTTACCGTTTGCAAAACACTCTGCAACTCAACTGGGGACATTGTGATGGTCTCTATTTGTATTGTCACGGCAGTGAATATTATAATTATTATTTTTTGTCTGTTTTAAAGGTGACTGCGGAGGGGTTTGAGCCTCTCCTTCAGTTTGCCTACACAACAAAACTCCTTTTCACCAAAGAAAACATCTTGGAGATTCGCAACTCTGCGTCTGTCCTGGGTTTCAAGAACCTGGACAACTCGTGTTTTGAATTCCTCATTCCCAAGTTCTTTAACAACACCAAAAATGCTACGAACACACCAAGGAAACAGTGCTGTCGGATGAAGAAATCCCCTAAGCCAGAAAATAAAACCTTTGCTTCAACCACAGACAGCGAGGCTGATACCAACAAAGTGACCTCACACGTGGCACTGGATGAGGAGGAGCAGATTGAAACTACTTCCAAACTCCTGGATCATCCACAGCAAAGCTGTGATGACGCCTGTCCAGACATGGACACACAGACGGACTATTCTCTTCTGTGCAAGTACCGCAAGTTTCAGATGGCCTGCTTGGAGGCCAGTGGCCCCGAGATGGCTTCCATGTCGGAGGATGGGTGCCCCTCGAGTTGTGTACCCTGCACTAGCACAGACGATGCCAAGGATTTGGAAGAGCCCACGTCGAGCAAATATGTCCCTGTGACAGAGGGGTGTGACTTTCTCACCTCGGGCAGCTCGAAGCCTCCCCTCTCCCCGGGCGCTAAGGCGTCATCTTGTGGCGAAATGTCTGGGTTGAGCTGTGAGGATTCTGTGGGACCCAAAAAGGTGAAAATAGAGGACGAGGCTAAGGACATCTCGGAGGCCAACAATGGTGTTGGAATCGTGTCGGAAGACGAGGAGAAAGTTGTCCTCAGAGAGTCCCTCTTTGCCAGTGACTCCAGGGGGGACCACCGCCCAGAGGACCCGGAGAGTGAGCAGCAGCCAGGCGGCGAGCGGAGTACCATCGAGCAGGAGGTGGCCGAGCACCTGGCCAAGGGATTCTGGTCGGAGCCTCTTCCATCGACGACCAAGCCCTCGACTGCCCCCCTCGACTGGCTCAAGCAGCTGGACCTGGACATCAACAAGGAGGACTGCCCGTTCCTCCGGGACCTGGGGGCCGTAGGTGCCCGAGTACCCGACTGTGAGGAGCCGGGTCTGGGGGCCCAGGGCAGCCCCTACGTCTCCTCGCAGAACTCGGGGGAGGACTCGGACAGCCTGGACACGGAGGGGGACAGCGAATTCTACAGCAGCGCAAGGGCATGCGAGGTAAATGACCTCCACAGTTTTCCTTCTCGTTTGGCCGGCATCTCTTCTCATCAGACTTCCTGTTGTCTCCGAGTTGTTCCTGTAGACGGGTGTTGGTGAGTCAGTGGAGTCAAAGAGGAAGTTTCAGAGCAGAGTCCAGGCATCTGTTTGCATCTTTCTTTACACACTGAAGTGAAGTCAGACTACTATAGGTTATTAGCTTGACAACCAGTTTTCATTTCTTGAGGAAAGCTATTGTTTGATTTTAGAACAGAACAGATATACAATACAATAGAGCACGTATATCATATGCTGTATGACATACACACAATTAGATTAATCAGACCCTACAAGTGAGCTGAAATTGGAAGCTATGACTCATCCAGTACCAGTCTAGCATAGCTGTCCAGAACTGCTTGGATGCAGATTTGTATCGGTGAGACTTGTGCTATTTACGGTCCCTTGCTTCCCAAAATCCTCCCACAGCAGTGCCAGAAAGAGGGTGGGGAAACTGACAGAAGAGAATGACAAGACTCAAGAGAATGACAAGCTCAGGAGTCGAGTAGTGCAGGGGGGTGATCGTTTGTCAGATTTTTGTGGAACAATGTTATTAGTTGTTAGACAGTGTTTTTAACGCCACAACCAGGCCTGCCTGTTGATTTAAATAACAAGGCAGCCTCTGATAACTCAGAGTACCTCCAATGCTGCAAGTTAAACATTCACTGGACCCAGTGATGTGTGACAACTGTACTTGAGAATTTAGTTGCAAGCATGGCATGTTTGGCGGTTGAAGGAAAATGTCCAACTGAACACATCTAATCGTACTTGAATCTATAGCCCCTGGTCTTTGTGTCTGTCTTTGGGTGGTAGTGTAGTGGCTAAGGGCTATTGTGAAGTAAGCTGAAAAGTTGTGGGTTCAATTCCCAGCTTCCACCGTTGTGCCCTTGAGCAAGGAACGTAACCCCGAGTTGCTCCTGGCAAAATGGCCCTTGTAATGTTATTGACATGTAAGTCACTTTGGATAAAAAAAATCCTTGTCTTTCCCCTTTCTCTATTCCACTACTCACACACGCCGGCCCTCAGCTCCCATTCTCTGTTGAGCGGATTGCGTCTCTGAGCAGGAATGACTTCCAGCAGATGCTGAAGCTCCAGAGTCTGACGCGGGAGCAGCTGGATTTCGTGCACGACGTGCGACGGCGCAGCAAGAACCGCATCGCCGCACGGCGCTGCCGCAAGAGGAAGCTGGACTGCATCCACAACCTGGAGTGCGAGATTGAAAAACTGGTGGGTTTCTCTCTCTCTCTCTCTCTGTCTCTCTCTCTCACCACCTCAGTCAAAACATACTTACATTTAGGACTTGACGCACTTGACGCACGGCCATGGTCATCAATTGTTTACCTGGTACTAGAACAGATAAATGTGTGCCGTTTCTTTAACCAACCACTTGTTTCCTCAAGTGGTTGATTACAGTGTGTTGACTAATGTGTGTGTGTGTGTGTGTGTGTGCGCGTGTGCGCTTGACCTGCGCAGAGGACCGAGAAGGACAAGCTCACCTCCGAGAGAGACCGGCTGAACCATCAGCGGCTGAAGACGTGGCAGAGCTTCTCGGGCCTCTACGAGAGGGTCTGCAGCGAGGCGGCGCTGAGGCCGGAGCAGCTCCAGGTCCTGGCCAAGTACTCCCCCTCCGCCTGCCCGCTCTTCGCGCTGCTCTCCCCGCTCAGCTCCACCTCCGCCCAGCCCGAGGCGACACTCGAGGCCCAGGACCCAGCGTCGGCCTGCTCCTTGGGCCTCTTTCAAGCTGGCAGCTGCGGCGAACCCTCCAGCCGCTTTGCGGTGGACGGCGGATCGGGTGAGGGTCAAGCTACTCCTCGGGCCCTGACCGCCGAGTGCCCCCCATCCGCCTCCACCTTCTCTGGGAAGAGCTTCGCCTGCTCCACAGAGGGGACTGGTCTCGGTGCCTTCACGAGCATGCGTCCTGAGCCCGTCAGCAAGCTCATCACGGACAAGTAGCTTTGTACAGCCTACTGTTCAAATGTTTGTCGTTTGTCGAAAACAACACCTGCAGACTGATTGAGACTACATACAATGCTGTTGCAGGCTGGAAAATATGTTTGTTTTGCATATCTGCATTTCTTTGAGAATATGCCACAGCATTTTTTGTGAAGAATGATAATCACTACCATGGGTTTAGATACAGAGTATGTTTTTTTTTTTTGTCTTTTTGTATGATGCACTCTTTCTCTAACAAATATAGTTTGTTCCAGTTTTGATCATTAATATTGTGTGTTTAAGTGTATGAATGTATGTATAAATGTGTGTGCGTATGCATATGTGTGTGTGCGTGCGTGCATGCGTGTGTGTGTGTGTGTATGTGCATGCATGTGTCTGTATATGCTATGTTCCTGTCATCTGTAATCAATTTTGCATCAGTTTGACTGCAATTATCAGTGCTGGGGAAGGTGACCCCTATGAAAATGTTGCGCTCTGAGTCTCTCCTCTCCTCTCCTTCCGCTGTTAATCACTCATCTGGGACCTCCGTGTTCCTCAGTGACCTCCGTCACCTCCAGACAGGCTACAGGTGTCTCCTCCACTCTCCTCATCATCGGACAGTTGCACAAAGCATGACACGTCTTTTTCTCAGGGGCAAGAGCAGGCAGGATCAGCAGGATGTCATTATTTTAGAAGCTTGACAGCTCTCCTGAAAGGACTCCTCAACAACAACAGCAGCAGCAGCTCTGACAACAGACTATTCTTGAGTGTCGTGACCTGGGCGTTCTTTTTATGGACCAATCCTCAGAGGGTTTGGTCTGTTACTGTGTGGGAGTGTGTTATCAGGATAAAGTAAATGCTAATGATCAAGGACTCAAACCCATTAGTTGGACATTGACTCAAGGTCCTGTTAATGTGGCAAAGAAATGTGCTGTTCTTAAATACCAAACAATACATTGGTGCTGTTATGTATCTGTTTTTTTTGTTTGTTTGTTTAATGGGTTACTATGGTGTTTTGTTAATTATCACTCTTTCTCTTTTGTATATGAAATCTGAAATGATTTTTTTCCACAGTTTGTTAATTCTGTTTTCTTGTGGACGTGTGTGTGCGCGTGTGTGTGTGTGTGTGTGTGTGTGTGTGCGCGTGCGTGTGTGTGTGTGTTGGGTCCAAATATTAACCTGTGTTGCAATGCACAATAACTAAGTGAATAAAATGATAAAAGTCTTAATTCAAATTACACTTGAACTTTTCTGAATGAAACATTTGTCCAAATTAAACATTGCACAATAGAACAGTTTTCCACAGAAGATTTCTGTAATTTTAATAAAGAATTAACTATAAACTAACTGTAAGCAAACTGTAACATTTGTCTTTGTTGAAGTTACTGGTTTGCCTGTAGGTAAAGTAATTCCATGTGTAAAGAGTAATTCAATTAGTTAGCATTGTTAAAGCATATATTTAGGCAGCTTGCAGCTTGTATAAATTGTATGGGTTAGTTCACAAATGTATGAACTGAGCTTTGTGTGATAGAAACTATAAAAATCACTGTTGTAAGATAAAAGAAGCAAAAGCTTTTTACCAACAAGAGGACTGACAGTCCTGACAAAGTGACCTTTGAAATGTAAGCTGCAGGCATTGCTTTGTCCAGAGGATGTGACCTATTTGAATGTCTCAGTCCTTTTTTGTAAGGTGTATTTTTTTGTTATTGTTTTTTTTCTCTTTAGTGACTGTGAAAGGATGGCTCACGCAGGCTGTCGGGTGAGGCCAGAGGTGGGGGCTCCTGTGTGTAGTCCCGTGTTGACATGTGGAACATGTGTTGCGCAGGTGAGCTGTACTTCCTTATCGTGGAGCAGACCAGCGATAAGAATGTTTGCACAGCCGTGGAAGTCATGCTACGCTTGGCAGGTAATAGTGCAACCACTCTCTTTATTGTGCTGTTCTTTGACTTAGATTTTTATTAAGTTAATTCAGTCCTAACAGAGAGCTAGTTGTAGTAATTTAGATATAGCTGTGTCTATAAATAATTTGAATGTGTTCTCGAATGTGGACATTTGCAGGTGCAACGTGAACATTTTCCATGTGCACCTGAACCCACCAGAGGGCAGTCTTGTGCAAATAATCTGCACCTTCATAGGGTACTAGCAAATGTGATTGATGAATCTTTGGGTAGCCTACTAGTTAACTTAGTTTCTGCATCAGTTTGGAAAATAAATCAGAATGGTGTTTCATGAAGGTCATGGACATATCCCACATGCAGGGCCCAATGCAGTTTTTGAGTTTGAAACCCACAAATATGATTCACAGAGATTTAATTATTTTGTTTTTGGAAAAGAGCTGACAGCATTTTACAAAAATGTTGCAAAATATTGATTATGAAAATAATGATGGTAAAGTCAATGAAGAGCTGTAACTACAAAATGAATTATGTAGAATGCAGACACTCATCCAAACAAGCGGCCTCATATCAGGGTTTTCTTTATTGGAATGAGAAAGTCATTTTCAACTCATTCTCAAATGTTTTAGTCGGTTCTGTTCCCTTTAAATTGTTATGATAATTTTTCATAGACAGGGTTAGCGGACAGATTATGACAGTGCCCTCTTTGCAGTAGCCTACACTTCTGCATCTTTATGCATTTGTGAGGGCATGTGAGCTCTCTGCTTGCCTGTGAGTGCACCGGCGATCCACTTATGTACGGCCACGCACATTTGCTTCCAAAGCCTCTTATTGTATAGCTCAGAGATTGCAGTATTAACTTAAACATAAAGTTAAATATAGAGACAGCTGATAGCAAAGCATCACGTATTGAGTGAATTGACCCTGTATGGCTGAAGATCTGATCAGGCGGTTTAATCCACGAGCTTCAATGGACAGACAGATGTCTGCTATTCTCCCACTGTAAGTGAATGTCAGATATGGAAAACATATCTAAGCAGCCGAGAGGGAATATGAAGCCTATCTATGCCTTCCTAATGTTTCCGATGGAAACGTTCAGGATTTCTGTTCAGTTAGGTTTTCTTTTTTTCAGAAATCACTGCAACATCAAGGATCCCACAGTAATACTCCATGAAATTAGGAGGCATCTTATTGGGTATGTATAATAATTAGATAAGAAATGGGCCGAGTCAAAAAAGTTGAGACGTGTTGACAGTCTCTCCTCTTCATCAAAAGAAAGAGAACGTGTGAAAGAAGAGAAACACTCCTCAGACATTTTGGGGATGGTTCTCCTCTCCTATAGGTTACTACAGGTGAGGTCATCGGAAGTAGGAGGGAGAATCGGTGGAGGAGTCCTGAGGTCAGAGATGCGTAATCCATGGCCTCATTCATGAGAGATTAAAATAGAAAAAAAAACTGCTTGGGTTTTGATTAAGAGTTATGGGGTTAGGAGATTAAACAGCAAGCAAACGGCATTACAGCGTTCTAAAACCCAATCCCAGAATTAATCAGAATACCTAAAAAAAAAGAAGAAAAAAACCTTAAGCTGTCATTACATCGTGCGATTAAGGAAGAAGAGCTTCCTTGAATTTTTATTTTGATTCTCCTTTCTCTTTCAGCGTGGAGTCATTAGTCACAGGCGTGTCAGGACAGCCTCCATCTTCACCCCTTTGCAGCTGTAAAGATTTAAGATGAAAAGCATATCGACATTTATCCTCAAATGGGTATGGGAACTGTATTTTGTTTATGTTAAAAATGGATAGTCTCAGATGTATAGCGGTACTATTGATAGAAATGCATTCAGCAGACATTTTTTGTTCATTTGTGTATGGTTTAGGACTATGCATCAGGAAAAGTTCTGGGGAGCAGTATTTGTATGGCCTTATCTTTCTAGGTCATGTAATATTTAATCACATTTTCCAGTCGTGGGAGTCCTTCATGCATACACACAAACACTGTGAGAAATGTAGGGTATTTAGAGAACATTTTCCAGTTTAGTGTGCATAATTCTCTCTTTTTACTGAATCAACACTAGTTTAACTACTTTGTGCGTCCTCATGTCCGGACTCTTGCATTTGAATGAAAGTGAATGAGATTTCCCTCAACTCCCTAGTGCTGTCAAAACAAGCTTATGCAGTATGTGCATGCATCCACTTCCTGGTCACCCATCAATACGTGCTTACCGTGAGAAAAATCTCATGATCCCCCCCCCCCCCACCCCTCTTGCAGAGTCAAGGTTATCTCTCCACCCCACCCAACCCAACCTCACCCCACATCCCCTTTCCGTGACGTGGGGGTAAGTGGCAGTACAGACATCACTTACTCCATTTGGATGGATCTAATAAGTCCAATCCATTGAAGCCGGCTCTTAATCTTTCCTCTCGACCCAGAGCGTGAGGCTTTAGTTAATAGGCCACCCACCCACCCTGCCTGCCCCTCCACCCCCCCCAGCCTGCCCCTCCACCCCCCACCCCTGCTGTGCCCAGGGCTCAGCCTCTCCTCCAACCCCCCCACCCACCCCGCAGTGAGCCCATGCAGCAGGAGGGATCACAAGCACCAGCACCACCAGCACCACCAGCACCGCCAGCACCACCTTCTCCTCCGCCTCCATCCTGATCTGCTCAGCCCCTGGGGGAGCTGGAGGTCAGTGGAAGGAGACGGGCTTGGCAGGAGGTGGGGGGAAAAAATTCCGGTCGTGTCCGATTGGAGTTCCTCAAGCTTGGCCCCTGAATCCAAATGTGCTGCTGTTGTTCTCTGGCAGCTAATTGACAATGTGTGGGCTTGATATGAGTGGAGATAACAAAGCTACAGCGGCCCCTTGGTTTAGCCTCTTACTGTATCGATCAGTGTTATCACAGCAGGACGAGCATGGTAGGACTGTTAGAAATGTAAACAGGAATAAATATGTAGGTAAGGGAGATGGAGAGACTTGAGATATGGAAAGGAAGGACTGCGGAGAGAGGGAGATTTTCACACATTATTAGGAGCAGGCAACTGAGATTTGAGAAAATGTGAAGCAGCACCGTAAAAAAGAGATAAATCAAAATTAAGCTAAACAGAAGAAAAGTGGAGCAAGCTGATCAATCAATCTCTGATCAATCAATCCCTGCCGAAAACAATCCATTCTGACTGTGCTCACTATATATGTGAAAAAAGACAGGTTGTCCAGAATTCTCTTAGCACACACAGCACCCAATCCTGTTTATTATTATTTTGACTTATTTATGTATTTCTCTCTCTGCGGCGGTCTGGGGCTGGGGTGTAAGACTTGGCCTTGAATGCAAGAGCAGAGCTGTTGAGCCAGAGGGTCTCTGTGTCACACACTGAGATGTATGCTGCTTGGCATTTGCAGGCCTGATTATCTCTAATGCAGTATTTGGCTCCACCAGTGCTCCCTACCCGCTGTAATATGGATGCACTGGGGTCCCTCCTTGAGTGCGGAGTGGACCGCATGGCTGTGCATCTGCACTTCGTATGCACTTCCTGGTGTTAATGGGGTCAGGGATGCCATGTGTGAGGCTTCAGCAGCTGCCAGGGTTATTATGGACTGCCCATCCCTGGATATGAAGTTGTGAGTGAAGTCAAAAAGTTTATGCCAAGATATTGCTTCGATTACACTTCATCATCACGCCCAATCAAATGGGGGGCTAAATGACTCTTGTCATTGTGCCCCATTTGTGACAAAACCTTGTGAACTTTATACGATGATAAATGATGAAGTCTGGTGAGCCAGCTTAGGCAGTTAAACACTAACACCATAAAGAGTCTCTCATAAAGATGTTATAACATTGCACCAATCGCTCTACTGGTCAATTCTGACCAGCCCATCTGTCTTAAAGGTCAAAGTAAGGTTTCCTAAAAACATGTCCAGTAAAATCCTATGTACCTGACCGTCATGAGCCTCCTCCTCTACCCAGATCAAATTAGCGAAGCTCACCTCGGGACACCCAGAGGTTGGGCTCTCGCTTTAAAGGCCCACTAATTGACTCCCTGCAGTGGCGCGGCCAGGCCAGGCAGTTAGCGAGTCTCAGCCCCCCTCCTGACTCTCTCTTCACCTTGCTGCCACCTTCTCTCAAGCTGGCTGTCAGAGGCGAGAGCGTGCCCGGCGGCTATGGAGCGGCCAGCGGACTAAATAACGGAAAAAAACGCCTGCCCCCATTTGCCACGACATGATCGGCCGTGCCAGCTCGCCTCCAGGTAGTGCTGCGGGTTCTACTCAGTAGGCCTAGCCTGCCACATTGGGGGCATTTGGGGGAGAAAGTCAAACACATCTTGACTTCCTTCTTTAAGCAGCAGCACAGCAAACAGTGAATGTTTCTGGGCTCACATTTAAGCTTCTGTCAGGAGTTACAGAGCATGTCAGTCGGTAATAACCTTGTGTATGTCATAAATGTTTTAGAGTGGGACTGGGAAATATTTTCAGCAATATTTGAGAGCTTAGTCTTTTTTGACTGCAGTGCTGTTCCTCTCTCTCTGTTTCTCTCTTTCTTTTCTCACTATGAACTATCTCTCTGTGGGGTTATAAAGAGACTGGCGATGTGGTTGGTCACAGTGTCTCTGCTGGAGATGAAGGCAGCTCTGGCTGCTGACATGATTACGGGGATGGCAGCGTGACAGAGCAGGACAGCGTTCCGGGAAAGAAGGGCCACCAGGGTCAGAGAGGGAGGCGGCCGGCCGATATTGTCCAGCAGCAGCGGTGGCCCCAATCTGTGACAAAAGGGCACGGCATTCACACAGATGGGCGAGGGCACGACGTGCCATCCTCTCGCGCATTCTTTCCTGGTCCCTCCCTCGCTCCCTCCCTCCCCTCCTTCTTCTCACACTTCTCTTTCTCACATATCTTTTTCTCACTCACTCCCTCACTCCATCACTCAAAGACTCACAAAAAAAAAGAAAGCTCATAGAGTTCACAATTCCCGTGAGGGAAAAAATGCTGTCTTCCCCTGAGTGCTGCCATGTCAACGCCATTGTCATAGTAACACAGTGGAGGTAACCTTCAAGGCACGAGGGAGACGAAAATTGTTTCCTGCTTTTGCTTCAATTTTCATCTCCTCAGCCCTCAAACTTTAGCCATTATATCTGGGAATGTGGTGTGGCAGTGGCAATAATTTGCATAAGTAATTATCAAATACCTTCTGAGGAAGAGGAAATAGCAGATGATCTGAATAAATAATAGCCTATAAAGCATTGACTGAGAGATGAAAGGAGGTATATTGTAATTCTTGGGAGACCATCTGCATTCTGGTTGAAATTGCTCATCTCTGTCCACCCAGCGACTGAAGAAACGGCTTTGATTGCTAATGAGGAGGAAGAGCCATCAAAAAAGATTTCCTGTTTGTGTTGCTGTCCCCAAGAGCCACCTCGAGGAAGCACCTGACGTGTAACCACACAATGATGAAGTGAGAGTCTAACCACATGGCACGCACAACAGAGGGAATACACCTTAACTTGAGTTTAAACTCATAGATAACAAAAATCTGTAGGCTACAAAAGGTATGGTGGGTGGCAAGTCATTTCTTTAACAACTTAGTGTGATGAACCATTAATCAAGGTGTAAACAGTACTGTGTGACTGAAGGCTTGTGGAAATATCCTTCCATTCCACCGCAAGCCTTTTTTCCCCAGCCTTCAAACTTTAGATTGGCAGACGTTCCTCATTAACACAACCCCAGAGTAAAGATGTCTGCTTCTCAAACTGTCGGCGTAGCAGCTTGGAGACGTATCCCTGGCTATCATCAGCCATTTGCTCGGCCTTAATGAACGGCCAAGAGGGCCGCGCGTGAGCTCCGGGCATCGCCGGAGGTCTCCGACGGAGGAAGCGCTTTGCCAGCTAATTAAGCATGCCGAGAGAAGGGGGACGGTAGTGACCCTGCGCGCTGTTGTAGCTGGTGGCCTTGACACTTCTTCGCTTCGCAAAAAAAAATGTGGTGCAGAAACAAAGACAAAACTGAAGTACAAATGGGCTGTGTTAATAGACAGATAACCTTATTCGGTTGTATGGGGATCTGGTTGACATCAGGTTAGGGCAGCAATCAAAGGTGCTGTGATGTGTAGAGATGTATGACTTCTATGGAAGATGATAAATCACACAGATATCTAGCCTGTCCTGGCAGGGTAAAAATGAATTTATGGCCAACCTACACACACACACACACAGAGAGAGAGAGTGAGAGTGAGAGAGAGAGTTTTGAGATTAGGTGTTGAGTGTATTCTATGGGCTATCCTCCACCTCGTCTCTGTGGGCATTGTATGCATATAGATCAGCTTGCGTTGTCTGATGTTCTCCAGGCTAGTGTGGCATCGGCGAACGGTGCTGATTGCAGATGACCTTTACCTATGATGTGGCTGTTATACAGCATCGATTTACTGCTAGTGGTGACGGTGCCGTCTTACACTGCAGAGATAATGCAGTCTCTCTATATCACATTGCCACAAGCTCCAGATGTTATCTCTAAAAGAAAAGATTGGACAGGTGAAAGGGTATATTTATGTTATTATTCATGTTACTAGTTTGGGGGGTGCTTTTTTCAGTTTCAGTTTGGGAGGTATTTTTTTCAGTTTCCTCTCTCATATTCTCTTGTCTATTTTTCCATAATTTGTAACTTTCTTGAAACCCAAAAATATTGGTTTTAGGCTTAGCACTAAGACAGCCTTGGTTAGGCTCCAAATTGCAAGGTTTATCTATTTACATGCATGGGGGATAAATATCAATCAAATTTAGTTCCTAGCTGATGCTGATAACAGGCGGTGCCTCAATCTGATAATAATTCTCAACAGTAGCAGTGAGGACATGATGTTTGCTGATATATGTCGTTCGGGTATTTAATCATAATGAAGTGTCAAGCAGTTCCTTAAAAATCTGTTCCAGTGTCTGCTGTAATCCACAGGGTTGATCTCCCATTCATATTTCAAGAGACTGCTGTGCAACTTCAAGGATCATATGGGGCTTGCAAGGACGGAATATTGCTCACTATGCAAATATATATTTTACATTAAAATGACAAAGAAAATAATGTTTACATGAATGAAATGAAATGTCAGAAAAGACTCCTGGGTAGTCACTATAACTAATACTGAGGTGTAGTCAGGAGTTTTCATGGACATGGGGTAGTGCTTTAGTTTTGTACAGAACAAAAGCTCGGGCTGCTTTGAAGAAAGGTTGGTGCAGAACAGCCTTCATTTCAATGACCTTCTCAGTCTCTCTGCACTCATCTCTCTCTCTCTCTCTCTCACACACACACACACACACACACACACACACTCTCTTTCTCTCTCTCACTCTCTCTCTCTCTCACACACACATACATAAACACACACAATCATTCATAAATACACATGCATGTTCACATACATAATGACTAACATAATAGACAATAAGAGGATTTTTTTGTTTTACTATTTGGCACATTTTACAATTTGTCAGACCAAATGTTATGCAAAATGAAGACCCCTTAGAATGTGACCAAACAATTTAGTGTGCAGTATCTGCAAGTAAAGCAAGCGAAGTACAGTTCTGGACCAGCAGACAGGTACATCTCAAGGGCACCTGTCAGAAGATCACACACTCTCACACAGAACTATGGAGGAGACTCAAACAAATGAATCAAAGTATGTGGAAGATTTGACCAGTCTGTAGAGATGATGAAATGGCACTGTGTCAGTCTTTTTCCATACTGGGCTAACTACATATCCATCTTTAACTTCATGTCAAAAGGAGACATCTTATAAATTAAACCGAACGCATGCAATCTATTGCACATTTTTGCAAGAAAATCTGACCAGAAAACATCACTTAAAATGATGACAGATTTGCAAAAATGTAAAATACGTTTTATTTTGAAAACTGAGGGACAGCACGGGAAAGAAAAAAAAAACAAATAATCATAGGAGGGATTTCTATCTATCCCCGAACACCCACATTCTTTTCACAATGAATTCATTCACCACAAACAAAATTATATTCTAAGCAAGTACACTGAGAGAACTACAAACTGTCCTTAACCCCAATGTTGCAAAGCAAAAATAAAAAAAGATGAATTAAAACAGCAAATAAATAAATAAATAAATAACTTAATTAATGAATACATAACAGACAAATAAACAGCTAGCCTCAGAGCAGCTCATCAGGGAGCAGCTGTGACAGTTTGAAGGACGCCGTCTCTACGTGACCGTCTCTTTCCGCAGCGCGCGTTTGGGGTGGCACAGGGTGCTGGCCAGTCCCGCTCGTCCTCGACCTCTCGCCCGCCTCTTCGCGCCACGGTGGCACCTGAAGGAAATGCTCAGCTCCTCCATCACAGCACTGAAAGAGACACACTGTCAAGGAGAAGACAAGAAAGAGCCCCTCGTGAGCCTTCACACGTCCGTGAGGGCCTCTGCCTCAGCGACACCACACCACACCACACGACACGACACAAACAAGACTGAGAGGACGAGAGGGAACGGAGGGAAGATAAAGGAGAGGAAGACAAGCACAGAAGAATAAACGGAGGAGGAGTGCTGTGACCTGCCCTCGTATCCTGGACCCAGTAAACTCAGAAGAGCATCTTTTCCGCTTCACCCTCAGACAGTCAGTGTAGAACCTGTTCAACTACAAAATGATGGGATTTTTTTTGTTCATTTAACCAGCTCGCAAGGTCTTTGTTTATGTCAGAGGGTTTACATTTAAGAGTTTAAACGTACTGTATATGCGCAGAATAATAATAATTTGTTTTTAAACCAAATCAGTTTCTGCCTCTCATCCTCTTTTACTGTAATTTGTGCATCGTTGAACACAATGAAAAATGCATGCACCAATACCAAAGTGAAATAAACATAAAAAAAATGGATCTTGATCTCTTGGAATGGAATGAATGAGAGGGCACTGGAGTGAGAAGAATCCCCCATCACAATCCCCCTGACCTCTGCACCCAATTGGGTTATAATGGGGTTACCTCTCCCCCACCCCCTCCTCTCCCCTCCATACCCCTCTCCTCATCTCTCCTCAACGCTGCGCTTACCTGGCAGCTGGGGAGAATGTGCCGGAAAGGAGGAGCGAGCTGAAGGTGACCAGGACCCTGAGCGATGGCCGCCCGTGCATTGGGAAAATACAATCTCAAACCAAACATTTTAAGCACCACGACACATTCAGTGTGCTTCTTGAAATTGGCAAGATATCTTTTTTGAGGGAAAATATATTACATTTTGCATTATGGATTACAGATTTAGAATGGATCTTCATGTGCAATTTCAATAATTACAAAGACCTTGAGCCATAGAGAATGTCCTGCTTGATTGAACTGAATTCAAACTAGGCTCATCCCAAAAGCTGAGACAGCCTTTTTATGTTTATCTGTACATGAGATGTTTGACCTTTAAATATTTACCGCAGTGAAGATTTCTTAGGATATGAAAGGCTTCATTTAGTCTTGGTGTCTGGTAGGCATCGCCCTTACGGACCTTTGATAACGGGTGTCCGACTAATTAATGAAAGGCCACAATAACAAGATAAATCCTGCCAACACAGCAGAACAAAAAAGTTTGCTAAATTTGCTAAATCTTTCACCTCTGCTTACATAGACTTTATGTAAGATGCATTTGTACTTCTTGTGAACTCCAAGTCCATCTGGGAATGATATATACGTATATATACATACATACGTATATACATACGTATATGGTATACATAAAGGGCACATTATTGTGAAGTCAGATTCTGTTATATATACACCGTGAACTTGGATCTCGGAAATGGAGGGAAAGACACAGAAGTAAGTGGTGTAGGTTTTTGGACCAGGTCAGGTTTTGGAGGTTTGGGTAAAGCACTGGTGACACCAATACAAGGGCCGTATGAGGACAGAGGTCGGAGCAGAATATGACAGAAAAAAAGAACAGCTTGCAGGCAGAGGTGGACATTGACAGGTTCAGAGCATAAATAATCTGCCATGTTTTTGCCATCACGCATGCACAGGTCAGATTCCATCCCACTCGGTGATGGGCTAATGGGACAAACCAGAGTGCTGCTGACAGCTAGAAAATCACACAGGGCGGGAGAGAGAGAGAGAGAGAGAGAGAGAGAGAGAGAGAGACGTGTTTGCTGCCCGTCTGAGTGGTACAGTCCACCTCTGTCTGCAGGTCACGAACACACCTCACAAACCTATTGATTAGCGTGAGCGTGCGCACGGCGGCGGCTAGCGGGATGTGAGGTCGTCCCCGAGGAGTCTGCCGCTCTCTAAGTCCGTCGATAGGGAGGTGCCCGTCGAGGAGATCGAGGGGTGCCTCTGCAGCTGCCGAGACTGCACCCCGTAAAAGAAGCAGAAGGCCTTGCGCATGCAGAGCAAAGAACAAAACAACATGGCAATGCAAAAATGAAAATGGCTGAATGGAAACAGGCGCAACATGCAAATAACATGCAAAAAAAAAAATAAAACAAAAACCAGTAAGACGTAATGCAAGTACAGTACATGCAGCAAGACAGACCAACATCTAGCAGCCAAAAAAACAGAACCAGACATGGGAAGTACAGAGAGATCTGAGAGAAGACGCAAATGACTTATGTGGATAGAGACGATGAAACCAGGAATGTCTCCCATTGTCAAGCTCATTAATAGGAGCTACCTGAATTATCCTGACAGATTAATGAGACTGAAGACCAAACTAAATAAGCTTTCAAAGAGCGAGGTGATGAAGGCTGTCATAATCATTTCACAAATATAATTGAAGAATCTCATCAACTTCCCCCACAAATGGCGGCGTGAATGGATGTACAGTACTATAGCAGTTACAATAGTTTCGGTTCAAAGCAATTTTCCTTTCAGTTTCATAGAGCTGTGAAACTAGGTTAGTATTTGAGCAACAGTTAAATCTAGTTTAGACTGCCACAAACAGCCTTAGCTCAGCTTTAAAAATGACATAACACTACAGTGTGTTAATATCTCCAATGGATGTTTTGTTGTTGTCTATAAAAAAAACACCACACTCTTAATTATCGTGCAATCTTTGCACCTTCACACAAAATATATATTTAAGTTAGGTAATGCCAAGAAATAAAACAAGGGTAAATCATTTTTATTTCTTGGCTCCTTGAGAAACGATCAACACTCCCATGCGGCACTGTTTTCTATACGCCATACTTCAACAAGTTGGCACAGATGGGTCAATAAGACTGAGTGAAGCTTGAGGAAAAATGGATGTACTTTTGAGGATTTGATAATAAAAGGCATGCTCTAACTTGAGTGGTTGAACAGACCCGTAGACACTATTTGTTGAGGACTACTGCACACTCGCTCATGGCTACCAATCTCTCCGGTGTCATGTAAGGCTGGGGAGATAGAAAAAGCCCCTGGCAGGCACTCACCTCCTCGATGTCGGAGTTCTTGCGCGCTTTGTAGATGAACTCGCCGATGGCCACGAACACGGACAGCACGAGGCCGGCGGCCAGCACGATGAAGATGCCGCCGATGTTCTCCACGCCCAGGGCGCTGGCCTCCTTGTTGTCCTCCTCCGGGCAGCCATTTCCCCGCCACCACTTTTCCTTCATCATGTGCAGCTTGCCTTCCTCCTGCAGCTGCAGGATGGCAATGGTCACCTTATCTCTGTAAGGAGACCCTGAGGGGAAACGATAACAAGCCTTAAACGTGGGATTTCCAATATACGCTGTGATGTGTAAAGCAAGGACACGTCACGAATGATACCTCGTGATCATTGTTTATCATACCTACTGCAAATGTCCAGACACGGTGTCTCTATCATGAATGGATAAACTGTCTGTCATGATCCGGCCCAAGATCTTTAGATCCTGCTTGTGTGCTCTGTTGTGATTGTGTTTTATGTGTGTGCCATGTCCCCCAGTTATACACCGCACGCTTTGTCCTGGTCCTGCACTTCCTGCTTTTCTGTTGACTGCAAAAGTGTTGTAGAAGTGTTTGTCCTGCTCTGTTGTCCTTTTGGGTCCTCACTTGCCTTTGCCTTCAATATTTCAGCTCTATTCTCTTTGTTCTGTTCTCTGCAGGATTATTGAGTCAGTGTCACGTGAGTCTTCCATGCGGTAGCCTACTTCAAATATTTCTCTAGCCAAGCTCATGCTAGTCAAGCAATGTGTTTTTTTGTAGCTATTTCTGTCCAGAGATTACAAGCTCATGGAAGATTTGTTGGTCTGTCTCCGTGTCTGCTGCTTGTCATGTTTTGCCACGTCTTTTTCTTGCCTTGAATTTCACGTCAAGCTAACATGTCAAAGTCAAACCCCTTTGATTTTTTTCTTGTTTCCTTTGGGATCCGACTTTTGCCTTCTGTCTGGTAGACACTTTTGTATTGGAACTTATCTCTTTGCTTTCTGAACAAAGTTTTTTTGTGCAAACGCCCAGCCAGACTTTAGTTTGACTACTGTGGATGAAACATTTTGTTTTTGAACCTTTTGTGAAGATGTTCTTTGACTGGCTGTTTTGAGGACTTAAAAAACCTTCAGTTTTCACTACTTCTGCCTTTGTGTCTTAACCTGGGGAAACCCAGACAAACCTATTAGAACATTTTATATAAAGCCCAGGAACCAATCGCAAACGCTTTAAAACCACAACGGCAGTTGGCAGGCTTCATATGAAGACAAACAGAATAGTACAGTGATCAGCATTGTTCAAGGCGACCAATGGTTGTTAAACAATATGGATGTTAATCTTCTTGTAAACAACTGGATTTAAAATATTTGTTAACAAGAAATATGTGCTTGCTGTACTTTCAAAAATATTTGAATTTAGAGTTTAATGTACCAATTTAAGTTCAATTTCACAGCTGGTTATGCCCCTTAGAGATGAATGAGAGGTCACCAGACCGATTCTCAATGTCAATTGAGATCTGAGAGGCACTCTAGTCTGGTGTCAGCCAGGCTATCTGTGTCTGCTCTCGGAAACCCAATTGACATCCCCTGCACTGTCTCTATGTGACACCATCTCTTTCTGATTTTACGAGTTGAAATGCTTTGCTTCCACAGCACATACATAGACAAGGAGGATGCCGACTGACGTAGAGACAGGCTCAGTATCACACTAGCCATGCTAAGCTCATGGCTTTGATCAAAAGAACACATTAAAAGCATAACTTATCTCTGTGTCAGTGCTCGGATTAATGTGGCTAAATCATCTTAAGGCCAATGGATTGAAGAGATGCCGTGCATTAGTTAAGCGCTGTTGCTTGTGATTGAGTGTATGGGGGTGTTGGGAGGCTGGGGAAGTTCATTGACCTCCACAAACTCTGACTGACTTTTCTGACCACTGCTGCACTTTTTGAAAACCTTTTGACGGACAGTGACTTGACAGACAGTCGAGCCTTAACTTCAACAATGAGAAAATCCCCTGTCAGTCTTGACTGACAACGCTTACATAGTGAACGGCACGCAATTCTTTTGCATATCCTCTCTTACCTTCCCCACCGCCACCACCACCAGTACCATCACCAGCACCGGCACCACATGATAGGACAACCGCCACTCACTCACCTATGGGGGTTCCCACGCCGTAGCCCTTGGAGTCGATGAGGCCCCCGACCTGCGTGAGGTTGCAGTTCCTCTGGCTGATGTACTCGATGCTGGTGGACTCCATGAGGAGGGCGTAGTCGGTGGTGAGCACCCGCGTGATGCCCTCGCGGTTGTTCTTCAGGAGCGCCGTGTTCTTGCGGCTGCTCATGAACGCCCACATCTTCTCGTAGGTGGAGATCTTCGATTTCTGTCAACAAAAGAAAATAAATAAATGAGAGATTACACAGTTAACTGTATGATAATGGCTCAGGTTTGATGGAGCGCAGCCTCATAAAAACCTTCAGGGTTCTGTTTATGAAAATCTTCACTTTGTCACCGCCGCCACCGAGACCAACACATCTATCTCACCTATGGACTTTATCTGGGTGGGACCATCCATCACTGTGCCTCTATTCACAAAGTAGCACGGAACTAGGCCAAACACGGGAAGTATTGCTATGACTTAATAATATTGTGGGGGACAGAGGGCATTCGTCAGTCAGCGCATAAATCTGATTTGACTTGTGAACCCGCCGAGGCTTATGCCATAGAGCCATATCTACCACAGCTCGCATTACACTATTAATCTAGCCATATGAGAAGGCTAAGGTAGGACGGATCAGGGCCCTCTGTCAGCATGTCAGGAGGTGTGTGTGTGTGTGTGTGTGTGTGTGTGTGTGTGGGATGGGGGAGGGGGTAGGGGGTTGGCGGGGAGGACAGATGTGAGCTAAATCTCTCTCCGCTGATTCCATCTGGATGTCTGGAGACGCCCGAGGCCCCTGAACGACAGGACAGAATAATCACACACTAAGCTAGAGAGGAGAGTAATCACACGCTTCTCTCTTTCTTCATCTCTCTCTCCCGTTCTCTCCATCACACACACACACACACACACACACACACACACACTCATACACCGATACAGACACACTCATACACACACACTCATACACCGATACAGACACACTCATACACAGTACACACTCACCCATACACACCCATAAATAAACACACACACACACACACACACACACACACACACACACACTCGCTCACAGTCTGAGTACTAAATATGGGGACTATTTAATGCTCCACAGGTTTCAGTTTGCTAAGCCAGGAGGAAATAAAGGCATTCAGTCAGACTCAGCCTCAGCCTGCAGGGAGAGCGGCAGTCTGCATGCAGTGCCACCACAGAGTCTACGGCTCCTATTATTCTGCTCTCCCTTTCACTCACGTACTCAAGGACTCATTTACTTCAACAGTCATTAATCATACCTGCTCATTTAGACTTCTATGTACACACACACACACACTCTCTTTCTCTCTAAATCACACACACACACACACACACACACACACACACACACACACACAGCGAGAGAGAGTGAAAGAGAGAGAGAGAGCTTTTAAACTTTTAAAAAGAAAACATTATGTGAACAACAAATATGAATACATTATCTGTAATGTAATAGAGTAGACAGATACCTTGAAGCGGATGATTTGTCATGACTAATTGATCCATTTTAAGACTGCACAGACTTTACTAAGAACCCTCTACAAGTAAACATGAACAGAGGTGCCTTTTTAGATGTTCAGCCACAAGGACAAGTCGTCCAACTACAGTAATTTCACGCATATAAGCCGCATTGTGTATAAGCCGCAGGACAGTGTTTTACGCTGTTAAAAGAAACAAAACCATATTAACACCATATTACTGTAACTGCACCTCTGTATTACTGTAAACTCAAAACCAAAATAAGCCACGGCTAATAGTCGGGAAATTAGGGGTACTGCCACCAGGGCCATTTGACAAAAACTCTACGCTGTGTGTCCTGAGACTCGGTGGCACAGGTGTTTGCATTCAAACTTCGTCGTGTTAGATTTTACAGTCATCACTGACTCTGTACCCAGCTGAAGCAGAGCGAGTCTGAGATGAAAGCAGATCAGAGCGTTGTTTCAAACCGCTGTGACTCACTCTCCAACACGCGCCAACACACGCAGAGCATTTCATAACGCCGCAGACTTTCTAAGCACTGCTCAATTTTCATCATTTTTGAACAGCATCTTGAAAAACATTCCCCCCACCCCCGGGGGTCTCATTGCCGTCTCTCCTTTTTGGATTGTTTTTCACTTTCAATTACTTGTCATCCCTGCGGCATCATCGTTGCCGATGAGAGACTGAAACTCCTATTATGCAGACACTCACCTTAAAGAACGTCATGGTAGAGCCGTCCCTCACTGAGCCATACTCGATTTTAGTCTGCTTGGCCAGGTCGTCGGCAGAGTCGATGGGCGAGTCCATTCTTTCGACGGTTAGAAAGGCGGCCAGGTTGGCAGTGTAGGAGGATATTATGATTAGCGTGAAGAACCACCAGATTCCTCCAGCGATTCTGGTGGAGAGAGCTTTAGGCATCAGCTCGGAGCCTGTCACAACAGGAGCGGTGGTGCTCAGTTAGGACATGGAAACAGACCGTGACTGACAGACAGACAGACAGACAGACAGACAGACAGACAGACAGACAGACAGACAGGCATGGCCATGACAAGACTGGACACTCAATCTTGACCACAGGAGACTTTAACCAATGACACACAGCGACATGGACACAAACACACACACACACAGATGCACGGACATCCACACATTTTGTAAACACAGTGAATCTGTAGTCAGAGCCAGACCAAAGCCTGCTTAATACTGTTTATGTTTGAAATGTGCTTGAAACCAGATCTTAAAAGTGAACACATATTCCCAGCACATATTCCCCAAATACAATCTGTGGGCCTGGATTTTCATTACAGAGATATATCCTTCTGAGTTTCCTCTGTGAGGTCTTCAACCAATCAGAAGTTAAGTCCAAATCCTGATCTGATTGGCTCTCCTGGGGGCCACTGTCAGTGATAGAGTGGGAGAAGAGACATGGATGGGGAGACTAACGAATCGACTTTTTTCAAAGTCTGTATGTTTTTTAATTTGTAGTTAGCTATAACGTACTTCATTAGCCGACTTTGTATGCTGTAGCTTCCACGAAGTCAATGTGTTTGGAACATTTCAGAGGGATGAACAATGAAGAACTGCAGAGCAGAAATGAGATTTCGATGGATGTCGGACATTTAAAACTCAACGAGCTATTCTGCACTGCTGTTGTCGCGTCTCTCTCAATGAATCGGAGTGTGTTTGTCTCTATGTTCTTCCCATTCAAATGAAAAACCATACGTCTCCATACCCTTCACGCCCGCGCACGGAATGTGAAGTTCTCCACTCTCTGGGCCCAAATTGGTTTAACTTTATCACCGACGTCATATTGTGCCGACTGGCGGACGCGCTCTTTCTCGATTTCCATTTCCCGAGTTATGGCGAGGCCGGTGGCTCTCGGTCTCTCTCACGGTGGGCTCGTGGGGAGGGGGGGGGGGAGGGGGTTGTAGGGGGAGTGGGGGCGGACTCCCGTGCAGAGAGCTCAGTGAGACCATCCCTGATACATCACAGGCATATGAAGCTGTCAGATGGGCTCGGGCCGCGGCGTTTATCTCCACTACGAGCGCACGGGGAGCGACGGGAGGGGAGGGACCGACTCTATCTCTCGCACTCTTTTTTTTTACTGTCTCTGGAATAATGAACTCTCTCTTCTCTCTGTTTATTCCCTTCTCTTCCCTTCCCTTCCAGTCTTTCTCTCACTCTCTTTCTGCAGTCGTCCCTCGCTTCGGGAGATAAGCGGTTTCATCTCTCGCCGTTTGGGTGCGTGATGTGATAAACTCTTTACTTCTTGTGCTCTCCCACAGACAATCCTACATGCTCTCTGACACGGGAACATACAGCTACACACACACACACACACACACACACACACACACACACACACACACACACACACATATTTAAAATATAGGCGTCTGTGTTATTGCACCCATATTTCACAAGCCTGCAGACCAGGCCATGGATTTTAAGCGAATGAGAAGAAAAGCCTTATAAAGGTGAGCATATTCCCAGAGACTGATATGCGAGGGGATTGTTTTTTTGGAGGGGGTTGGGGGGTTTAGGGTGGAATTCACAGATTGCTGCCTCATTGGAAGATGATTTGTTGGACGGCTCACGCTAAGCTAACACCCCTCAGCTCAAAACCATCGGGGCCAGAACGAGCAAACAAACACAGCTGCTTTGAAATTTTCTTTTGATTGCCGGGCTAAATCGACAGCCTTTGATGCGCAAAAATCAAGCTGGAATGCAAACAGGGACGTTTGGAAGGGGGAGCTGAAACTGACAGACTCCACCTCGAAGTCTGTCATCTTTTTCTCCCAGATAAAGGATGAGTGATGAGGTGATCCAGGGCTAGAGGAGAGGAGAGGAAAGACGGTGGAGGAAAACTGGCAGTCCCAACTCAGAACTGGCTCCATGGCACACCCTCTCAGACCATTCAGTGTACAGTCTTTTTTGTTGAGGTTCCAGTCCAGCCCTACAGACGTACTGTACTGTGGTCCAGGTCAGGAGATTGAGATGGCAGACACTAACACAAAGCCTCTAAAATAATTATAGTCTGAGTATAAAAGATACATTAATGGAATTCACTGGATGTCGTAAACTATCCATGCAATGGTGTTTTATACAGCAGATACTGATCTCCTAAGGTTTCGGCATCACAGTACAGTGCGAACACCTAAACACTAAATGGACACACACACAAAAACAAATCCATGGAAACACACATACACACACACACACACACACACACACACACACACATACAAAACAGCAACAATAACACGTTACTCCTGTTGAGAACTATTATTATTTTGATTGACATCTGTGTGACATGACAGTCACCCTCCAAACTGTAAACACTACACTGTCATGCACCCATGGTAGTGGTACATCC
The DNA here is from genome assembly GCF_963854185.1 of Sardina pilchardus. Classification (NCBI taxonomy): domain Eukaryota; kingdom Metazoa; phylum Chordata; class Actinopteri; order Clupeiformes; family Clupeidae; genus Sardina; species Sardina pilchardus. The sequence goes on from NC_084998.1 coordinate 10,566,007, forward strand.
CATTAGTGTTATAAAACTGAAGTCCAGTCTTGATCTTGAGACCATTTTTTTACAGTATTCAGCCTACACTTGATGAGCGGGACCACAAGACCTTTCCCCCCCAACCTTGACCTGTGACCTACGTACCTTGTCGCATAAGGGCAGCAACCCCAAACCAGAAGCTATTAAGCAACGTGAAATTGTTTTGCACCACGTCTGAGGCTGGGTTGCAGGGATGTGGGTTGTACCACTCGTAGGGACTGAACCTGAGAGAGAGAGAGAGAGAGAGAGAGAGAGAGTGAGAGAAGGAGAGAGAGAGGAAGAAAAAGAGAGAGATTTTCTTGTCTATTTTAGACCATTAAACATAACAAGCATGTAGGAAAACATTTATTTTTGTGCATGTCTGGTAAAAGTGCCAATACATTTGCTACTGAGACAACATAATGACCTACGAAATACTGTTTACCAGCACACATTTTAAAAATAAAAAAATAAATAGTCTTCTTTTTCTATTTTGTTTGAAATTAGTTTCTTCCCTCACCCAAACAGTTAACGTTTGCCAATTTCCTTCTGTTTAAACTGGAAGGAGCTGAATTACAACTCCAGGCATATTGAAAACCCGACATAACAGTGATTACACTCTCACCAGCCGTCCATCTCTCAGACTCTCTGACTTGACTGGAGGGAGCCGCATTACAATATCAACTTTCCCAGCCCTGCTTCTCCTCTGTGTTCAGCGAGTCTCTCTTCTCTCTTCTTTCCTCTCCTCTCCTCTCCTCTCCTCTCCTCCTCGGGCTTTTCACTCTCTTTCACTCTCGTCCTGGACCCAGATAACCGCCCAGGGCAGCACCCAGGCTTCTGACCCCGCTCGCTTTAATCCACCAGCCAAGGCTGAGGACGCCCTCTTTCAAATAGCGGCGGAATCACTTCTGCCCGCAGGGCGGCTGGGTGGGAAAATACGCTCCCAAAAAGACCGAAAATCCACTGATTATGTGGGCATCATTTAACGTGACCTAGTTTAGAATATTCCACCTGTCTTGTGTCCTACCTGCATCCGTAAGGAGGTCAGTGAACTTTACAGGAGAAAATATTCAAATGAGCTGAGTGGAGGTAGCCTCACTTTTCACTGGCCTGCTTCGAACCCAGATCAAAGATAGACCAGCAAGCTAGACATAAAACACTAGAGTAAACAACCCTTAATAAATAGAGTATCTGTAAGAAGTCCTTTGCCTCTCTGGGGTCCATGAAGTCTTTCTAGACCTACAATACATACTGTAGATCATACCTGTCTCAGGTTAGTCTTGCTATTCTAGGCTTGGATTTGCTGTCAGGCTGTAGTTGGGCCCAAATATCTGGTCAAACACAGCACAGGGCTCTGACTATGCTGGGTGAACCCTGCCTGAACTTCCGGCGAATTAGGCTGGAAACCAGCACATCTATCTCTTCTGTTCCCTTCCAGAACCTTTGGCTCTAATCAGAAACTAGCTTATCCAAAAGACGCACCGGATCGTTGGTCCGATTCTTTGAAGGACTGTCCAAGCGTACGGAGTCATTTCAACGATGCCCATTGATCCCGATTCCCGCCCTCTTGTGCAGTAGAAACAAAGCGCAGCCTCCCCATTGAGCTTAGTATGGTGATAGCCAGACTAGACTCTGGCCACAGTTCTGGTCTTATCTGGAGCAGACAGCCTCCATCCCACTGGGTGGCCCTGGGTGACTTTCCCCACTGGGTCCTCCCCACCCATCCCACAAGATGAAGGTGGGTGAGTGTCACATAATAATACTTATTTGACATTCATACTATAGTGCTACACTCTGGGGGCAAGAACATGGGGGCGCATAAACATGCCCCCAGAGTGTAGCACTGTAGTCGCCTAGCAACTCCAGCTAGGTAGAATCGATTGTTTTGGGCTTTTTCATACTGACAGTAACCTTGAGAGACAGAGACCTACCGTGTGTGAAAATGTTCTATCATCTCCTTTGATTCCTTTATTTGTTTATATATCTACATAATATATACACCACACAAAATTGTGAGCTGTACTGTACCTGGCGATGGCAAAGAGCACGCAGCTGACCCCGATGCAGGCCAGCAGCACGTACATCCAGATGTCGGGGGTCAGCGGGTTGAGGAAGGAGAAGACCCCCGGGTTGGTGCCGTTGGGCTTGCGGTACAGGATGCTGATGCCCAGCGTCATGAAGGGCTTGGAGAAGTCGATGACCTTTTCCCTCACGTAGGTGATGGTCAGAGGGGCCACTGCCAAGTCTGCAATCTGATTGCGGAGGGGGACACGGAAACGACTTATTTATTGTTTTTTTTTTTTTGTTTTTTTTAAATCTTACTGATCCTCAGGAAAGTGAGGAAAGATAAGGATTTAGTCGTTAGATATCTGAGACTCCCCTTGCCGGATCAGATCTTACTTACTTCAGAGGATGGATTATGGACTTGTTTAAGTTTCAAGTATAAAATGTAAGGAAAGCAAACACAGTCTTAGTTGCCCACATTGTGATTTGTCTGACCTGAAACCTAAGTCAAGCAGACGCCATTTCACTTTTGTATCGGGTCATTTCAAGGTTGCATTTTCAGTCATTTCACAATCATAAAATGTAAAATGGGTAGCACAGACGTTATGACAAATCCTTCTCGCAAAACATCTACTTCAAAATTTCTCCCTTTTAGCTGAAGGTAATCTTATTTAAGATCTTCAATTAAATTATATGGGTTACATAGATTTTTCTCCCACACCTTACTGCCAAAATCCAGGACCACTTAGGCTTTATTCAGGCTAATTGAACAAATGGAACCAAAGGGGATCAATAGAGCTTATCCAACAGATCTTGAAAATGTGCATTTAATACATTTTTGTTCAATTCCATGCAATTCCAGGCAGGGGCCGAATCAGGTTGGTATTATGATGCAATTCAAAAGGAGCTGATGGAGAAAAAGTCAATCTACAAACTGTATCAAACTTTGTGAGCATCACTTATATTTTCTAGACACAGACTGGATCCAGGCTAGATTGTGTGGCTCATAACTTTCATCAAATAACTGCAATTCAAAAGGGTGAAAGACATACAGTATAACCCCTCAATGATATATACAGTACAGTGTCAAGGTGGTATCAGTTTGAGTTTAACAGACTGAAAGTGAAGATAACCACTAATGAACAGAGAAAGTGAAGTATACAGATAACTTCTGCCAGCTCTATTGCCTGGTAGCTCCAACAGTGTGCTTCTGTATTCAACATGCACAGACTCACGTGGTCTATGAGCTCTCGAACCATTCCGTTCCATTCTCCCTTGTCATTTTGGGCTCCGTATTTGCCGTCAGAAACCAGCTTCACCTCGTAAGAAAAGCCCAGGATGTTGGACAGCTCTTTCAGCAGGTCCAGACAGTAGCCCTCAAAGCGGTCATTTCCATACAACACTTTGTCTGATTTCTTGTGCATCACATAAGGATTTTCCTGTGGAGAAGACACAGACAGGCAGACTTCAGAGGCAAAAGTAACAATTGACAACAAGCAATTCTACTGTACACAAACTGTACATTCTGTACACTTAGTATAGCTGATGTAGCCTATTACTTTCATATCATAAATATGTGCACTTATAATGCTTATATTTAATAAACTACTAAAAGCTGAACAAACAGTCATACATGTTCTTAAATTAGTAATCCATTAAACATAATACTAAACTAGTGCTTCAGCTGTTCTTACCAATATTGTGGTGACTATAAGTGTTCGGTTGGCCAGTGAAGCAGTGACATTGCTATCGTCTTTCTTCCTTTCTGTCAAGTTAAGGCCAGTGAAAGAATTCCACACTCCAAGCTGAAATTAAAACCATATTCATTATGAGGTTTAATGGGCTAAAAAAAAATGTGATTATTTACTATCAGTAATATGAAATTCTTTTTCCACTTTTTGGAAGACAAGAATACAGTATGATACAAAAAGGGGTCAGCAATCATGAACACAAATGGATGACCAATGGAGAAAAGTGGTTTACTTGTGAATGGCGAAGGAAGAAATAAAAATGATCTTTAGGCTTCGTCTGAGATACTGTTGACAGAAGACCGCTTGCTTGCGCTTAAGATTTTAGGCTGATAGTGGTAAATAATCCGGTCATTTAACAGATTAACGCAAAGATTTATGGGATTTTAACCTCACGCAGCAATCCTCTTTGCCACTGTAAGTGCAGTCCAAACCCGTAAAACTATTTGTAGCCACCATGACGAAAAAGGACAGAATTTTTGTATGAATCAACCACTTTCATTAGACTCTTACGTAAAGGTCTTCCCATTTCCCGAGGTCTAATGACCCTTTCTTGAACGAGCTCAACGGGCAGTAATGGCCGTCCGCCGCTCTCTCTCCTTCCTGCCTTCTCTGGTAATTTCTAAGCCTGCTGAGAGACAGTTGCTGCAGCTAGAATGATGGCAGAGGCCCTGCAGGGACACGCATGTTTGCAAGGTCAGTCCAAATGTTACCCAGCTCGTTAAATAATAATCGTTTCGGGAGCAGGTCCGGCTTCCAAATACCAGTCTTGTGCTTGGCTGGTTTCACACCCCGACGGCATCCTGCAGACTCATTAGGGAGGTATTTCACAGCGCTTTTTTTCCAGCCATGAATCCCTTTTATCGGCTCCGGCCCATCTGCAAGCTTGCCGTTTTTTTCCGTCTGAACTTCTTCTAAACCAAAGGACACAAGGCGTTTCTAATGCATGGAAGGCACGGGGTTCCAATGCATGGAAGGGTGAGGGTGTGTGTGTGTGTGTGTGTGTGTGTGTAATGTGTATGTGTGCAGACAAAGAGCATTGGGGCTTTCATAGTATGATGAAAGAATTATTGGGGACATTATCCAAACAGAATTGACTGCAGGAGCTGTTGACTCGTGTATCCGTTATGAGCTTTTTGTTCTTGTGCTTAACTCTGACATTCACAAACACTCCACACTGTCCTTTTGGTCCTCCTCGTATATCTGATGCAGTCTTCCCAGGTAATATTGTAAATGGCACTCTCCACCTAATCATAAAAACTAGACTTATGCAATTCTTGTGGGGTGGGGGGTGGGGGCCAATCATTTCAACACCAATAAAGTGATGCAGCTAGGAGGGCTATAGTAAAACTCAATGGATTACACCTGTCGGAAGGACAGTAAAAACACGACAGGAGCAAGCTTTCTTGTAAAAAAACGAACTCAAAATAGTCTAGTCCGTGACGCAACAATGAGAATGACGACCAAAACGTGAGCGCCAAGTTGAGCGGGAAGAACAGCTATTCCCGACTAAAAAATAAGAGTCGAAAGTAAACAAATCAAATCGCGAGAAAATGAGCAGTGACACGAAGAGGCGGCGGTTATTTTCCTTGGCCCTGAAGTCGAGTCGGGCGCGTTCGCTGGTGGCTGTCATCACCCGGCACATGAAACACGCCACTGCCTCGCTGAAGACATGGCTGACACTGTTTGATAATTCATTTATTAACGGGGCCATAAAGTGGAGGGTGTTCATGTACGCCGGCGGTGGCAGCGGGGTGGTCATGAAGCGCTGCATCCTCCGGGACACGGACGCGCGGAGCGGCTTATTTAAATGAATTCTGCGTTTTAAAAAATGAATTAGCGCTGCCCTCTGAGCATTCTCCCAGAGATTAGAGCCGCAGTCAAAGCACACACTTGATGGGCCCCTGCCTGCTGATGTGTCAAATGGAAGTGGCCTTCTTCAAATAACAAGACGCAAGACGCTGGTATTATGGCCTATGTACACTCCCAATACTACTCTAACAGAAGAGCCCATTACACACAGTCTAGAAACCTGCTTAGCAACAGAAGCCATTACTGTATACAGTATGCAGCCTTATTCATTAGTTAGTAGGACCATTAGTGTGCGCAAACAATTTTTGTATTCAGCTAATGCACACTTACTGGGATTTATACGGATATTATTTTGTCCTCAATGAAAAATGATATCTCCTTGCTATTCGCGCAGGTTCAGCACAACCTTGAGAAATACTGTAAGCCTGGCAGGAAAGGATTTGGGGTTCTGGGGGGGGGGGGGGGGGGGTCTCAATCTGGTGCGGGGAAATAGGTTTGGGCATGGGGGAAATCACAGCTGAGGGGCCGGGGGGGGCAGACTACAACAAACCTTTGTCCACTTCTTCAGCCACTTGGCACCTTCAACACGCTAGCAAGACAGGGAGGTGAACAGTGGATGATGTTACCATTAAAGCTTTCAAAAGGAATTATTTCAATAATGCAGCACTTTCATACATTAAAGAAAATAATAAATATGTCAACATGTGTAAAAGTTGCTTGTAATGAAAGCCATTGTGAACCAACCTATAATAAATATACTCTTACGAGATTGAAGAGTAGGAGTATCCGTTTACCTTGGTATTCCCTTCCTCCTTCAGACTGATCAGGTCCAAGTCGAAGTCTCTCCTCAAGCCGTCGGTCTTGTTCACGACGATGCGTCCTGTCAGGCCGTCCCAGCGAGCCTGAAGGGGACGGAAGCACAGACAGACACACACAGACGCAGAGACACACAGACAGAGAAGAGTTAAGAGCAGGCGGAGACCCTTGAGTAGTGAGAGAGGAGATAGACAGGCGACACGGAGACCACCACAGGAATGACAGTTTTCTGGCAGCGACCGGTTGGTGATATAGAGGCCTGTCAATCAACTCTCCAGATATGTGACGGCTGTTTGGTACATTGTCGTGACGACCTGACGACCAATGCCAAATAAACTCAGTGCAAAAAGGAGATAAATGCTATGATCAATCAGCAGAGTTATATTTTGCGGGATGCCATCAGACTATGACCACAATCAGGTTTATTGGCACCAAGCTGAGCTTTATCTTCTTTGATTCTGTGTGCATTTGCCAGAAGGGTGGAAAAGCTTTGATTTGGATACAGAAGTGTGGATCCAGACCAGAATGCACAAGAGAAGAAGAAATCCATCTATTTTCAACTGCTGGCAATCGCCTAAGGTCGGACAAAATACAACTGACAAGAAGTAAGTTGTCAGATGAGCACGTACGTACGGGATCCATCAACGAATCTGTTTGAAAAACCCCAACCATATGAGCATACAAACATCTTGTCCATCCTTGAAACAGCAGACTTTCTTCTACAATAGTACAAATATTACAGCACCCGTTTCAGCGGTCAAAGGCAATTCAAATTCTCCCTGTAAATAGAAAAGGCCTGCTTTCCATAACGAGACCATTTGAAATTCTGTCACTCACTCTCAAGTGTTAAAACAGCACCTGCACCTTGCTCTCTCTTTGTGTTACAGAATGGCCTTTCCTTTCCACATATCGTAAACATGTCAGAATAATTCTAGCGGATGCATGCTACTGTATGTGGTGGGAAAGTTCCGATTTATCCAAACTCTACAGGGATTTTTCCACAGAATCGCGGAAGATAGGAGACGTCTGCAGAGTTCTAAACTCTCCCTTTACTTCCTTGTGAGCTCTTTAAAATGTGGGGTCGTTGTGCTGCAACCTAAACATATACATATGCCAGTGACAGTCTAGTGAGACAAGACAGCACACATTCCCTCCATGTGCCTTACATCTTAATGCAGGTCCAAAGTCAACCAAAGGTTGGCAACTTGCACGTTCCCACTTGAGCTCTATCACTTAGTTTAAAGAGGGATGTTTAACAGGTTGATTGATGAATTATTCAGTGATTGTAGTGTTGTCATTGCAGACACACATTCATTCTGAGCCGCGACAGACTCAACCACCTGCTCTGCTTACACACACACACGCCCCCATCCCCCATCCCCCATCCCCAGAGGTAGAAGGAAACAACCATCATTTCATTTCCATTCCACCTCCCCTTTCCTCTCCCCCTTAATGCTTTTATCTTAAATAACATCCTTTAAAGCAGGAGGCAAAACAGCTCACAATTCAATCACTGGGAGAGGCCCTGTGACGAGGTAATAGTATTGTTACCACCTGTCCTCCCCTGTGAGCTGAGTGAGTGTGCGTGAGTGTGTGAGTATATGTGTGTGTCGTGTGTGTGTGTGTGTGTGTGTGTGCGCGCGTGCGTGCGTGTGTGTGTGTGTGTGCGCGCGTGCGTGCGTGCGTGTCGTGTGCCTGTGTGTGTGTATGTGAGCATATGTGTGTGTCGCGTTTGTGACTGAGTGTCTATGTCTGTGAGCCATCTGCAGAACAGAGCCATTCCACACACATGGCCACTGCTGGCCACCCCACTGGCTCAAGCGAGGCTCTGGCACTGATGGTTAGCAACAAGAGAAAGACCTGCCAACCCCCCCCCCCCCACCCCCCCACCCCCACACACACACCTCCCTGGCCACAGGGCATGCCATCAGACAGCCGTTGCAAAGGGCCGTGGCAGACCGCACATCCATCACCACACGCCGCTGCAGGGGCTGCTGGGACCGCCGCCATCTGCAACGCCGCGCACGGCCACAACAAAACGTGACCGGCTTTCAGGAACGCAAGCGCAAACACAGACGCAAACACAGACGCAAACATAAACACAAACACAAACACCGGGCGCATACATGCAACGTGGGTGCCAGGAGCAATCGTGGGGCGACTGAGGAACTCGGGGAAGAGTTCTGTGGTTGGTCTCTCAGTTTGTTTGCAGCGACGGGGAGTAAGGTGTATGTGTGTGTGTAGGATGCGTGCGCGAGAGTGTGTGTGTGTGTGTGTGTGTGTGTGTATGTGTGACAGAACAACGGGCCGATCGCCAGGAGCCATCTGTCCAGCACCGGAGCCATCAGCGGGCGACTGAGCGCGGCGGCGTCTCCGGAGCGGAACAGTGATTACACACGCTAGAGCTGATACACCGCTGTCACACACTCCCTCCGTCACACTCCCTCCGTCACACTCCCTCCGTCACACTCCCTCCGTCACCGTCCGTCCACCCTGTCCGTCCACCCTCCGTCCACCTGATGCACTGACAGCATGTAATGGGAAACAGTTGAAATGGGCTGTAAAATCTATTACTTGACAAGAAAGGACATTTCTCTTTTTTTCCCCCTTATGATACGAGGGGGGGCAGAGAAGTAGAGAGTCGTGGATGTCAACAGTCATAATGCGTGGGTTAAGTGTTTGGGTCACATGATGCTAGTGCCCCATGCTATGACAGAATACCCATTGATATCATGCATCTAGAAAAAAAAAAACCCCAGCAGTGACAAAAACGCAAGGCAATAAAATAAAAAAAAAAGCTCTTTTCCATGAGAATGGCAGTGAGCATATTTTCACATCCGACCCCCAAATGCTCCACGCTCATAAAATCATGACCATTAACTGGGATTACGGAGCCGATAATCTCCGGGTGAGTCGACATCACAATAAACTGCATCTCTACGCACTAATGATGCTGTAATAGAGCTTTTATGGATCATCGGTAGGCAGCATCTGGACTCATTGAAGCCGTAAACCAGAGGGGCCGCTCTGTGTGACATCCCATACACGGCCGGGTGCTTTCATGTTCAGATCAGTGTCTGTGGCATCCGCTCAGCACTCTGCACCCCTAATCACCCTGCCTCACCTAGCTCAGCCCCAACAACTGATACTGATGCACGCGCACACACACATACACACACACACACACACACACACACACACACACACACGTGCGCGTGCGCACACACAAACACACACACACACACACACACATACACACACACACACACACACACAGACACACACACAAACATGCACGTCAAAACAACACACACACACACACACACACACACACAAACACACAAACACGCACATCAAAACAACACACACACACACACACACACACACAGATAATTAAACTCCAAGCCTGGACATTACTACATTCTTGACAGAAAATGTGTTGTTTTTTCTCCCCCCCCAACATCAATGGCAGGATGACAGTCTTGCTGGGTTCTGATCAGCCTGACAACGCTGACCTTTCTCTGGAGAAAATAAGCACGTCTAATTGAGAGCCATTTGTAGCTTCTTTTCCTCCTTCCTCCTCTTCTTCCTTTTTAAAAAACGTAGATGTTTGTCTAAACCTAACCAGACAGCGAGGAGGAGCGAAAGAGCCCGGAGCACGTCCAAAAATATGCTCGAGAAGTCTGTTCGCTCTGAGGAATTACGGACTAATGCACTCGGCGCCAGTCATCTAACAGCCATCTTTCATGTGATGCATTTGCTGTACGGACAGGTGCATCCAGTGGTCCAATTCCCAGTGATGGGCCTGAGTTATGGGGCCTCTTCCTCTTCACTGGTGGGGGAGAGAGCACCTTAAAGTGGATGGGGGACTTTAAAGTTAAAAACGCACATACATCAAGGCCATATCTTCTGTCATCCGTTGGGAGGATGAGATACACCACACGCTTTTTTGCCTCATAAATGGATAATTTCTCATCGGACGGAGTCGTGGAAATTACCGGGGAGGAACCGACAGTTCAACACCGACCATAAACGGGAAGGAGGGGGGAGCTCAGTTCCTCTTTATGGACGACTTCTCGGGTTTATGACAGGGATGACTCTTCGAGCGCATGAGATGCCTTGTCTATGGCTGAGAGAGAGAGAGAGAGAGAAAGAGAAAGAGAAGGAGAGAGATAGGGAGAGAGAGAGGGGGAGATAGATAGAGAAAGAGAGAGAGAGTAAGAGAGAAAGAGAGAGGAAGGGAGAGAGAGAGAAGGAGAGAGGGAGGGAGAGAGATAGATAGAGAGATAGATAGAGAAAGAGAGTGAGAGAGAGAGAGAGAGAGCGAGAGAGAGAGATTGGCAGTCTATTTTAAGGAGGAGGCGGTGAGAGAAGACGGTTCCTACCTCTCGGAACAGATTCATGAAGCGGGGTCCGTAGCGCCAGGGCTTGTGCCGGTGGCACTGCAGGGAGCTCACTGTCATCTGGGTGGCGCGCTGGGAGGCCACGGCCACCATGAACACGGCGTCGTACATCAGTGCAGCATCCGTCTGGTGAGGGGAACACACACCAACGCACATAGCTGTACATATCTGTCTAGACGTTTCATACCGAATATCCATATTTATTGTCTTTTTCTTCAGTAATTTCCCGCATATAAGCCGCATTGTGTATAAGCCGCAGTGTTTTATGCAAGTTTAAAGAAACAAAACCATATTAATACCATACTAAATGCCCCCTTGTATTAACCTCATAGAGGAAGAAATTTTGCAAAAGCAATGTATAAGCCGCGGCTAATAGTCGGGAAATTACGGGTAATATATTCTGTTAATACACTGCATATATTCTGCTCTTATAAGGTTACTGCTAATACACTGCACATATTTAGATCTAATTTATATTACTGTAAACAGACTGCACTTTTCTGTACTTGTTGGACGAAAACAGCATTTCGTTGCCTTTGTACTTGTACTCTGCCCAATGACAATAAAGTTGAATCTAATCTAACTGGAGCCCACTCTTAAGCCCAATTCACACCAAAGATTCCCGACGTGACGAGACTGAGTTGCAGCGGTGTGAATTAGAAGTTGCACATAGCCTAGTTGCAAGCCGTCGCAGAGCATTAAACACGTTGAGTCGCAGTCGCAAGGTTTGAGAACGTCGCGGCTCGTCTCGTCTCGTCGGTAATCTTTGGTCTGAACCCTACTTTACACAGCCAGCTCATCAGCTCCCTCAACTCTCAGGCTGCTTTGAGACGTATGGAAAGGCCCAGTGAGCATACACACGATTTCAGCACTGTGACGTGTAAGGTTACGCTAATGAGCAATCAACCTTTCTTTGTCATCTATTTCAAAATACTTAGAGCACCACGCTGCGTATTCGGGGTAC